>NW_024070202.1:66242503-66709240 GCF_014754425.2 Oryx dammah | reverse complement strand
CAGCAATCAGGGCAGGCAGCCCTGGACAGAGCTAGTGCACCATCAGCAATCAGGGCAGGCAGCCCTGGACAGAGCTAGTGCAGCGCAGTGGCAGCACTCCAGTTCCGGGGACACATCTGGCATGTAGGACAAATATCGAATGACTGTGTGACTTTTTCATGTCAGAATGGTCATTTCTGGGGCACAGAAGAGCAAGGTCTAGAAACAGTGCGACTACCCTTCTCAGAGATGCTTTCTGAACTCCCTTGGATTTACTGTTGATGTTGTCCTTCTTTTTATCCTTCTTAGAAAGCCCACTATACCAGATGTAAGAGAATAAGCTTACCCAGTCCATGCAAAATGTGTGCACCAATTCCCTATAAGAGGTCCCTCTTTTCAAGACAAAATGGAACTTCACAAGTTGTTAAATAAATGCCTGGGAAGCAGATGAGCATCTAACAGCTATGTTCCTTCCTTCTTTGTCAGCAAAATAGAAGCCTGGGGGGACTTCCCTGGTGGTCCAGTGGTTGAGAATCCCCCTCCCAGTGCAGGGGATGCAGGTTCAATCCCTGGGCAGGGAACTAAGATCCCACATGTCATGGGGCAACTAAGCCTGTGTGCCACAATTACTGAGCCTGCACTCTAGAGCCCACATTCCACAACTAGAGAGAAATGTGCAATGGAGACCCAGCACAGCCAACATTGTTTTAAAAACATAGAGGCTTGGATTTTACTTGAAAGCCTATCACTAACGGCTGCTATGGGCATATATCGAATATTTCTCTTGTTTGAACTGATGTAACTTTATTAACCAAAGTTTTGTGTAGAGGAAGGAGGGTTGCACTTTGAAGAAGAACTATTTTAAAACTGACAATTAATTTTAAAACTTTTTACATGAAAAAAATATATAAAACTTAAAATTTACCACTTTAACCATTTTTAAGCATACAGTTCAGTGGCATAAATACATTCACACTGTTATGCAACCATCACCACCAACCATCTCCAGGGATTTTTTGAAGAATCACTTGCACAAAAAAAAAAAAACCAAACTATGATTCCATCTTTAAAGTGCTGCCATAATACAACTGTTTACCTCCAAAAGTACACAAAGAATTTCCGACCACAGGAAACCAGTTCTCCCAACTAGTACTGCACATTTCTGTTATTCCCAGGTGGACAGTAAGTAAAAGAGGGATATTCTTAGGCCACTGCGTTTTGAACAACATCAAAAGTGGAGGCTTGCTTTCACTGGGTTTCGAGAGGCTGGCTGGAACAATTACCACCAGCATTCTAGCGAGGGCCTCAGGAGCCTGGGTTTCTGGAAGCGGACTAGCTGGAGAGGAGGAAAATGATGAGCTTGTTATCCGCTTTCCAGTCTCCTTCCTGGTGACCTCACCCGTGCCCGGGCCCCCACTCAGGCTCACCTCGTCACTCTCCAGGATGGCACGGGCCCACTCGTGCGCCTTGTACAGCTCGTGCCGGCGGTCTGGCTTCTCCTGGAACCGAGGCTCCTTTTTGGCAGGGTCGTCGTCCCCAAAACAGGGAGACTGTGCTTTGGGGACGGGTTTTACATCATCGACAAAAATGAAAGGCTTGAATATGGACCTGGAGAGAAAGGAGAGCGCTTCAGCCAAACCAGGTTCAGGGCCTGAGGACAGCAGACATTCCCAGGGGGGCGGTGGGGGCAGTCAGCTCACAGCAGGAGGCAGGCGGGTGCCTCCTGAGAGAGAGCGCCAACTGCATATTTTAGTGATTATTTTAATAAAACTAACTGCCAATTATAAGTTGCAAAGTGCTCTATTTACAGTGAGGAGACATCGACACAGACTAGCTTTGTTCTGGGAAGGCCATTTGAGAGCTCCTTTCAGCTCCATGAACACACACGGTGCTTTGAGGAAAGGGTGCAATGGGCCACCGATGTGAGTCAGTCTTTCGCCACCATGGACCACGGAACAAGGCCCCCTGGAAAGGCAGGGTCTGAGACCTCATCTGTTTTTTTTTTTAGGTTCTACCTTATTTGAAAATGTTTGGAATATCTCTGACAGACTCAAGGAGGGTACAGATGAAGATAGATGACCAAAACAGAACCCCAGGGGCCGCAGAGAGGGCACGCCATAGAGAACAGAAGTCTGGTTGTGTGAAAGGGCAGCCGAGGGCATAGTAGGCGGCTGAAGCAAGAACTCTTTGATTCGGCTCTTTTGGCACAAGGGGTGTAACTTTAGGGACACGGTTTTGTATGCGAGTGCCCATGTGTGTGTGCACATGTATGCGTGTGTATACCTGTGCAAACCTGGGGACAGAGCAACACACCCCTCCAAATGTGCACACACCCCGAAACAGCTGGGTGTCTAAGAAACTGTGTCTTGGGATTCTAGGCCGATGGGGTCTGTGGCGACCACAGCTGACTGAAACAGCAGGGAGAGAGCTTTACTCTCCCAGCTCTGCACCAAGAAAGAACACAGCTAGATCAAAGCAGTGTTCCAGGGGAGCACGGGACCTCTGGGTCCCGAGGGTGGCGTGTGTTCAATCACACCACGGGGGCACCTGCAAAAACAATCGCAGAGAATGAGACAAGTGTATGGCTTCGATTGGGGTTATTCTCTGTCCTCTTAACTTAGTGCACCCTGACCCACTCTGTGCCTTCAATGGGTGAGAAGTGAGCTGGGAAGTTGAATCCCTGAACCCCGAGGTCCCTGGGCTATCCAGTGTGCCACACATTTTCACATACACAACCATCTGCAAAGCGCTGGGAAACCATGACCCTTGCACCCAAACTGTGTCCTTGGACTTGAGCATCAGTATCACTCTCAGGCCCCACCCCCATCCTGCTGACTAGAACCTGCTTGTTAATGTCCCCAGGAGACTGATGACATCCAGGTCTAAGGAGCATAACCAAAGACAACAGTAAGCAGCAGCGAACCCTCAGATTAGTTTCCCTGAGGTTATCAAGGGCAAAGGACTCAGGTGAGAGAAAGACCGTGGTCACAGCATGAAAGATCCCACTCGTGTTAATTTCATTTGAATACTGAAAGCAGTTGCACCCTAAGCTTGTGAAGTGGGTGAAAACGAGTTTAGTTGCTCAGTTGTGTCCAACTTTTTGTGACCCCATGGACGGTATCCTGCCAGGCTCCTCTGTCCATGGGATTCTCCAGGCAAGAATACTGGAGAGGGTTGCCATGCCTTTCTCCAGGGAATCTTCCTGACCCAGGGATCGAACCCGAGTCTCCTGCATTGCAGGCAGATTCTTTACTGTCTGAGCCACCAGGGAGGCCATCAGTTAAAGTGGGTGGGACTGGTTAAGTGCTGGTCTCTGCAGGTGATGCAAACACATACAGGAAACTGGCTCTGTCCACCAAGAAGTATGAGGCACAGGCACATGGGCTGGGCCTAATTCCACAAGGCCACGTCCTCCCAAAATCCTTCCCTCCCTGAGTAACCAGGAGCTACCTGGTACAGAGGGAACACTCACTACCACTTGCGACTGCCTCCTGAAAACGCAGCACTTCTCTTCCCTCCTCCTGAATGTCAAGTGGGTGACTGCTGAAAGTGGAAGGAAACAATGCAAAAATTTTAAATGTCTACAGAATTTTGATCCCATGGAGTTGAATTCTCCAACTGGTCATTTAGTTGAGGGTATTTTGAGGGTTTACTGGAAGAGGGTAATGGATGGGGAGGGATAGAAGAGGTGGTGATAAGGTAGAGTCCAGCAGAGAGATATCCAGAAGTAACTGCCTCCGGGCACCTCTGGTTTCAGACAACACAGCAGCTTCACAGTAGGCAAACATCCTACCCTTCTGGGCCTGACAGCCCTCGGGATTTCCTGAAAAGTCAGTGCGCACACACTGTCTTCTAGCAGACTAGAAGCCTCCTACAGCCTCCTTGGCCTGCACTGAGATCTCCTGAGAGACCCTGCAGCCCAGAGCCTGCATTGTTCACACCTCCTCCCTAGGCCTGGCATTGCACAGAGAGGGGTCAGAACCAGGGCTCCTATGGGCTTGAGCCTGGACTTGGCGGTGAGGCTGGGGCAGGCTCAACCATGGTGAGTCAGAGGATCAGCAGTGTCCAGCAGAGCTGCTGAGGCTGAGCTGCCAAGGAGACCCCTTGGGACAGGGGTTCTCCCACTTCACATGGCCTCAGGCCCCACAGCCAGTGCTCACTTCTGTATCCCATACAATCCCCCGAACGGAACCTCTCTTTTCCACCTCTCCAAAGTCCTAGTGAGAGTCAGGTTTCACAGGCAAGCCTGTCATTTAATTTTTGGAACTCGGTGCTTTACTTACTATGCGGCTCAGGACCATCCTGAAACTGGCCCCATGGGAAGAACAGGGTCCTCCTGAGCAACTGCCCAGGTCTGCCTGCCTCACCACAGCAGGGCCGGGAATTAGGCTGGACTCCGAATGTGGGTCTGTGTCCCCTCTTGACCTCTGGCCAGCTGTGGGGCCCATCATTTTTCCTCTCTGTCTCTCAATGGGCTGCGATGATCTCTCCCTTTCAGCTGCTAAAGCTATTGTGCTATTTCTCTTTCTACGTCATGAGGCTTATGAACCTGTGCTTTCAAGAAGTTCATGGTAAGCACAGTTGTGGTCTTCTGCACCCAGTACACAAGATAACAGCAGAGTTAAAAAAAAAAAAAATCAAAACCCCCTGCCTGATGGAACCTCAAGCCGGTCCACACTCATTGGCATGTGGAGGTTAGTTTAATATCAGTGAGAGTGTCTGGTGGCATTTGTAAGACAAGAGGGACTATATGTTTATCCCTCCCATCCATCCATTTTAACTTTAAAAATAAGTAAGTTAATAATATGATGACGTTTCTGTAATATTCTAAAGCAGCCAAAGTCCTCCAATTTACTCAGCATCCTCAGCTGCTAAAAACATGAAGTATGTATTCGTCAGGTGGTTGTGTTCACTTGGCCGTGTCAACTCTTAGCGACGCCATGAACTGTAGCCTGCCAGGCTCCTCTGCCCATGGAATTTTCCAGGTTAAGAATACTGGAGTGGGTTGCCGTTTCCTCCTCCAGGGGATCTTTTTGACCCAAAGACTGAACCTGAGGCTCCTGCACTGGTAGCTGGATTATTTTACCGTCAAATGGTTAAAGGGAGATTCTTTTTTGAGACTGAATAAATAAAATTATTGTCATAATAAACTGCAATAATATACCAGAATGTGGGAATTATCTATAATTCCAACCTGATCACTTATGTCTATAGATCCAGAAAAGGACAACATGGAAAACTCAGTGGTTTCCAAATGTTTTGATTTCTTACCAAACATTACAGAAAATGACATTACAAATACAAGTAGGTGAGAAGATACTCTGACATTTTCCCAAAAGTGAACCTCAGATGGTAGCTTCTTAAATAACACTTGAATGAATGTATGTTCAGAGAGATGAGATGACTTGATCAAGGCCATATATCCAGCCAGCGGCAAAGCTGAACGGCCATGTGGGTCATGACCACCCCTCCCGGCACACCCAGCCACGGTGGGGCCCAGTTCATCACTCATACTGAACACCCCAAGAGCAGTTCATGGCTGACTCTGACACAGACCTCTAGTATGACTGGCCAGCTCACATTTCTTACTTCAAACATGGCTGTGTTCTTACCAATGATGCAGAAACTCCCAGAGTGATGGGCTTAACTTCTGCCCCAGAGTCCCTGGTGGATCTGCTCGCACAAAAACAGCAGCACAAAGGGCCCTGCTTGGATGAATCTGCTAAACTTTAAACCAATCTGATATAGGCCTGGAAGAACCAGTTTCCCTCAATTTCATGTGTCCCTCTGAACGGTTCATCCATGGGTCATCCCAGCTGGGCTGTGAATCACTTAAATCACATACATAGCTAAAGCCACATCTGGCTGAGAGCAGAACCTATCTGTGAAGGGCGTTTCCATTTAGAGGGAAAGAAAACTAGTACTTCTGGAGCCTGGGACACCCTTTGGACTGGATCCAGATAACCTGCGAGGTTTTAAAAAGTCAAAACCGTGGGGTGGGAGAGAGGAAAAAGATACTGTTGGGAGAGTTAGGAATGAAATCAAAGGGAGGGCTATTTTACACAAGGTTGTCAGCTGGGTGTCATCCATGCAGGCTGGGGCCTGTATTTACATAAACCACAGTGTCTGTAACATTATCTCCAATAATGAAAAGGTTCCACTTATCACTGACATTTGAATTAACCAGATGAGACAGCGCACACACACACACACACCCTGTATCCCAGAGGAAGCAAACACCACACACACACACACACACCCACACCTACCCTGTATCCCTTGCATCTCTACACACACACACACACCCACCCTGTATCCCTTGCATCTCTACACACACACACACACACACACACACACCCTGTATCCCTTGCATCTCTACACACAGACGCACACACACCCCTGTATCCCTTGCATCTCTCCAAACACCATATACACACAGACACACAGACACAGACACAGACACACACACACAGAGACACACCCCGGTATCCCTTGCATCTTTCGAAACACCACACACACACACCCCTGGTATCCCTTGCATCTCTCCAGTTCCCTGCCATAAAGTAGGTCAAAGACCCTCTTTTCCTAGAACTTCCTCCCTATTTTCTGTTTTCCAGGCTGAATTACATGGCCTAATGCAATTAAAGAAATGGGTTGGGAAATAGCCTTCTAATATTTAAAATGGAAACACTTTTAATTCTTTCCTCCACTTATTTATCCTCCTGTATCTTGAATATTCGTGTTTTCTCAGATGTGAGAGCTTCTAAGTAATGGAAGCAATAAGCCCTAATTCATAGTGTCTGCTGATTTCCACAATGTAAACACACTCACTGGGGCCCCTCTCAAGCTACCCGTGTGACATTACTGAACACAGGGTTGGGCAGACATGACATCATCAGCTCTCACAAACTCCAACACAACAATGGAACCTGGAAATTACACTGTCTCAAAATGCAAAGCTACCTCTCTGCTCTTTCCCTTCCCAATCCTTCATACCAATGAAGCTTTAACAGATACTGGCTTCCACGAAGCAAATGGTTAGAACTGGTGCACTAGAGCCAATCAGTGTCACTATATGGATGATCGAGGCACCAGCTGACTCATCAGAATATATTACATGATGGAATTTGCCTACTCAATAAAATTAAAGTTCTTCTGCATCTCCCTCTATCTCTCAAAATCTGCCTCCAACTTTCAAACTTACATAATACCTGGTACAAATCAGGAGGGAGAGAAAGGAGGGAAGGAGGAAGAAAAAAGGGGACTATGAGAACAAGCTATTTTGAGAAAAGGATCTATAATTAATATAATGAGCAAAGAGCCAAGAAGTGCTGAAGCAGACAGAACAAAGTAAGATCATGTCCATCGGTTTCTAACATTAATTGGGAGGATAAATAACAGTCTTCTTTGAGCATAATCTTCTGCAAGGCCACTGCTCTGAAACTATTTCCTGCAAACATCTCTCTAATGTTTGTGCCATTAGTAGAAGCCGGCTAAAATTTCCCTAATTTTATTACCTAAAACCCAAGAGTAGGTAATTATGCTTCCTGCTGACAAAATACAAAATAGTGAGGATGCCCAATTACAAAGAAACATTGAAATGTTGAATAGGAGAAAAAAAAATTTATGACAGTTCTCTAGTCACAGTAGGCAATGTCGTTCATTTAACCATAGATGATAAAAATGAATGTCTTCCAGGAAGCTCTTAATAGCCTTTAAGGTCTTTTCAATTAATTTAACCATGAATAATTTTCTTTTAAAATTACTTGAAATTTTCACTTTTAGATATTAGAAAGCTATTTTTCAGTGCATTTTCAGAATTGCACTGGGCTGTGTCCTATTGCCTAGGAATCAGAATTACTTTATCTTCACATCCGGGCACCACAAAGCTCTCTTCTAAGCACAGCTGGAGCAGGTGTCTGAGAAGTCAGGAACCAAGGGGGCTGTTGTGGTCACTCTTCAGCTCAACCCACTCCTTCAAAGGCTCCTTTCCCGGAAGTACAATGTCTAAAGACCTTGACAGGATGTTCCAGACAGACTCTGAAAGCCTACACACGTATCCCTGTGGGCCAGCACAGAGTGCTCACAAAAGCAACCAGCAAGCAAGGTCAGCATCCACACAGGAGAGGAAGGACGAGCCCCAGATCTGATCGACCGAAAAGGGGGGTGGGAGTGGGGTCACAGAACCAGGCATTCCTAACGAGGAGATCAAATCAAGATAAAGAAGCCAGAGGCAAACAAGAGGCGTGTCCTGAGAGGCTGCCTGGAATACTGCTGAGTGGGTGAGGCTCCTGGTTAGAGGCCAGCAGAGGGCCCACGCTGGCCTTGGGAGGTACTGGGGGAGTGGGGAGACGGATGGAGACTCAAACTATAAAAGGATGCACAGCTGCAAGGGGTGCCATGCTGGCTCATGCCTCTGCCTTTGCACATGCTGTTCGCTCCCACCCAGAATGTCATTCCCTCTTTCAGCACCTAACAAACCCCTCTTCTCACGACACCAGTGCTCAAGAGTTCTTCCTCTGTGAAGTTTCGCCTTCACTGCCTTCTTTGTGCCACCTCTTATCTTGTAAACAGTTAGTCTCTAGCATGCAATAAGCATAATATTTGGTACACAGCAGGTACCTAACAACTGCTTACTGAATGAATAAATGAGTGAATGAAAGACTAAGGATAGTTTATACAGGATTTAATAGGTCCTACTAGAAAGATCTACTTATATTGGGACAGGGAGGCCAAAGAGTCAGGGAAGGAACTTGGCTTCTTCCCTGAGTCATCTAAGACACAGTCCCTAGCTGGGCACTGCCATTGCCTGTATTCCTGAAACAACAAGAGGAGAGTAAGTATTTTCAGCTGGAAAGGGAATGAAATCAAACAGCTACAGATTCCCTGGTAGCAGAGTCAAAGGTTTGACACCCGATACTCTAATGATGATCAGCCAGTGGAACACGTGAAAAACACCAGAGATCCTACTGGAATGGGCAGTCTTCTAGAGCCTGAGGAATCAGACTTAGGAATCAGACTTACTAGACAGACTCCTAAGCCCACCTTAAAATTCCTGACACAAAAGGTTTGGGTTAAGACATCTGTATTTTTCAAAAACTCCCCTCAAGTGATTCTGATCATTTAGAAGTCACGATGGTTGTGTCTAAGTTACCAATGGCATGATCTTGGTGTGCAGGACTGAAAGTTACTGAGAAGGGCTGCTGTCTGCCAGGTAGACCAGAGATAGTCTAAAATAATAGCTAAACCTGTTATGCATTTACTTGGATTATCTCATTTAATCCTCCCAACAAGCATAAAAAAGTACGGTCTGGGATTATGCCCATTGTATACGACAGACACAAGCTTAGAGAAGTTAAGGGACTTACTGGCTATTAATACTAAGTGACAGAGGTGGGATTAAACTTCAAGTGGTTTATTCTAGAGGCCACAAGCCCTTTGCTGAGGTGTGTGGGCAGGAAGCAATGCCCTAAAACACAATGTCTTAGAGAAGAGGCCAGTGCCCTTGAAGTGGCTGCAATGTACCTTGTCTCTGGGCCATTTTGTCCTCTAACTCACAGCAACTTGTGCTTCTGATCAATCCTGAGTTTTCCTGTTATCTCTTCTGTCTCACTGAGTTTTATTTATCTTTGCATCCCTCATATACAGCACACAATGCCTGGCCCATAATATATATTAATAAATGTTGAATTTAAAACAATTTGACTCCATGATTGTGATGAACACTACGTGATAAAAGCCAAGAACTTCCCTTTTTCACTGCTCTTGTACTGCACTGGCCATGGTGATACTGAAAAATGTGACTATATAGGGAAGGGCAGGAACTCAGGGTGTGATTACTGGGTGAGCTCTCAGGGGAAGCACTTGCCAGCTGTGTGACTATGTCTCGGACCAACCTGGAAGGATCTGGGGTCCCAGTGAAGTAGTGGACGCATGGCGAGCTTCTGCTCTGAGGCAGGACCGACACGATGCTGGCTGTGGTGAGGAAAGACTCAGAATCCACGCAGACTCCACTGGCTTTGTCCCGTAGGACATCAATCATGGTTTGCACAGTGATGCTTTCTGTAAAGAAAAAAGAGGGAGGAGGCAAGCGGCTAACCAAAATCCATTAGTTATTTCCCTTCTGAGTAACAGAACCCCTGAAATTACAGCTGGGAACAGAACAGCCCTACTTTAGGTGTGATCACAGGATAGATTTTGACCAATGAGAGGTAAGCAGAAATGATGTGTGCAACTCGCCCATCACATCCATAAAAAGGAATGCTTGCCCTTCATTCTTTTCCCTCCTTTCCTGCTGGCTGGGAGATGCCAGTGAGTGGACCACAAAAGAAAGTCACATGTGGAGCTAAAGTAACCCACCCACCCTGGACTGTCTATATACATTTGGACTAGGAGAGAGAAATAAAGGTGCATTTTATAAAACCACATTATTTGGGGGTCTTTTTATTACAGCACTTAGCAATTCCTCAACTAGTACAATATGCAACAGAATGATATTCATAAGAAAGTATACAATCTATGCAGAGCACCAAGCGAGCTCTCTGGTATAATCCTGCTGGTTAGAGTTAATATTATATCTAGGGAATGACCTCTCCACAGTGGGAAATATACACAGAGAAGTCTTTCAAATATTGAGAACCATAAGGACTATTGGCTCTGACTTCAGATAAAGAGACTAACAAATCTCTCACTACATAGGATTCTGGTTCTTCACTTTCTCCCTCTGTTGGTAATTCATTAAAATGGTATTTTTTCAATCTGTATTCAAAGATCAAATCAAAGCAACACATGGGGAAAAGGTACCTTAAACTTTGCTACCACAACTCATATCCTCTTTGTAAATATCTCCATGGATAATACATTGCACCTAAAAATATTAATGACAAATCCCCACGTTCTTCAACTATACAGGGTTCAAACTTCCTCCCTGTCTCATAAATGAATCTATTGATTTAAACCAGGATCTGACAGATTGATAATGTCTCTTAAAACTCTTTTAACCACTGCCTCTCATTTTCCTCCCTTGCATTTTATTTGCTCGGCCATTTCTCCTGAGTCTCCCATACTCTGGACTTTTTAAGCTGCACTTTGCAGATGGTGTTATTAATATTCTCCTCCATCCTCTGAATTTCTGGCAAACTAGTAGCTAGATCCAGAAGCTACATCAGGTGAATGTTTGATATTTTAGGCAGGACTACTTTACAATTGGTATTATATATTATACTTTCACCAAGTTAGATTTTTTCAATTAAAAACTGTAGTTTTTTATAAGATTCTCATTTTTAAATACTTTCTTACCTTTCTACCCAGAATATATTAATAAAGTTTATAGCAAAAGTCCTAAAGTGTTCTTCTAGATTAAGAGTCAGCCAATTTTTTCTTTAAGAACCAGACAGGAAACAGTTTAGCCTTATGGGTCCTATAGGGCTTCCCAGATGACTCAGTGGTAAAGAATCTGCCTGCCAATGCAGGAGACTCATGAGACGCGTGTTCAATCCCTTGGCCAGGAAGATCCCCTAGAAGACGAAATGGTAACCCCACTCCAGTATTCTTGCCTGGAGAATCCCATGGACAGAGGAGCCTGCCAGGCTACAGTCCGTGGGGTCGCAAAGAGTTGGACATGACTGAGCACAGACACACACACACACACAAAGACACGGGCTCTATAATCTCTGCTGGACTTGCTGCAACTCTGCCACACAGCATGGAAGTGGTCATAAACAACAGGAAAATAAACAGGTGTGGCTGTGTTCCAGGGAAATTTTACTTACAAAACAGGCATCTACCAACAGGTCAACTCCTATTCTAAATCACCAAAGGCTTGACTCACAAAACACATGTCTCACCAGCAAATATAAAATGTGGCCATTGTGGTTTATAGGGAAGGGTTTTCCACTTTGGCACAAAAGTAACAAGCTACCAGTCACCACATTTACCTAAAAATGGATTCTGGCTAAGTCAATATCGGGTGGGAAATAGAGGGCTCATGAAAGGAATTCAACAATTTGACTCAACAAGTGTTCATGGAACAAAGGGCCGTAACAGGCATCACAAGGGGATCCTAAGGTGAATAAAAGATAGCACCTCTTATGTCAAGACTCAGCAGGCTAATGAAACAGAAGATATACAAAGAAGATACGTCAAATGTACAAATGCTGAGGTATAAGCAAGGCTGCACTAAGTGTTTCAAAGACAAGCATAGTGACATCAGCATTTAAAGGAGAAATGGGAGCAGGAAACGTCCATGGATAAAAGAGTGTCATGTAAAAATAAATACGAGTTGTGGTCATATGACTGCACAGCAAGGACTTTAGCACAAGTCAGTTTTCGTATACAGGACAAGGTCTGTTCTCCACTTTTCCTCTTTGCTTATTCTCCTAAGTTCACACAAGGTCTCTGAAACAGCTGCAAGACAAACGGTATGAGACAGAGAACTGTAAGGAACACCCCAACTCACCTTCTTGCTTTTCTAAGGTGTCTCTGCCTGAACAGCAAGTTAAATGGTCATCAGCTGGAGAAAAAACTTCAGAGAAATTAAACTCGTCTTCTCCTGTCCACCAACCTTGACTCTGAGCATAACTCCTGAGTTCCGGATGCTCTGCGTCGATTTTAGTCGTGAGCGAAAGCTGATTGCAAATGCACTTGACTCCCTCTGTAAAGAGTACAAAGTCCAGCTATTTAGAAATAGACTTATAAAGACTTTATCAAGAAATGGACATTACAGGCCAGCTCTCCCCTGCAACTTGACTCTAACTATATGGAAGAATCAATTCCATTTCTGAAGAGAGAAACATAAGGTCCTTGGGCTTCTTTTAAGATCTCCTAGAAGGTTTGAGCAGCCCTGACACATTTTATCACGTTTTCTATGAGTGAGTCACTTGACCTGACAAACTAAACCCCAAGTGTTTACTACCCACGAGAAAAGTGAAAGGTTCTTTGAAAGAGGCTCTGTGCTGCTAACAAGACTCACAGATGTCACAGCTCCGGACATTTCTCCTCACCAGGTTAGTCTCGCTTAACTACTACCCTCTGCTCAAATCTATATATATGTTTGTTTTTTTTTTTAACTTTAAAATATGGTACTTCTTCATTCAGAGTTTTTCAGGCCCCAACATTTAGAAAAACACAGTGACCCTCATAATGAATTATTTATTTATTTAGGCCACACTGTGCGGCTTGTAGGATCTTAGTAACCTAACCAGGGATTGAACCTAGGTACCTGGTGATGACAGAATGGAGTCCCAACCACTGGACCACCAGGGAATTCCCGATAATGAATTGTTTTAAAATAATGCAATGTATGTGCAAATATGTGTGTATCTGGGTGCCCAGAAATGAGGAGCACATTAGAGCCTGCAGATGTAGCACTGAGAGGGTCTTAAGTCCAGGCACCATGGCCTTAGCTCTTCCTGTCCTTGAAACTCCCCACCAGCCACCCCCACTCACCTGTGATTTTCTCCGCAGCCCAGTACTTCCCTACAGTCTCCAGCACCCAGGCCTCCTCACGGTCCACGATCAGATATGCACTTTGGAAGCTGTGGCAGGAGTTTGCATCTTCATAATAATTCCCACCCTGTCCATGTTCTTCCAACAAGGCGACGATGACATCTAAGGCTTCTTTAGCTGTTGCCCCTCTCTCTAAACCAAGCCTGAAGTAAGAAGACCAGAAGCACACCTCTGTCATTTCACACCATCTTATTATTAGCACAGGTATCAAAGGTTGGGACCAAGCTGAGTTATGAAGAATGCTGATGTGCATAACCATGTTAAATAGTCAGGCTGATACGCAAACAGAGAAACAGCGTTTGAACTCACGATTCATGGCAGACATTCCATTCAGAATCATGGGGGCGTTTTCTGTCTTCGGTCATGCCCTTTCCACACAGTCAGGAGCCCAGTGGCTTCCTCTCTCGAAAGGAAGCATGGCTGTTTCTCTTTTTCTAACTCTGACTCCCCTGAAGCTGGCCAGCTTTGTAGAAGACCTTAACAAGAGAATCTCTCTGTGGCTTGTTCTCCCTCCTGCCTCTGAGCAAAAGGAAACCTCTGCCCAGTCCAACCCTGACCTTTATGATTCTACACCAGGTATTCGGGTTAGTAACAGAAGTGCTCTATAGCCAGCCACTGTCCTCTGTGAATGTAATTCACCCACCATCTCCTTAGGAATGGGCGGCTGGTTAGGACAAGACCAGTCCTTTTTCTACATACTTCTCCTACCTAACAGCCCCCCCTCCACTGGTGTGACTTACAGCTTCAGTCATTCAAAAGGACAAACTTCTTCCAAAGCGAAACAGCCATCTCCTCCCAGCCCTTCTAATGAAGGGACTCCTTAAAGAGGCCACAGAGACCACCCTCTACGGAACTTGAGCCTGCGTGCTTGCATGCGAAGTCCCTTCAGTCGTGTCTGACTCTTTGTGATCCCAGGGACTGTAGCCCCCCAGGCTCCTCTGTCCATGGGATCCTCCAGGCAAGAATACTGGAGTGGGCTGCCATTCCCTCCTCCAGGGGATCTTCCCACAGGGGTGGAACCCACACATCTTATGTCTCCTGCATGGGCAGGCGGGTTCTTTACCACTAGCGCCACCTGGGAAGCCGTGTAACTTGAGCAAGTTATATCATATATTCAAACTTCAGTTTTATGCCACCAGTAAAATGAGCACCTACATCACTGAGTACTAGGCAGATGGGTTTTATGAGATAATGAACAGGAAAATACAAGGCATCGGCACCAGGGACCAAGCAGGTGATGAAGCTTTCAGACACAGCAGACTGTGGCAGAAAAACAAATGACTCACAGATAAAGGGGCCTCACTTCTAATCCTGCTTCTGTTATCCACCAGGAGTAACCCTTTCGAACCTTTATTGTCTTGTCTGTAAAGTGAAAAACAGTACTGTTTCCCCCTCAGGCTGATTTGAAAGAGAAGGGCACGTAATGGGTGCTCAGTAAATTTCTATTCATTCATCTCTCCATTCAAATTGTAATGTTGGTGACAGAAGCGTGGAGTCTCAGAACAGAGGCAATGGAACCCTACTAAGATGGCAGCAGAGGCCAGTTCTGGGTGAGTTTTCAACTTGAGATGCAATTACTATTAAAATTCACCCAGTTTGATTCTTCCTGCAGGGACATTGCACTGTGCTGCCAGGGAGATGAACAGATAATGGGACTCCATGATCCGGATTTATCTTTGCAACAGGCTTATTTTCAGAGATAATTATATACCAATTCATTTGGCATTTCTCAATTTAAGCTTATTTAGGAAGCCTTGATGACAAGGCAATGCTTTGAGAAGCTGAAGCCTTAGGGGAGTCATATAAGAAAAAATTCATTAGAAGATGGAAGTAGTGGACTCTTCTGTTGGTCCGTGTCATCTTCTCCAAAAAGGAGTAGAGATAGATAAGCACTCACCTCATCTCAAAGGTCCAGAGCGAACAAGTGTGCTGCAAGTACCTCTCACAGCCAAGAGCTGGCCACACAGGAGGGCCCCTTCCTGCTTTCCACAGGTCCCTGGTGGCTCCTGGTCATTCTAGGCAGAATGCACCTGGGGCCTCTGCAGGGCCCCACTTACCCGTGCAAACAGGCACTGGGAAGAGCCTGTGAATACTGAGCCAGGGACAGCAAGGTCACTTTTGGCAGCTGTGACTTCTCTTTCGCAGTTTTTCTTTTAAAGATTTAAAAACAAAAAAAATTTTTTTGAAGTGGACTATTTTTAAAGTCTTTGTTGAATTTGTTACAGTATTGCTTTTGCTTTTTTTTTTTTTGGCCCCAAGGCATGTGGGATCGTAGCTCCCTAACTAGGGATGGAACCGTGGCCCCTGCCCTGGAAGGCAAAGTCCTAACCACTGGACCGCCAGGAAGGCCCTCTTTTGCAGTTTCTAACTTACTCTCCTACTGCTCTGCCCGTTTGCACCCCACACTGACTTTGGTGCCTTCTGCAGTGTCTGAAGGAGGGCCTCTGCACTCATCCACAGACATGATTCTGATTAAACCCCTCACGCCAGGACCATGGGGAAAGGATCCCCATTTGTCCCACCTGACCATTCCCAGGTGGTCTCCCTGCCATGGGCCAAGAATAGGACCGCTGGCAAAGCTGTGGATGACAGAGGGTCGCATCCTCTCCACCTGAGATCCAGAGGTGCATCTGTACCTCTGGATCCAGGCCCACAAGTCACCCACCACCAAGAGGCCTATTTTAAAGCCTTTCCCAACATTTCCCCTCCTAGATGAGGCGCATTCATGTGATGCCAATGCAAACAGGGACTTTCTGGTCTCCACGCCTGCTTTCACTTTGGCTGCTATACCTCCGTCATGGGCTTGACTGGAGCAGGAAAAGGATTGAAACTTACTGTGCCAACAGTTAACTATCAATCAACTGTTAGAGTCTCGCTCTGACATCTACCTTCAGCATAACTCAAATCCTTCTGAAATGTGCGCCTGGTCAGGTTATTCTGGGTCTTGGAGTTAGATGCTCCCAAATTCAAATCCTTATTTTTTATGGAAAATTCTGGAGGAAATGCCTATTTGGGGCCAATGACTTTCTCACCAGTATGTCGAACTCACTGTGTCCTTTCTGGAAAGGTGAACACAGCTCACCAAGGAAGATGAGCACCCTCCGCACTCCCCTGCTGCACGCTCCCATGTTTAGGAACACTGCTCGCTTGTCTTCTTGATCCCTATGCTTCCACTGATTGGGAAAACCCTTGGGCCACTGTATCCCAATTAAGGTGAAACATGAAGGTTCCCAGGTGGCACAGTGGTGAAGAAGCCACCTGGCAACGCAGGAGACTCAAGGGATGCGGGTTCCATCCCTTGGTCAGGAAGATCCCCTGGAGTAGGAAATGGCAACCCGTTCCAGTATCCCTACCTGGGAAATTCCATGGACAGAGGAGCCTGGCAGGCGGCAGTCCATGGGGCTGCAAAGAGTCGGACACGACCGAGCACACACATGCAAGTTATAATCAGATTTCCTGTAAACATACAATCACTGCCCTAGAGAAAGTCATAAAAATAAGTCAATCCCCCTCCCCTTTTAGGAATGAGCCTATACAGATGCAGACGCAAATCACCTTTCTTATTCCCTACAAATCAAGGGGTCCGCAAGGCCTCGCTTGGTTCACTGTTCTTTGGTTATCAAAAGGTTCCCAGCTTCTAGCCAGAGGGATGAAAGCAGGAGGGGGAAAGTGGATGTTAATGGCTGCACTGATTTAGAAGAAAGGTGTGTGAAACCTTTTGACAGGGCTCCATCTCCTGGTATCCAGAGCTTCCTGGCTCCTGGAGAGAAGTAACCTGCACTCTAGTATGGAGGCAGCCTCCCTGAGAGGGCAGGCACCCTACACCAGGCTCTGTGGAAGCCTCAGGCAAGTCCCTTAATCTCCCTAAGCCTCTGTTTCCTGTCTACCAAACAGAAGAAGCCACACCCACTTCACCAGATGGTGGTGAGAGTTAAATGAAATATTCTCTGCAAAACTCATTACCCAATAGTGTTGGGGAAATAGTAACTCTTATTTCCACAGGTTCTTTCCTCCTATAGACACTGGTTAGTGTGTGTGCTCAGTAGTACTCAACTCTTTGCAACCCCAAGGACTGCAGCCCACCAGGCTCCTCTATCCAGGGGATTCTCCAGGCAATAATGGGGTGGGTTGTCATTTCCTACTCTAGAGGGTCCTCCCGACCCAGAAATTGAACCTGTGTCTCCTACATTGGCAGGCGGATTCTTTACACTGCGCCACCTAAAAAGAGCAAAACCAACATTGGCTGAATCTCCTTTCAAATCACCAGTGAGTCCTCACACTCACCAAAAACACCAGGAAGAACTGTCTTATATAAGAGATTCAAATCACCTTTTTACCTCACTGCTCTCTGGCGTCTATTTCTGCCCTGCTTCTGACTTAAATAAACTGTTCCTTTGTGTGCTCTCCCATACCTTGTGCTGTGTCTCTAACAATAAATTTGGTAGCTGTTTTACAGTTTTTGTCAGGAAGATTCCCCTATACGAGGAAATGGCAACCCACTCCATTATTCTTGTCTGGAAAATCTGGGCAGAGGAGCCTGGTGGGGTCCAAGGGGTCACAAAGAGTTGGACATGACTGAGCATGCACACACTCCAGCCCCTAAGTCCCTCTGAAAACATGTGGAGCTACAGCACCCATCGGTTGGGAGGCACTTAGACGTTGATCTAGGAGGCCTTCTGGCTCAGGGGTCACTTTTAGGATTGAGTTGGTATGGAATGGCCCCTCAGTATCTGACTGTGTGTGACTGAACTGATCATAGCTGGTGTAAAGCTGAGACCCTGAACTCACAAAGAGCCACTCAAGGTGCAGATAGCACAGCAGGGTCCTCTTCACACGCCTGTCTTTGTATTGTAATAGCTGGTCATGGGTAGCCAGGAAAGGAGTTGAAGCTAAATGACTACAATTAAACTTACCCTGTCATCTACTCCCAACATGTGTTACTGTCCCAGACCTTGGTAACTATCACAACCTCAATTACATGCTAAATATATCTTCTTTGTCTACATCCCTGGGCCTTGTAGACCCAGGTGAAATGCATCTCCTTGAAGCATTCCTAACAGATGCAGCCCATTATCATCTCTGAACATCCAGCAGCGTTTGCTGAGAGCCTGGGATTCTGTGCTATTTAGGTGGCTAAAAATCTCCAGTTGCCTTAAGACACATTTCTCCTCCTGTCATCTTAAATTGGCCTAAAATCTTACATTGCTCAATTTTCTGTCCTCTCCGTGCAAACAGACTAAGATCTCTTTGAAGTGTCTGAGCTTCTTTATGTGCCTACAGAGTCTAACACAAAGCACATATTCAATAACTCTGGTTGTCTTACAGGTTAATGAACTTGAAAAGATACGTCAGAAGCACTGAAGAAAAAAAAACCATTCTTTTCTGTCATTCCTTAGAAATCAACTGTTTAAATGGTGATATTTGCCAGTTCCATTAATCCCCTCCACGAAGACAATGATAACTCAAAATGCAAGGTTGTAAATGAGGCATAAAAGGGGCATTATTTTCCATTGCTAACTCTTCATTTTCAGGATTTCTCTTAAACATGGAGGTAAAACTACTGGGACAGCTGTCAAAACATAAGCTGAAAAACGTGTTATTCTCTCCATTGCACTCTGTTGATCAAGAGAGAACTCATTATAAATATGAGGCTTTTTCCTTCTTTTCTCCAGCTCAGGGGACCTGCTCCTTCTGAGTTTATAATAACCAGGAATAGTAGGGAAGGGTGAGGAAGGCATAAAGGCAACATGGCATCAAAAAAGTGACGCAAACTGACCTGTCCACCAGGTGAAAGAAGCTATGGGCCACAGACGTCTTTGTGTAGATGTGCAATTTCTCCCTGCAAAACCTATAAAACGTAAAAACCTCCATTCCTTTTTGTAGGATGTCTCCTTTGGGAAGCTCTAGAGGTCATCCAATTCAGGACTCACACTGAACAAATGATGGGCACAGATACTAATGGTGTTTCCACACTGAAAACCAAGACCTCCAGCTCCCAGCCCAGTCCCCCTTCAACCATACCATGAGTCCATTGCATTTCACTATTTCAGGAAAAAAAGAAACTACTTCAGAATGTCGTTTCATTCCTGCCACTTTCTACTGTAGTCATTCTTTCCAAACTTGGCCACTGATCAGCTGCTGCACACCAGGGACATGGCCCTAGTGCTTGTGACACAGTAGTGAACAAGCCAGCGGAGACCTCCCTCTTGCCAAGCTTACACGTCCGCCTCTGCGCTTCACTAACGCCTTAAACATGAATGCATTACCCTGTGGCTGGGAGGGGAGAGAAAGAGAGAAAAGAGGACAGAGACATAGAGGGGAAAGGAGGGAAGCGGTTTCTGTTCTTTCTTCCTTTATATTTTATGTGTTATATATATTTTTTTTCTATTACTTTTATATATTAGATATATTTCAAAGACCATAAAATTGACCCATTTAAAAGTGTCATTGAATGATCTTTAGTATCTTCATAAAGCTGTGCAACTATCACCATAATCTAAGTTTAAAACATTTCAAACACCCCAAAAAGAAGCCCCATACCCATTAGGAATCCCTCTCTATCCCCCACTCCAACCCCAGGAGATCACTTTCTGCTTCTATGAATTTGCCTATTCTGGATATTTCATGTAACTAGAATCATGTAATATGTGACCTTTTGTGTCTGGCTTCTTTCACTTAATATAATGTTTTCAAGTATAGCAGGTATCAGCACTTGATTTTTTTTTTTATTTCTGAATAATATTCCATTGTAATCTACTCTTTTTTCCACCACCTCAAAATTTGCATCAAAAGGCGTAAGTCTTCTTTGGAAGGAGTGCATAACAAAGTATGAGGTTTGAGAGAGAGAAAGCCCATCGCCACCCCAACCTGTTTTGAGCGGTTGTCTCTAAGAGCCACCGTGCAGTACCTGACCAGATCCATCCCCAGTAAGGCTTCCGTCTCAGCAGCTGGTTCTCTGGCATTGATGGCTTCGTTGGCAATGCACACTCCATGTTCATTGGCTCCCATTTCTGCCCCCCAAAGCCACGCAGGTCTGCTTATCACAATTGCATGGGTCCTGGGAACTTGGTTGATTGAAATGTAAGTGCACTAAAAAATGAAGACAGGAGAAAGAAAGGGCCATTATCTGTCAGCTACCACTTAGTTTTCACCTTGGTACTTACATTAAAGCACCACATCCATTACAAACAGAGCCGAGAAATAAAAGGCCTTGGGAACACCCAGACTTAAAAGACACCGCACATCTCGAAGCAGCTCAAAGGTTTCCACGGTGAGTTTCAGTCTTGCCACTCACTCAGTTTCCAATCTCTTTAGTTCATGCCAATCAGTGCATAATGAAGACATCTATAGTGGCAGTCTATTTTCATGTACCAGGTACTGAGCTGGTCTCTGCCCTGAATATTCTATCTGGTCATTTCAAAATGCATAGATGGCCACCAGCATTTCAAACAAGCATACCTATTTATTTGCAAAACTCCTTCTAGATTAGTGGTTTTCAAACTCTGTAAAAGTTACAGAGCTCTATCTGTAAAGGAAGTTCTACTTAGATGCCTAACATAGAAAGCAGATAAAAAGGAAGATGCTTTGTCTGCAGAACAGAGGTCCCTTAAGCTTCCTGCAATGACCCCCAGCTCCTTAGAACATAGTTTGACAACCTACATGATTGCTCTAGTGGTACAAAAGATAAAAACATAGTGATACTTCACATTTCACTAATGCATTAAGCGTACACTCTCTTATCCACTATGCTTCCCAGTCTGCCCCATTTGATCCCCACACTAAGCCCATGAGGACCCAGTCCCAGAAAGGCTTTTTTTGAACTCCTTTTACAACTGTGGTACACGCCACTTAGAGCTGTGTCTTACCTCCTCCAGTCCCACGCCTGTTCTTCCATTCACCTCAATACACTTTGACCAGTTCTATTGTCTTCATGTTTTGGGGTAAAAGTTTGCATGGAGGAAGGATCCTGAGGCTAAAAATACTTGGAAAGAAATAACTTGATCTAGATTAGCTCATTCCTTTCCAAGTAAAGACACAGCAGCCTGGAAAGCACTCAGAGCCTTCCCCTCCCCACAACTGGGCCCCTAGGAGACTCCACTGGAGCAGCAGGAAAAGCACTAAGCTAGGCTGGCCGCGGGGCCTCCTGACACTGATATTCTAGTATCTATGACACCCTCTTCCCGAGAAGGCTGCGGAACTCAGGGCTTTAAATTATACAGGGCTTTTTAGCTGTCAGGGGAGAACTCTATCAGCCGCAGCATCCATTTACATTTTAAACTGGGCATCTGAAAGCACTGGATCAACTGCAGCCTTAGATCTCTTTTTTTGATTCAACACCCAGTTATATTTCTGAATGCAGCCCAGAAAGCTATTCTGCATTGATTTTCCATAATCTCTAAACCCCAGGTAAGAGCTGAAATGCACACTCACTGGTCACATGACATCTGTATCTTCACAATCCACATTAGGTATCGCTCTGCCCTGGGATAATGTTATTTCACTTGATAACTATTTGTAAACTGAAAGCTAAACTCAGAGGTTGTCAAGAGACCCTTGCGTTTTTCATGGCAAACTGATAATAAAATACACTCTTGCAATGTCTTCCCCTATTCAGTTCCCTATGGTTATTTATTTTTTTAAAAAATGATCCTTTGACAACAAAAACTGGCCAAAGCACTAAACAAACTATGATCCTCTGTGCTCTTCTACATGGAACTGAGGTATATATG
Organism: Oryx dammah; assembly: GCF_014754425.2. NCBI lineage: Eukaryota > Metazoa > Chordata > Mammalia > Artiodactyla > Bovidae > Oryx > Oryx dammah. Next base: position 66,687,026 of record NW_024070202.1, on the reverse strand, counting down.
TTAGAATTGTCTTAGTTCATGCAAAAAGCAGTCCAGACATTGATCAACATTTTCCAAAACCCCTGCACCCACTGAGGTCGAGTGACAAATTCTGTCTGGAAAAGACTGACTAAATAGGGAAGGAATCTTAACTTCCTAAGCACAGATTTATTATAAATTTTTTTTAAGGACAGGAAAAAAGCAAAAATAGGAAATGAGCTTATTTATTTGTCCTCAAATTCGTGTTTACACCTTCATTCCCATTTCATCAATTATCTACAGAGCACCAGCCACACACAAGGCATCTTGTGCAAAGTGCTGCCGGCAGATAAGTCAGTGAGGGGCCCAGTCCCTGTCCCTTCAGTTGGCAAAGGAGAAGGCACACACACAAATGACCAAGACCACCGGCAAACTTAAGGCGTGTCTGCTTAACAGGCACTGCATCTCCCCCTCCTCCCACCTTATGAAAACTGAAAGTCCCCAGTCATGTCCAATTCTTTGTGACCCCATGGACTATACTGTCCATGGAATTCTCCAGGCTAGAATACTGGAGTGGGTAGCCTTTCCCTTCTCCAGGGGATCTTCCTAACCCAGGGATTGAAGCCAGGTCTCCCACAGTGCAGGTAGATTCTTTACCAGCTGAGCCACAAGGGAAGCCCAAGAATACTGGAGTGGGAAGCCTATACCTTCTCCAGGGGATCTTCCTGATCCAGGAATTGAACTGGGGTCTCCTGCATTGTAGGTGGATTCTTGACCAACTGAGCTATGAGGGAAGCCTTTGCACTTCTGATCAACCCAATCCTGCTATTCTTTTTCCTTTTCCCATTCCACTCCATTTTAACCCTTCCAAAATACTATATAATTGACTTACGTACTGCATGTGCTGTTTATGTATGCTATTTCCCCAGGCTAGAATGTAAGCTCCATGAGAGATACAGAAGTGAGAGAGGGCTCGATCCCAAATCTGGTACATAGCAGGCATCAATAAATGAATGAATGAATCGGTAACAAAGGTCAGAAGGAGCATGCTGCTGCTGCTGCTGCTAAATCACTTCAGTCGTGTCCGACTCTGTGCATAATTGAGGTTCAAAGGCAAGGAAACACATCCAAGTGGGCAGAGGTTTTATCAAGTGGGTGGCATTTGAGTTGACCTTGCAAACTGAGCCAGACATTGAGGTATTCCAGACAGAGGAAAGAGGATGAGAAGAAAAAGGTGGGGATGTCAAAAATGTGTTCCCGGTTCAGGGAGGTCCTCCACTCGGCCACTTAGGGGAGCTGTGATGGCACTGAGTCACAGGACTGCAAAAGCATAAGTACTGACTGATAAAAGTGCTGAACACTGAATCCAAAAGACCATATGGTCTTCGTGGGAGTTCAAAATACATGCAGCCAACTTGACATTTTTCACACCAAAATTGGAATCGTGAGGAAGCAAGGAGACCCCCAACTAGACATATAAGCTAAATCAGCCCCTTTCAAGCACCAGGCTGAACGCTGATCCCTAGATCCCTGCACAGGACACAGGGCAGCGGGTGAGGGGGGTTGCTCAGTCACGTCCAACTCTTTGTGACCCCATAGACTGTAGCCCGCCAGGCTCTTCTGTCCATGGGATTCTCCAGGCAAGAATACTGGAGTGGGTTCCCATTTCCTTCTCCAGGGAATCTTTCCGACTCAGGGATGGAACGCTGTGCCACCAGGGAACCCCAAGCGAGCCTGTAACGCACACCCTCAGGGCATCTTTGCCATGGACCACCGAAGTCTGGCTTAACAAGGGCCCCTCTGTGGCTGCAATTCACACAGTCCACTGGGTTTGAAACCTGACTAATCACACCCAGGTCTGGGAGGAAGAAGCATTTGTTTCAGAGAGATTAGTTACTTAAAAGTCCCAGTTTGGGAGCAAATCTCACAAACAAGGAACATTTACACACAGTGTAATGAGTTAAACTTCAGTCAGCCATCTAGAACCTGAACTCTGCAGGCAGTCATTTTCTTAAATGGATCCACCAACACAACTGCCACGTTATTAAGTGGGATTTGAAGTAGCAGAGAAGGTTTCTCTGAGGGGAAAAATCCAAAAGCACCTGAAATCTTTCAGCATGAAAAAAAAAACAACCCACTTAGTTCTAAAGTGAAAATTTCCAGTCAGATTTCTGTTAGGAAAAAAGGAAAAAGAAAATGTTCACCACTCAAAAGATCAGTCTTTATGGGGTATAGTTCTGGCCTCAGCTCCGGTAATTAAGCTGTTCAAGGGGCTTGCACAAAAAGAGGAGCAATTTGGTGGGCCAGGCCCACCGAGTCTTTAGTAAAACAAATCTGTCAGCTAGCGTGACTTCCGGGTGCTAAGACCGCACGACAAGCCCGATGAGGGGTGGGGGATGAGGGGTGAGTCATACTCCTAAATGTTAGCTCTGAGACTTCCCTGGCAGTCCAGTGGTTATGACTCAGCAATTTCAACGCAGGGGGCACAGGTTCAATCCCTGGTCAGGGAACTAAGATCCCACAGACTGCAAGGCACGGCCAAGAAATTGAAACGCAAACTTAAAAAAGAACTGTCAGCACTGCCTAATGCTAATCACTGAAGTTTGAAAGACGTTACCTGTACTGAGCTCATTGCTCTCAGTGGCTCCTGGGGACACATACCAGGTTGGAGGATGGAAAGATAAACCTTGACAAGGCCCCGGAGACAAAGACAAAAGACAATTCTTCTGCAGGGCAAGTCCTTTATTATTTTGTGTGATGGTGTCCAAACTGAAAAAGCAAAATCAGCGTCATGCTGTCGCCTAACCCTTGCACATTCCTGCACACACTATTTCTGGATATCACCCAATGAAAGGAGAATAGAGACACTCACACAATAGACATTTCACTTACTGCAATGCAACCATTGTGCCTTTCCTACTGTACTCAGATGGTGAACACAACCCTGGCACCGCCAGCGAAAACCACTGTGAAATGAGTTGATGAGTCAGCCAGACTTCTTAGGAGAAAGAAAGGTAGGGGAAATGGGATGCTTTAGGAAAATAGGTTTAGTTTTAGAAAACCTGTGACTCTAAAGCAGGACTGAGATTCTCACTGAGGTTGTTTTTTAATGTTTTTAATCCCAGTGTCTTCTTGCCTGCAACTAGACTAGTTTTGGGAAATACGCCATTAAGGCTTATAGGAGTCTAAACAAAGACAAAAGAAGATGCTGGGTATACTTTAGAAGAGCTGTGTTTTATCTCCCTGAAGCTGCAAGATCTTTAAGGATGGACAACGCAAGGGGTTCAGAAACAGGCTTGGGAAAGGGGATGCAAGGCCAAGCCACTCTCCCATGGAACCAGGGAGATGCTCTGACTCCTCAGGAGGCTGGGAATCCCTGCCTCTGGGGCTGAAGGGATGAAAACTGGAAAACTGATAGGAAGAAAAGCATACAATCTACTTAGTGACCACGGGTCTGCTCAGATTTCAGATTCCAGAATGACTGTACTCCCCTGTGGTAAGGGATAATCTTCAGAATTAACATTCAGAACCCACTCCCTGCCCCACCATGGACATAGACATGGACAATGTTACTAATAACGCTACCAGCTACCATTAATTGGTAATTTTCTGTTCTTGCAAATATTTTCTTTGGGAAGAAAGGAGGAAAAAAAGTATCTACCAAAAATCTACCCCAAATTGTGAAAGTTGTATAACTTGTCTGAGGATACTAATCTTATACAGAATTTCATGTAGTGGGAAAAAAAATATTTAAAATAACTTTCTCTTCTCACTACTGCACTTGACTAGTCTAAAAAATAATAATAATAAAATAAAATAAAATAACTTTCTAAAAAAAAGAAACAATGAAGTCTAAAGGAGGCAAAAATGGAGGAGAGGTTTATTATATAATAATAAGAGAATCTTTCAAAAAGCAATTATGTATCAAACCTGACTTGGCTATCAAGAATTCTGTCTCCATAAGTTATGGTATAATGACTCTCTTGGGCACCAAGTATAGATAATGGAAACTTTAGTTGAAACCCACTGTTTTTTCCAGGAAAATATTGTAATGTTGTATCCTTTCTTTCTTAAATAGAAGGCTTAACCATTTACAAATAGACCTAAACCCATTCCACATCCACACACAAATGCACCCGTGCACAGACAGAACATCATGATCCAGGAAATCATTCGTCTGCTTCCTCAGCACCTCTACCCACAGGGCCCTAGGCACAGTGCATAGCATCCTCAGGACTCAGAGGCCTTCAAAAACAGATACATACTTATCCATCAGGTCCCATGCTATAAAGAGCAATATTGCATAGTAACCTGGAATGTTAGGTCCATGAATCAAGGCAAGTTGAAAGTGATCAAACAGGAGATGGCAAGAGGGAATTTCAACATTCTAGGAATCAGCGAACTAAGACGGACTGGAATGGGTGAATTTAACTCAGATGACCATTATATCTACTACTGTGAGCAAGAATCCCTTAGAAGAAATGGACTAGCCATCATAGTCAACAAAAGAGTCTGAAACGCAGTACTTGACTTGGATGCAATCTCAAAAACGACAGAATGATTTCTGTTCAAAAGTCTATGCCCCGACCAGTAACGCTGAAAAAGCTGAAGTTGAACGGTTCTATGAAGACCTACAAGACCTTTTAGAACTAACACCCAAAAAAGATGTCCTTTTCATTATAGGGGATTGGAATGCAAAAGTACAAAGTCAAGAAACACCTGGAGTAACAGGCAAATTTGGCGTTGGGAGTACAGAATGAAGCAGAGCAAAGGTTAACAGAGTTTTGCCAAGAGAACACACTGGTCATAGCAAACACCCTCTTCCAACAACTTAAGAGAAGACTCTACACATGGACATCACCAGATGGTCAACACCGAAATCATACTGATTATATTCTTTGCAGCCAAAGATGGAGAAGCTCTATATAGTCAGCAAAAACAAGACCGGGAGCTGACTATAGCTCAGATCATGAACTCCTTATTACCAAATTCAGACTTAAATTGAAGAAAGTGAGGAAAACCACTAGACCATTCAGGTATGAATTAAATCAAATCCCTTATGATTATACAGTGGAAGTGAGAAATAGATTTAAGGGACTAGATCTGATAGATAGAGTGCCTGATGAACTATGGATGGAGGTTTGTGACACTGTACAGGAGACAGGGATCAACACCATCCCCAAGAAAAAGAAATGCAAAAAAGCAAAATGGCTAGCTGTGAAAAGAAGAGAGGCAAAAAGCAAAGGAGAAAAGGAAAGATATAAGCATCTGAATGCAGAGTTCCAAAGAATAGCAAGGAGAGATAAGAAAGCCTTCCTCAGCAATCAATGTAAAGAAATAGAGGAAAACAATAGAATGGGAAAGACTAGAGATCTCTTCAAGAAAATTAGAGATACCAAGGGAACATTTCATGCAAAGATGGGCTCATGCGAAATGGGAGGGACCTAACAGAAGCAGAAGATATTAAGAAGAGGTGGCAAGAATACACAGAAGAACTGTACAAAAAAGATCTTCATGACCCAGATAATCACGATGATGTGATAAACTCACCTAGAGCCAGACATCCTGGAATGTGAAGTCAAGTGCACCTTAGAAAGCATCACTACGAACAAAACTAGTGGAGGTGATGGAATTCCAGTTGAGCTGTTTCAAATCCTAAAAGATGATGCTGTGCTGTACTCAATATGCCAGCAAAACTCAGCAGAGGCCACAGGACTGGAAAAGGTCATTTTTCATCCCAATCCCAAAGAGAGGCAATGCCAAAGAATGCTCAAACGACTGCACAATTGCACTCATGTCACACGCTAGTAAAGTAGTGCTCAAAATTCTCCAAGCCAGGCTTCAGCAATACGTGAACCATGAACTTCCAGATGTTCAAGCTACGTTTAGTAAAGGCAGAGGAACCAGAGATCGAATTGTCAACATCCTCTGGATCATCGAAAAAGCAAGAGAGTTTCAGAAAAACATCTATTTCTGCTGTATTGACTATGTCAAAGCCTTTGATTGTGTGGATCACAATAAACTGTGGAAAATTCTGAAAGAGATGGGAATATTAGACCACCTGACCTACCTCCTGAGAAACCTGTATGCAGGTCAGGAAGCAACAGTTAAAACTGGACATGGAACAACAGACTGGTTTCAAATAGGAAAAGAAGTACGTCAAGGCTGTATATTGTCACTCTGCTTATTTAACTTATATGCAGAGTACATCATGAGAAACACTGGGCTGGAGGAAGCACAAGCTGGAATCAAGATTGCTGGGAGAGATGTCAATAACCTCAGATATGCAGATGACACCACCCTTCTGGCAGAAAATGAAGAACTAAAGAGGCTCTTGATAAAAGTGAAAGAGGAGAGTGAAAAAGTTGGCTTAAAGCTCAACATTCAGAAAACTAAGATCATGGCATCCAGTCCCATCACTCATGGCAAATAAATGTGGAAACGGTGATTCTGGGCTCCAAAATCACTGCAGATGGTGACTGCAGCCATAAAATTAAAAGGCACTCCTTGGAAGGAAAGTTGTGACCAACCTAGACAGCATATTAAAAAACAGAAACATTACTTTGTCAACAAAGGTCCATCTAGTCAAGGCTATGGTTTTTCCAGTAGTCATGTATGGATGTGAGAGTTGGACTAAAAATAAAGCTGAGTACAGAATTGATCCTTTTGAACTGTGGTGTTGGAGAAGACTCTTGAGAGTCCCTTGGATTGCAAGGAGATCCAACCAGTCCATCCTAAAGGAGATCAGTCCTAGGTGTTCATTGGAAGGACTGATGTTGAAACTGAAACTCCAATACTGTGGCCACCTCATGCGAAGAGCTAACTCATTTGAAAAGACCCTGAGGCTGGGAAAGATTGAGGGCAGGAGCAGGGGATGACAGAAGATGAGATGGCTGGATGGCATCACCGACTCAATGGACATGAATTTGGGTAAACTCTGGGAGTTGGTGATGGACAGGGAGGCCTGGTGTGCTGCAGTCCATGGGGTCGCAAAAAGTCGGACACAAGTGAGCAACTGAACTGAACTTACCCATCCTACTCTGCAACCAAAATGGGAGTTGTTAAAAACCCAGCATCTGCAGAAGAAAGACTAAAGAGCACAAAATAAAATGCTCCAATCTGCCAACTGTGCAGCTGAACAAAATGCCCAGTGTAATTTTAGAAACTGAGGAACTCGTGCTGGAGGACCCCATTTTTTATTCCTCCATCTCAAGTAGAGTGAACTGGAGAAACAGATGAGAGATGGATAGGCGGACAGAGGGACAGACTGAGGGCAGGATGAAGGGAAGGGTGGGTAAGGGCATGAACTAAAGGCAAGCCCACCTGGGAGGAAGGCCCAGCTGGAAGTGCAGGTGGGTGGGCGGCAATGAGTAATCAGAGTGACCTTCTGCACAGGATTATTCTCAGAAAACGGGCTTCAGGGACTGCAACACTCACATGAGATTTCTAGGGAAACTGCAGACAATGTTTAAAATGTCATGAAAAGGCTGAGTAATAGAAGAGTTTTTATGAGAAGTTCTCAGTCTTCAAAATTAAAATTTTCTGTATGCTAATGAAGACTATTATGAAAGTTACTTTATAGTTATTGTAGCTCAAAAGCCCAGTAGAAAAGAACCCATCATTCTGTACTTGGGACAAGAACAGGGGATGGAGACAGGTGTAACTGTATGGGAATTAAAGACACAGAGTAAGTTTGAAAAGCAGATTTAGCACATGCTACAAATTAGGAGTTTGGGAACTGAGACCTGGAGTCACAGAATCTCTCAGCACTACCTGATTCTTTTTTTAAAAAAAGAAAAAAATCTCTCTCTGCACAGTGTTCTCCTTTGAGTTTACAAAGTGCTTTCTCGTGTCAGCTCACATGTGCTTTACAAGAACCATACCACCATATGACCCAGCAATCCCACTACTAGGCATATACCCTGAGGAAACCAAAATTGAAAAAAGACACATGTACCCCCAATGTTCATTGCAGCACTATTTATAATAGCTAGAACATGGACGCAACCTAGATGTCCATCGACAGATGGATAAAGAAGCTACGGTACATATATGCAATGGAATATTACTCAGCCATAAAAAGGAATGAATTTGAGTCAGTTCTGAGAGGTGGATAAACCTAGAGCCTATTATATACAGTGAAATAAGTCAGAAAGAGAAAGATAAATATCATAATATATATGGAATCTAGAAAGATAGTACTGATGAAATTATTTGCAGGGCACCAATGGAGACACAGACACAGAGAAGAGACTTACGGCCATGGTGGGGGACGGCAGGAAGGAGAGGGTGAGATGTATGAAAAGAGTAATATGGAAACTTACATTACCACATGTAAAGCAGAAATTTTGGAGAAGGAAATGGCAACCCACTCCAGTATTCTTCTCTGGAGAATCCCACCCATGGACAGAGAAGCCTGGTGGCTACAGTGTATGGGGTCACAAGAGTTGGACACGAAGGAAGCGACTAAACAACAAATGGGAATTTGATGTACGACTCAGCGAACTCAAACAGGGACTCTGTAACAACCTAGAGGGGTGGAAAGGGGAGAGAGATGGGAGGGAGCTTCAAGATGGAGGGGACATAGCTGACTCATGTTGATGTTTAACTTATATGCAGAGTACATCATGAGAAACGCTGGACTGAAAGAAACACAAGCTGGAATCAAGATTGCCAGGAGAAATATCATTAGCCTCAGATATGCAGATGACACCACCCTTATGGCAGAAAGTGAAGAGGAACTAAAAAGCCTCTTAAAAAAAATAAAAAATAAAAATAAATAAAAAGCCTCTTGATGAAAGTCAAAGAGGAGAGTGAAAAAGTTGGCTTAAAGCTCAACATTCAGAAAACGAAGATCATGGCATCTAGTCCCATCACTTCATGAGAAATAGATGGGGAAACAGTGGAAACAGTGTCAGATTTTATTTTGGGGGGCTCCAAAATCACTGCAGATGGTGACTGCAGCCATGAAATTAAAAGACGCTTACTCCTTGGAAGAAAAGTTATGACCAACCTAGATAGCATATTCAAAAGCAGAGACATTACTTTGCTGACTAAAGTCCGTCTAGTCAAGGCTATAGTTTTTCCAGTAGTCACGTATGGATTTGAGAGTTGGACTGTGAAGAAGGCCGAGCGCCGAAGAATTGATGCTTTTGAACTGTGGTGTTGGAAAAGACTCTTGAGAGTCCCTTGGACTGCAAGGAGATCCAACCAGTCCATTCTGAAGGAGATCAGCCCTGGGATTTCTTTGGAAGGAGTGATGCTAAAGCTGAAACTCCAGTACTTTGGCCACTTCATGCGAAGAGTTGACTCATTGGAGAAGACTCTGATGCTGGGAGAGATTGGGGGCAGGAGGAGAAGGGGACAACAGAGGATGAGATGGCTGGATGGCATCACGGACTCGATGGACGTGAGTCTGAGTGAACTCTGGGAGTTGGTGATGGACAGGGAGGCCTGGCGTGCTGCGATTCATGGGGTCGCAAAGAGTCAGACACGACTGAGCGACTGAACTGAACTGAACTGAACAAAATTCTGTAAAGCAATTATCCTTCAATTAAAAATAAATTAATTTTTTAAAAACCAACAACAAAAAAACCTGAAAAAAAAGAAAAAGAAAAGTCTCTCTCTGCACAGTGTTCTCCTTGGAGTTTACAAAGTGCTTTCTCGTGTTAGCTCACACATGCTTTACAAGAAGTGGGAGTGGCGGGTGCTGCGATCTCTGTCTGGCAAATGAGGAAACTGAGTCTCATAGGCTCAAAGGTCCAAGACGCAGTAAATGCAGAAGGCAGGACTAGAACACAGGCCCCTGCCTCCTGAGCCAGAACTCATTCCCCTAGTTTCAGGTGATTACAAATTTCAATTAATTTATAAAAGAAAAAGACACTTAACATGCTACACATTCACAGAAGGGTGACAGGCTTAAGGGAGAAGAGGGATATTGGCGCTGGTGCCTTGAAGAACGCATAGGAGTCTACCAAGTAGATGACGAGATGGGAGGGGAAGGAGAGACTCAGCAAAGGGTAGTGCAAAAGAACACAGAAACGAAAGTGTGCTGTTCGTTCAAGAAGCAGCTCAGTGCAGCTGACGCCTACTGTATAAGCTAGAAAAGGAAAACTAAGAATAAAGATTTTAAAAGTAAGCAGGAAATTGTACAGCCCTAACAGAGGTCCGGAGAAGGCAATGGCACCCCACTCCAGTACTCTTGCCTGGAAAATCCCATGGATGGAGGAGCCTCATAGGCTGCAGTCCATGGGGTCCCGAAAAGTCGGACACAACTGAGCGACTTCACTTTCACTTTTCACTTTCATGCACTGGAGAAGGCAATGGCAACCCACTCCAGTGTTCTTGCCTGGAGAATCCCAGGGATTAGGGAGCCTGGTGGGCTGCCATCTCTGGGGCTGCACAGAGTCGGACACGACTGAAGCAACTTAGCAGCAGCAGTAGCAGCAACAGAGGTCAGTTATTACCAAAAAAGAAAGTATCCTATGACCTAGCGACCCTGCATGTGGAAGTGTGTTCAATGACTATACATGCCCATGTACAGAAAGGCTGTGTACAATGTTCTTCATGGCTGTACTTTCCAGACCAGCCAAAAGTTCAAGCATTCACCAATAGAGAACTGATTAAATTATGGAATATCTCCACAATAGACTACTTACTATCAGCTGTAAAAGAATAATAATCTCTATTTCTATGTTCAGCTATAGAAAACTCTTTAGAAAATGTTACTAAACAAAAGAAATCCAACTGTAAACTAGAAATTGTATGTTAAAAAAAAATCAAGTCTCAGAATAGTGTATATAATGTGCTACTTTCATGAAAAAAGAAAAGGCTGCATATACATATTTATTTGCATTTGCATAAAAGATGACAAGATGAGCAAGAAAAAAAATGGATTACGTAAGATGGGAATTTTAATAGACAGGAGGAAGAGATTAAGACTGCTTACTGTAAACCTTTTTAATATTATTAAATCTTTGAACCATATCATTTTATCACTTATTCAAAATACAAAATTACATTAAAAAGTACTTTTACCCAAATGAGTTTAAAAATTTATGTGCACAAAAAACCTGCACACAAATTTTACAGCAACTTTATTCAAAATTGCCCAAACTTGGATTCCACCAAGATGTCCTTCAATAGGTGAATGGAAAAATAAATCGTGGTATATCCAGGCAATGGATTATTATTCAGAGCAAAAAAGAAACATTCTATCAAGCTTGGAAGACACATCAGTGAATCTTAAATGTCTATCACTAAGACAGCCAATCCAAAAAGGCTACAGACTATATGATTCCAACTATATAACCTTCTATAAAAGGGAAAACTATGAAGACAGTGAAAAGATAAGGGGTTTTCAGGGGTTAGGGGAAGGGAAAGATGACTAGCTAGAACACAGAGGATTTTTAGGGCACTCAAAATACCCTGTATGATAGATGGATACATAGTATTAGACATTGTCAAACCCCAGAGAATTCACAACAAAGAGTGAACTTTAATAAACTATTGACTGAGTTAATAATAATGTATCAATACAGGCTCATCCACTGTAAAAGATATTAAGGCAAAATGTTAATAATAGGGGAAACTGGGAGGCAGGCAGCAGGAGTGGTGAGGGATTATATGAGAACACTCTGTACTTACACTCATTTTTCCACAAACCTTAAACTGCTTTAAAAATGGCTATTAATTTAAAAGAAAAGAAAGAAAAGTGAACAGGATGCCAGGCAGGAAGAGTTCTGAATGGCATACAAATCAGCCTGGATTCTCATCTTATAAACAACAACCCAACATTTTTAAACGAGGCCGTGACAAAGCTGTGATCTGGAAAGAAAAGTCCAGTGACCCTGCAGGGAATAGAATTCAAGGGAAAGAGACCTGGGCACGACTAAGCAGATCAAAGCAGAAAGGAGATGGGGGTGGGTGTGAGTGAACCGGGAGTGGTGAGGAGATGGGGACACAGGAGAGGAAGCAACAAGACTCAGTGACCGCTGTCCCTGTGCATCCACAGGTGAGTTGGAAAACATGGGTCAACGCTTGCTTCTGGTTTCTAGAATAAACTCTATGACAGACAACAGAGCTGTCAGAGGAAGAGAAGCAAATGAAATGGGAACAGTGAATTTGGTTTTTGACCTGTGAAATTATTTTACCTGCAGCATACGGATGTGAAAACATGCCAAGGCAACTCAGAACACAGATATGCAACTCAGAAAAAAAGTCAGGCTGCCTAGCAACTACCTTTGGTATGTATCAAACTGCGCTTAGTTATTAGGCAAGGGGACATAATTTATGGTGTATTTGAGGTGTACACCATAAATACATGGTGTATTTGAGCATAATGTCTCATAACTAGTGAAAGGAATCTAGTCTATTTCCTAAAATGATTGTAACCATGAGAACAAAACATATAGAGTCATTTAATCTATGTCCCAAAAAAGAAAATAAATTTTTCTAAAATATTTATTTCAGTTATACTTATAAAAGGTTTTGCATTCGAAAGATCAGCCCTGGGTGTTCTTTGGAAGGAATGATGCTAAAGCTGAAACTCCAGTACTTTGGCCACCTCATGTGAAGAGTTGACTCACTGGAAAGACCCTGATGCTGGGAGGGATGGGGGCAGGAGGAGAAGGGGACGACAGAGGATGAGATGGCTGGATGGCATCACTGACTCGACGGACATGAGTCTGAGTGAACTCTGGGAGTTGGTGATGGACAGGGAGGCCTGGCGTGCTGCAATTCATGGGGTCGCAAAGAGTCGGACACAACTGAGTGACTGAACTGAACTGAACTGTACGTACTATGGCTACTAAAAAATGACCCCCAAATTTAGTGATATAAAACAACCATTTATTATGTTCATGAATTTGATGCATCAGGAATTTGGACAGGGCACAGAATGGATGGTGTGAGTCTATTTCGTGGAGTCTGAGGTCTGGAATCACTGAAAGGGCATTCACTCACACATCTGGCAGTTGGCACTGGTTGCAGGTTCTCCATGGGGGCCCCACCACATGGTATCTGCTGGGTTCCTCCCAGCATGGTGCCTGGGGACTTAGGGCTAGAGTCCCAAAGGAGGGAGACAAGCAGAAGACAGATCCTTTTATGACCCAGCCCTGGAGGTCAACAGCATCACCTCCATCAGGTTTCACTGCCTGATGCCACCAAAAAGCCTCATGAAGATTCATGGCAGGGGTGGGGGGCATAATCACCCCCACTCCATGGAGGTGTGTCCAGCACACTATGAGAAGGACATGTGGAATGGAATTTGTTAGAGACATCTTCAGGAAATCTGCCCACATGAAAATCAAAGTGTTCCAGTGTGCATGACTCTCTGGGAAAAAGAAACATGGAGGGAAGGCAGCCAGGCAAGGTCAGTAACAACTCAAACCAAGCCAATTTTATCCATATCCAGTCCCCACTGTCCCAGAAACAGAAACATTCAGATCTAAACAACATGGACATTCAAACATTAATGAAGACCCATTGAAAGCGTACCATGAGCATCAGAGAACCTAGCACTCTTCTCTGCCCATATGAAAGCAAAGTCCCACTGAAGTTTAGGAGTCTGAACCAAGTTAGTGGTGCAACATCAGAGGCAAGTGGTTCTGGCCAAAGTCCTATGGGAGACAGTCTGCCACTGCCGCAACCACAGACTAGAGCCATAACCTGCTCAACTCTGCCCATTCATCTCAGTGCTCCTGCTGAATTCACCGAGCATAACCAGCTCCTTGTAGAGTGCTATTGCTCTCTGGTGATGCTTAATGCTTTTAAAAGGCTGAAACAGATTCAGATAAGAAAATGAAATACACTTGGATGAATACCCATTTAAAGTGCACAGTCACCAGAAAAATTGGTTTATTTTGTAAACTATAAAACACCAAAGGGTAGAGATTATGTCAGTGGCAAGAGCTTATTAATTTATTAGCCCCCGATTTTTTTCCTCCAAATTCTTTATCTTTTAACAATTACCATTTAAACACATACAACTAACTATACCATAACCAAGAAGTTTATTCCATGAATGCCAAGATGGTTCAATTTATCATTAAATAGAAAGTAAAAAACAAACAAACAAACAGGGGATTAACTCCTGATTATCTCCTGATCTTTAACAAAATGTAACACCTGTTTCTCAGGGTTTTTTAAAAGCATGAACTGATGTACACTTTCTAACATGACAAAATGATATGAATCTCCATTCCAAAGCCAGCATCTTACTTAATATGGAAGCACTAGAGGCTGCCCCACTTAGGTCAGGAACAAGGCAAAGATACCCACTTTCTCCATCGTTATTAATACTGAATCCAAGCCATAAGCCAAACAGAGGAGAAAAGAAGAGATGTAAAGACAATTAAATTATCCATATTTGCAGGTTTTATAATAACATAGCTGGAAAATCAAAGAGAATCAATAATAAAAGCTGACACAATAAATAATTTAGTTTAAAAAGTAGAATGTAAAATTAACATAAAATAGCCATCATGATGATTTGAGAGAATAGCATTGAAACATGTATATTACCATATGTGAAATAGATCACCAGTCCAAGTTCGGTGCATGAAACAGGACATTCAAAGCCAGGGCACTGGGACAACCCAGAGGGGTGGGATCGGGAGGGAGGTGGGAGCAGGGTTCAGGATGGGGGACACAGGTACACCCATGGCTGATTCAGGTCAATGTATGGCAAAAGCCACCACAATATCGTAAAGTAATTAGCCTCCAATTAAAATAAATAAATTAATTTTTAAAAAATAGCCATCATGAAAGTTTGACAGCACACTCTGGGAATATGGACAAATGCATTGTCTTACATTGCTGGTGGGAATGTAAAATGGCACACCACCCATAGAAAGAAATTTAACAATATATAACAAAATCACATGGGCTTCCCAGGTGTCTCAGTGGTAAAGAATCCTCCTGCCAATGCAGGAGACTCAGTAGACATGAGTTCAACCCCTGGGTCAGACAGATCCTCTGGAGGAGGAAATGGCAACCCACTCCAGCATTCTTACTGGGATAATCTCATGGACAAAGAAGCCTCATGGGCTACACACCATGGGGTCACAAAGTGCTGGTCATGACTGAGTGACTGAGCAAGCAGGCATAACAAAACCACATACTTATATATCCTATGACTCAGAAATCCCATTTCTAGGCACCTATCCCCCAAAATATTGACTGAACAGGTTTTTAAACACCCAAAATAAGAATTGATGGATAATTTTTTAACATGATAAAAATATATAAACCAAGACCAGACACTGTGACAGGTGTACAAGGCTATTATGCACACCAGCACTATTTGTAATAGCAAAAGAATGGAAAACAATCCAAGTGTCTATCAATATGAGACTGATTAAACTATGATTACATTCATAGAATGAAACACTATATAGCTCTAAATGAGGAATGAAGATGGTCACTCCAGACAGAATGGCTTGCAAAACAGTTTTAGTTGGAAAATTCAAAGTGGAAAAAAGTATATAGAGCATGCTACCATTCATCTAATGAAGGAAGAAAGGAACTGCGACAAATATGCATATACATACGTGAGTGTGTTTGCTACATATACATGTAAATTTTTAAATGGAAGGATAATCCCCCAAATTCCAAAACATTATTACCTATAGAAGAAAAGGGAAATAGAGAAATGATACAAAGGTAGAAGCTAGACTTCTCTGAATATATTTTGTTTCACAGATTTGACTTTGGAGTGGGTAAATAGTTTACTTAATTATAAAACATGTGCCATAGCAATGAATTCTCTTTGGACCCAGGTTTTTAAGGCTACAAACAAACGAGAATAGAAAGAGGAATCAACAGAACCCACAAGAGAGTTCTGTGGGTAAATGGGTTTCCACATTAACAAGTCAAGGTGCTGGGCAAAGCCAGAGAAAGAAAATACAAGTTAATGGAAAGCCAGTAACACGTGACTTACCTCAACCTTGCTCTCAGGTTCATGATCAGCAGCTGAGAAATACACAACCTCTTGTACTTCATCCCTGGGCCGAGCTGAATTTTTCCCAAATACCACCAGACCGTCCTTTGCACGTGGAGGGAAGGCCACAAAGCAGTAACTTGGAGGAGCTACAGCCATCCTGAAAAGAGAGAGATGCCAGAGAGAGAATGGGAGCAGGCCTAACGTGGAATAGTCCACCAGTGAGCTCTTCAGACATATTTCACCAGCTAACTAAGTTTTAGTGTTGAACTGTGTGCAGCGAGCTCCTTTGGAGATCCCAGCTGGCAAATGAAGCTGGGGTGTCTGGAGTAGAATTACACAGCCACTGAGACCAGATACTCTTAGTACTCTGTGGGATTAAATGAGCTCAGATTTGCAACAGAACACAGTGACAGCCAAAAGTGCAATGACGTAGGAGAAAGGAAAGGAGGTTATTGTTCCAGGCAGAAAACACATACCCACTGCAATCTGTCACAGCAATAGAAAAATAAATAACTGTACCTTAAAACAGTGTACTACAGAACTGCCTCTTGATCTAGAGGGCCACAGCTACCCTGTGATAGATTTTGGAGTGCTGATGGGGAAATGGGTCTCAAAATAAACTGAAAGATACCTCTCTCTCTTTATCTACTTTTACTCTAACTCAATGACATCACACACAATCATCTCTAGGCTTTCTTCTCACCTCTCCAGCTGCTCCTGGGCTGGCTAGTTCTCTTCCACCTGGCCACTAAGTATCTTCGCAGCTTGGTCCTTCCTTCCTCATTTAATGCTCTTTCTGGGAAAACTCATCCATGCCCAGAGTTTCCCATGTCATTTACAAGCCAATCAGTTCAGTTCAGTTCAGTCGCTCAGTTGTGTCCGACTCTTTGCGACCCCATGAATCGCAGCACGCCAGGCCTCCCTGTCCATCACCATCTCCCGGAGTTCACTCAGACTCACGTCCATCAAGTTGGTGATGCCATCCAGCCATCTCATCCTCAGTCGTCCCCTTCTCCTCCTGCCCCCATTCCCTCCCAGCATCAGAGTCTTCCTACACATAATTCCAGCTTAGTTCTCTCCTTGAGTTCTTGACCCACACACCCAGCCTAACTGATATCCAAAGCTGATTTCATCATCTTCCCCAAACTGGGTCCCTTCTTAAGGTTCCCTGTCTCAGTGGCTGGCTCCATCATCCATCTCATTGCAGCATCAGAATCTATCCTTACCATGTACTTCTCCATTACCTAATATATCATCAAGTTCTGTAAATTCAATCTCCTAAATCTCTACGTTGCAGCCATGAAATTAAAAGACACTTACTTCTTGGAAGGAAAGTTATGACCAATCTAGATAGCATATTCAAAAGCAGAGATATTACTTTGCCAACAAAGGTCCGTCTAGTCAAGGCTATAGTTTTTCCAGTGGTCATGTATGGATGTGAAAGTTGGACTGTGAAGAAAGCTGAGCGCTGAAGAATTGATGCTTTTGAACTATGGTGTTGGAGAAGACTCTTGAGAGTCCCTTGGACTGCAAGGAGATCCAACCAGTCCATTCTAAAGGAGATCAGTCCTGGGTGTTCATTGGAAGGACTGATGCTAAAGCTGAAACTCCAATACTTTGGCCACCTCATGCAAAGAGTTGACTCATTGGAAAAGACTCTGATGCTGGGAGGGATTGGGGGCAGGAGGAGAAGGGGACGACAGAGGATGAGATGGCTGGATGGCATCACTGACTTGATGGACATGAGTTTGAGTGAACTCTGGGAGTTGGTGTGATGGACAGGGAGGCCTGGCATGCTGCGATTCATGGGGTCGCAGAGTCGGACATGACTGAGTGACTGAACTGGACTGAAATCTCTACAGAAACTATCCAATTTTTCCCACTTGTACTGCTCCTACCCTGCACCAAACCACCATCATCTCTAAGCCTGGAGATATATATATATATATATAATAGCTATATCAGCTATTAGTCTCTCTCCAAAACATTCCTCACATTGCACCCAAAGTGACCTTTTTAAAAGAAAGACTTGGGGACTCCCCTCGTCGTCCAGCGGTTGGGACTGGACACTGCCATCACAGGGGGCACAGGTTCAGTCCTTGATCTGGGAACTAAGATAATAAAATAAAAGGAAGGTTTGATCACGTCATTCCTGCTTAAAATCCTTCATATTGTTCCCACGGTTCTTAGAATAAAGACCAAAAGCAGATCAAGCCCATGTCGTCTCCCAGCCTCATCTCATACCATTCACCCCTCCAGTCTCTCAACTCCAGGACAGAGGTCTTTTTCTAGTTTCTCAATACTCCACAGCCTTTGCACGACACTCCTTTCCCTGATTCCTACCATCAGTCATTTGTACTATACGATCACAATCTAAAACAGCCCTGTAATTATTTTATTACCAACGGTCAGTAATTAGTCTTTCTTCCCCCCACCAAAGTTTAAAAATATGAAGGCAGGGACCATGTCTCTTTTGCACATTTCTGTAAACGCAGCACTACACAGTGTCTTCTGCAGGGTTACTGTTGTTGTTTAGTTGCTAAGTCCTGTATGACACTTTTGTGACCCCAGGGACTGTAGCCCGCCAGGTTCCTCTGTCCATGGGATTTCCCAGGTAAGAATACCAGAATGGGTAGCCATTCCCTTCTCCAGGGGATCTTCCAGACCCAAGGACTGAATCCTCATTTCCTGCGTTGGCAGGTGGATTCTTTACCACTGAGTCACCAGGGAAGCCCTGCCTTCTGCAGGGTAGATGTTCAATAAATAATGAACAAGTGTTCAGTCCTTCCTTAATGCTCCACCAAACTGCAGTTGACTCTCTACAGCTCTTTCTCACCACCATGCTTCTGTACCCACTGAAGTGCCCCTCCCTTAGCCTCTGCACATGTCCTTCAGGATCTGATTCAAAAACTCCCTCTCTTTCAAAAAGCCTTCTATGAAGAACTATGTCATTTTCTCAGCATCCATAAACACTGATGCATCTAGTCTGTCTGAGGATAACATGCCTCTGTTATCTATAAATGTACTGCTTCAGATGTTTCAAATAAAGCTCCCTGAGGGCAGAATCTATGCCACCCAATTACAGTAGCTCATTCCCCAACTCTCTGAATTATAGACACTCAACAAACATTATTATTGAGCCAACTATCATATCTGTGCCATGAATTACCCAACTTAAATGTGTTTTATTTTATGAACCTAAGATAAAATGTGAAGTAAAGCAATATTCTCAGAAAAGCAACCAGGATTCAAACCTCAGCCCTGCCAATGCCACCTCCTAGCTGTGTGACCTTGAGCAAGTTACTTTACCTTTCTGAGCCTAAGTTTTCTCCACAAATGTTTTGCTCCAGCCCACAGATTTATCATGAATATCAAATGAAATGATGCTTGAGAAAATATTTTGCAAACTATGGAGGCTACCTGGGTTCTGACTGTTCAAATATAGCAGGGTTTCAAAAATTTCCATTGAACAAGTCAATTAAAATCAACTCTCCTCACTCACAACTAGAGCAGCTATCAAGTCACAGAGTCAACAACCTTCTGTGTTTAGAAACATCTTTGTGAAGGACAACGTTGCTACATCTATACCCAAACCCCTTCAGGTTAGTCTGCACACGCACACCCCAGGCTGTCAGAGCTCTTCCCAGCGGTGTTTCTGGCAGGTCCCTCTCCAGGGCACAGAGAACTAGGGGAGTCCATAAGCCTGAAAATCATTTCCTGCTGCATACATGCTCAGTTGTGTCCAACCCTTTGCAACCGCCTAGACTGTAGCCCGCCCAGCTCCTCTGTCCATAGAATTTTCCAGGCGAGATACAGGAGTGGGCTGCCATTTCCTACTACAAGGGATCTTCCTGGCCCAGTGATCAAACCAATGTCTCCTGCATCTCCCGTCTTTGGCAGGCAGACTCTTTACCACAGCGCCACCAGGGAAGCCCCAAAATTCCTTTTAGCTCAGGGAAATATCCTCCAGTCCTTTAAAGCGAAAGAAAAGGTGAGAAGATAGAAGAGTCTCTAGTTCTTTCTCCTCTTAATCTTTCCCATTTTCACAAAACCACATTATCTTCAAATTTGAAGGGGAGAGACAGATAAACCAAGACTCTGTGTATAAGAAAGACCTACAATAATTGTAATATGATGCCTTTATAGAGGACTCCTAAAATTAGGAGGTGAGAGGAATTGCAGGCTAAGCCAAATAAAGTGAAACAGACACAGAAGAAGACAACATGCAGAAAGGACACATTTCCTTGTGTTTGTATGGTTCACATAGGCAATGGGAATTCCCCTCCTTCCCAACTGTTGGGCCATGTCAAAAGTACTGGCATCGATCACAACTATGAACAGAACCTTATTTTACTTGATCCTTAAAAATGGTAAAAATCCACTGGTCTTGAATTTACAGATGTATCTGCAGAAAACAAGCAACACAGACGGCTTTTCTGACGAGCACTTATTCTTCAGCCTGGACATCTGCTTGGTCAAGTTATCTGAATCGCCTGACCGTGACCATTATACAGGCAGAAGCGCAGGGAAGCTGGCTTTTCTGCCGAATTTTGGGAATGATTGGGAATGCCAGAAGGAGCAGAATTTTTATGTCTATTTTTTTTTAATGCTAAATGAATCAACAAACTGTGTATTACAGCCTACAGCAAACTAGCCAAGGCAAATTGTCCATTTGCTTTTCCTAGATGATCATTCTATACAACGACTAGCCTCAGAGATAACTTAGTAGATCCTTGTCTATTCTCTAGATCAGTGCTGTCCAAAAGAATTTTCTGCAATGACGAAAATGTTTTATCTCTACTGTCAAATATGGCGGCCACCAGCCTCAAATGACAATTGGCATGTAGTTACTATAATTAAGGAATTAAATTTAAATTTTTATTACAAACTTTAGTTAAATTTAAATAGCCATACATGAGAGGTAGAAATTCTATTGGACAGAGCAGCATTACGACTTTCCAATAAACCCAGAAATTAAGATTTTCACGTTGAGGTTTCCAGAAGCACTTCTTTGTGAAATCATTCATTTGTTCCAGGGCTTCCCAGGTAGCCCTAGTGGTAAAGAAACCTCTTGTCAACGCAGGGGACAGAAGAGATGTAGTTTCAATTATCTTTGTGGGCAGATCTCCTGGAGGAGGAAATGGCTACCCACACCAGTATTCTTGCCTGGAGAATTCCATGGACAGAGGAGCCTGGGGGGACACAACTGAATCAACTTAGCACAATGACACTTATTTTAATGACAAAAGGGTTATCACCCACTTATACTGAATTAGCAAAGAAGAGGCAAGATACTTTCAAAAGACCAAGGAAAATAAACATTAGGAAGAGGCTACTGAACTCACCAGTGAACTGAGTTTATAAGCAAGCTCCTTCTTCCAGAGGCTAAAGGTGATCACGACCCTGGAGGACAATTCCATTTTCCTTGATGTGAATCTCACATTCCTAACTCTGAATACACCAGGAAAGTGGCCTACATTGCTATCTGGAAACCCTCTGTGTACTTGGCTGGTCAGCTCCTCTCTTTACCTCCTAAATGAACTTTTGATACCTTCACTTCTCTTCAAACTTCCAACTACTTCCTCTAAACATATATTTCACTTCCTAGTCCTCAAAAGACAGATGGCTGGGGGAGGGAGACAGTTTCAGAAGAAGGATGTGCAGATTTCAAGGCCCTGAGGCTAGAGAAGGGAAAGGAGTCAATACAGCGAAAAGTCCGTGTGGCTGAGGCCAGAGAGAAAGGGAAAGAGGCTGAGAGGCAGGTAGTCAGGCTGGCTCCTGTTGGGTCTTGAAGGAGGTGGCAGGGATTTTAGGGTCTATCCCATAATAAACACGAAAGCCACTGAAGGGTTCTAAGCCAGGTTTTAGGAAGGAAATGGAACCAGTGCACAGACAACGTTTCAAAGAAGTTGCTACATTAGGGAGAAGGCAGCGCAGCAGATGGAAGGCAATTCCATTCCTAAGTGTCTGCTCTAAGGAAGGGCTTCCAGGGTGGCTCAGACTGTTAAGAATTTGCCTGTCAATGCAGGAGATCTGGGTTTGATCCCTGGGTCAGGAAGATCCCCTGGAGAAGGAACTGGCAACCCACTCCAATATTCTTGCTTGGAGAATTCCATGGATAGAGGAGCCTGGAGGGCTACAATCCATGGGGTCACAAACAGTCGGCATGATTGAGCAACTAACACACATACACACACTCCAAGGAAATGATCAGGAATATGGATAAGATTTATGCACAAAAGAGTGCATTACATCAGTATTTATACAGGTGAAAAACTGGCCCAAACTTAACTGTCCAGCATCAGAGAAGTGGCTAAAATTTTATGCTATGTCTACATGGTGAACACCATAAAACCATTAAAATGTTTGTGAAGCGTTTTTAATTGAATGGAGAAATGGTATGGGGAAGTGGAGGGGGGATCCAAAGTAAATTATCTTAACTATGTGAAAATATGCATAGAAAAAAACTAGAAGTAGTAGCCTGACCACTAAATGCTTTTTCTATATTTTCTATTGTTTTGATTTTCCTATAAGTACTTATATTTATTTAATCACACAAAAAAGATTTTAAAAAATTAAACCTGGGAGTATTGCCAATTTAGGAATTTAATTTCAAATAAAAAATTTGGCTCTATTTCTGTGTCCCAACATCTACCCATTTCAAAACTGGGGACTTCCCCAGCAGTCTAATGGTTAAGACACTGTGCTTCCAACGCAAGGGGCTGGGGTACCAACCCCGGTAGGGGAACTAAGATCCTTACTTAAGCTGTGTAGCAAGGCCAGAAACAAGAAATTTCAAAACTGGCAAATTCTTATTTGAGTTATAGTTAGGACAAATTATTTATTCAGTATTATAGTTATTCTCTGGTATTTTCTTTTTTTTCCTTTACAGTCTGCCCAATTCAGAATTACTCAAGGAGTACACAAATTTGCATTACTATTTTTTATACAAATAGCGGGCAGGGCTCCTACAGTCGCCTCCTTAAACAGGAAAAGAAAAACTAGCCAATTAGAAAGCCAATTTTCTGCTGACCCTGAGATGAAATTCTTTCAAAACTGATTCAAGGGATCTCAATTTTGTTCCCATTATCTGTCATAATATTGGCTAACATACCAGATAATCCACTAAAAAAATCTGAGATGTTAACTCATCTATATACTGTATAAAATATGCATTTTGAAGTCTGTTTACAGTATTTTTATAAACTGCTAAATAATTCATGTATGATACAAAAGACTGACTTTACAATTTTTCTCCTTTCCCTCTATCTTATCCAGCATTATGAGATATCATAATCTCCTCTCTGAAGAAAAATAAAATAAAATTTAATTAACTCCCAATCATACATGCTAATGCAGAAATCTATTGTGTAGTTTTTTTTTCATCATTTATAATCAGCTTTAGAAAACAGAATAACTATTCAATAATGGGTTTTCTATAACTACAATCTACTTAAACCAGCATCAGAATCAATGAACAAAGCTTACTCAAGAAATAAAGAGATGACTGATGGCTTTTTTTCTTAACTTGCTCGCTTTGAGGCACAATTCTGAAGCAATCTCTGAGTCATGAGGATCCGGAAGTGGGGATGGGGTTACAGGATTATACTACAGGCCTAAAACTGAACCCAGGAATGTCTGAAGCAGTGTTTCCTGAACTGCATGTTGTAGTCATTTCGTGGGTTATGGAATCAACCTAGTGGACAAGATCAACATTTTTTAGAAAAGAGTACATGCATCTCACATAGGAAGGGTAAGCGTTGGCACAAGAAACTTTAAGTTCAAACACACACACAAGTGTATGCACTGGCCTACAATACAACATTTCTTTTACTATGGGTTTCAAGCAAAAATCTTTAAAAGCAACAGGCTTAGAGGGCAGGTCTACTGAATAGGCTTCTTTGTGGTAAATACCAATTGGGATTCTTGCCAGGAAAACTAACAGCTCCAATTAATGAAACACTCTAATTTAACCCTTGTAGACAATTAAACTGACAGGCATTTCCTAGGAAGTATTTGTTAAGAATATTTCAAAGTGAGTTTATCTGTACTTTATTCCAAATAGAATAAGCCAGTCACAAAAATGCAAATACTGTAATTCACTTATATGAGTTACCTAGAGTAGTGAAATTCATAGAGGCAGAATTAGAATGGTGGTTACCAGGAGCTGGATCAGGGAGGTGCAGGAGAGGGAGGAGGAGGGACAGTTGTTTAATGGGTACACGGAGTCAGTTGTGCAGGGTGAAAAACTTCTGGGATTGGTTGCACAACAATATGAATATTCTTAACACAACTAAACTGTATGCTTAAAATGGTTAAGATCGTAAATCTTCTGTGTACTTTTTACCATATTAAACATTTGTTAAAAGTCAAACATCCACAGGTGGCTCAAGGCTACAGTAGTGGTCTGGGCAGCTTTAGATACGGTGCTATCAGTTGTGGTAAAGTATTTCTAAGATCAATTTCCAACCATCAAAACCTTTTCAGGATTCACGACTTCCTCTTGGGAATTACAACTGCAGAGTCCCTGAGCTCACAGCATCAGAGCTGCGTCGCCCAACATCCCCCCTCTGACTGGTGACAGGAGGCTGGGTACAGGCTTAGGGGGCTGGAGTGCTGCACCTCTGTAACTAGGAGACCGCTTACAGAATGTCTAGACAAGGAAGGGGGTAGCTGCAAGGGAAAGAAGGTCTTTGTCCTCAAGTTCAGTGAGTAGTTATAGAAGGGCATGAATGCTCCAAGCCAAGGAGGGGTTTTCTTCGTCTGAATGCCAAACTGCCCTGCCCCTTTTATATCAAAAAAGCTACAGTGGCCCTCATCGGTCACTGTAGCCAGTAATAAGAAAGCCTTGAATTGCCTGAGAGGAAGAAAATGACTGTCTGTATAAGCTATAGGTTTATTAGCTGTCTTGCAAATAACTGTGACATAGGATCTTTACTTGCACAAAGAAATGAAACCCGAATGTCCTTACTTTCCAAGCTCCCAGCTTTACTGAGCAGGTTGGGTAAGTTTAAAGTCCATATACATTAATTACCTTCTTTTAGAAAAGCAAAGAAGAATGTATTCTATATTATATTATTTATTGATAAATTCATTTTTTAAATCATTGACATTCCTGCTGAATTGAAAACAGGACAAATGATACTCACTTATAAATTTCCTTTCCTATCTTTTATCTGCTATTGAGACAGTAAAGAATAAATAGGGTGTTTGGAAAAGGAATTAACCAACTGAATTGAGATGAAAACACCAGTTGATGGAAGGTACATACATCAGACTCATCAAGTTCTGCCTGATAAATAAAAAAGATGCTATTAAGTGTCTTACTGAAAGCTCAAGACAGCAGAGCACAAAGCGTTAGGACTAGACAGCCAGTGATTTCCAGCTTCTAATATTCAATGTCTTTAATGAGGAATTATCTAATGGAAGAGAGACCACATAAGGTATTGAGTGAGTAAGCAGATTTGGGAAGCAATCTGAGTTCAAATCTCAACCCTGTGTCACCATTCTGTAACAGGGATAACAACAGGGTCATGGTGAGGTTCAAATGAGCTGAAACAAAAAGCGCTCAGAACGCCATCTGGGACACAGCAAGGACACGTCACCGTGAGGGTGAGAAAAGGTACATGATGAAGGCTGTTCCTTTGTCAAGATCTGATCTGAACAACCCAGACTTTAGAAACTTGCTTTTTCCTTACGGTGTCTAGCGCTCTTTTACCTTTTGAAGATGTGCTCCATTGTCACTTAATGTCTTTTAAGAGCTGGTCACTATTCCCTCTCCCCAAGGCCAAGGGCAACACCTACCTCTGACAGCTGATTCTTATAGAGTTCAATGCCACTCATTCACTGTCATATTTCTGAGCAGCATGGGATGGTTTAAGGGTGGCAGGTTGTGCATTCATTTGGTTTGGTCCACAGCACTGGCCTAAACTGGTGGCTTCCTTGGTGGTCCAGACAGTAAAGAATCTGTTTGCAATGCAGGAGACCCAGGTTTGATCCCTGGGTTGAGAAGATCCCTTGGAGAAGGAAATGGCAACCCACTCCAGTATTCTTACCTGGAGAATTCTATGGACAGAGGAGCCTGGTGGGTTCCAGTCCATGGGGTCGCAGAGTTGGACACTACTGAGCTACTAAAACTTTCACTTGCACTTTCTTTCAGAGCATTGGCCTATACAGTGAGTTTGTATGTCTTTAACCTGAATTAGCAGCTACCATTGGTAAATCTGGAGATTTTCCACAGAAATTCAGATATTTAGCATCTCCTGAACACTCAAAATATCTGGCAATACTGGGTCCATATTTCTGCATGTCAGCAAGATTGGAGCTGGGAAGGGGTTCCTGCCACAGTCCCCTCCACCCCCTGATCCTGAGGCCAATGGAAGTGTCGCCTATGGTCCCCCTTGTGCTACTGCTCTTTTTTGTTCTTTCTTTCTTTCCTCATTGTCGGGTCAACTGTGCTCATTTACACTACTTACTTGGCCTTGTAGCCCCATATGCACAGTGGCAAAAGAAGGACACACTTTACAGACAGAGACCCTTGTTCGTGTCCTGACTCCACCTTCGAACCAGGGGAAACAGGCAGGTTAATGAACTCTCTCTGAGCCAGAGTTTCCCCATGTGAAAATAAGACATATTTTCACATATGTCATATAAACATAGCACTCATATACACCTGAGATCAAATGGAAAGTACCCAGTCCTGTGGTTGTATACAGTGGATGCTCAATAAATGTTCCTTTTCCTCCCTCCTACTAGTCACTGGTCATGAGTTTACCACTTTTCCAACAATCCCTACTATGTTTCTTCATCTTCTCACTGAAAGTTTGCAGCTGGCTCATCAGACACACTCACATTCCAGTGTGTAACTCAAATGTGCTTAGAGGATCAGACTGGAGTGATGGAGCCTCCAGATTGAAGCATCAGTTTACAGAGAATACAAAGGACAACCATGGGCATGAAATCAGCAAAATCCAGACTACGAGAAACTCTACAGGACAAATCTGATTTCTTCAACAAAAACTGCAAGAAAAAAAAAAGATGAGAAAAAAGGATGAAGAGACAAAGTTACTTAAGAGATGTACCAGCCAATTGCAATGAGTGGGACTTATTTAGATCCTGACTTACACAATCTGTACAAAAATTTTATGACGGGGACATTCCGCAGTGTTCCAGTGGTTAGGAGTGTGATTTTAATGCCAAGGGCCCTGGGTTCAAATGCTAGTCAGGGAACTAGGATCCTAAAAGAGGTGCAGCAAGGCAAAAAAAAAAAAAAAAAAACCTACACTATTCTCTTTACTTAAGATGTAAAGCACATGACAAGATGTTTAAAATTCTTTTAAGGTCAGAAATAGCACTGTATGTGTGTACTCAGCTGTGACCAATTCTTTCCAACCCCATGGACTATAGCCTGCCAGGCTCCTCTGTCCATGTGCTGGACTGATCAACTTGTAAGTTATTCAGGGGCTCAGTTATAAGGATAACTGGGGGTAGGGAGGATGGGGAGGGATTTCAGTTTGCCTCGGTATATTAGTGCACTGGGGGAAGAGGAGAGCCCTTGTTTCCCTCTATCTTGCTGTATCTCTTTAGACTATGAGGCCCATGAGGGCAAAGACACTTACATAATTCCTTATTTCCCCAGGAACCTAGCACAGGCTGGCACATGGTAAGACCTGGACAAATGTTTGTTGAGCAAATGAAGGGGAAAGGGTATCTATCTATATTTCATCTTCAATGAGAGAAAAAGAACAAGAAAATCTGATTCTGACATGGTGCTCCCAAGCTGTGGTTCAATCTACAGGATTCATATTGGACCACACATGGAAATGGTCTGAGGAGCAGATTCCTGGACACCCTCTCCTTGGAGATTCTGATTCAGTGGGTCTGAGCAGAATTCAGAGAGTATATTTTTAACAAATGCCCAGATGATTCTGATGCATCAGTTCAGACTGGTGTGGAATATCTATACTTATAGGTTATTAAACTTCTTTGCTTCTCAAAAGTATGGTTCATTTTTTCTGTTTTGTTTTCTTGGTGATTTTTTTTTTTTTTTTGAGTGTAGAAACTTACAATATATACATACAAGAAAAGAATACAATAAGCCCCTTTAAGGTGTTAACCAGCTTCAAGGGCCAACAACTGTCTGCCATTTTGCTTCTCAGTTTTATTTTTAAGGAAACCATTTAATATTAATTGAATGTTACTGAAATCAGCAACAGCATCAGCAGCAATACTCTCTGCTTAAAGACCAAGGTGGGTGAAACACATCCCTGGTTAACTTGAGAGAAGTATGACAAAGATGTAGGAGGTTGTGTTTTCTCAAGTCTTTGACTTAAAAACTGGGAAATCAAACTAATCACTCTACATGATAATCAGGAAGATTAGTTAGTTGTTATTTAAATGTTTGGGATTTTGCACTACTTTAAAGAAACAAAATCATTGAAATCTTTAAAAATGCCTTTTAAAAAAATGCATTCTTCATTTTAACATAGATGCAAGGTAAATCCTTTAGTAAGGATCATGACTTTTCTGCACTGGATAGAAAGAATTTAAGCCAGAAAAAAAAGCTAGATATTATTTCAGGTAGCTGAATATTTCTAAATCAGTAGGACCTGCTAAGAAATATCCTTTGGATGCTTTTTCTTTCATGAGTGAAATGATCACAAACTGATTTGCTATTCCATTCCAAAATTACTTCAATTTAGGTGATTAGCAAGAGGAAATGAAGAGTGTCTATTTTGAATGTGTGAAATCAAAATTCCAGGTAATTAACGTTGACTCAACTTCACCATAACCCCTGATAATTTAATGGACTACTGCTGGTGCATCACCTCCCAAATACAGCCACTTAGATGATCACAAGAATAAAAAAACAAAACAAATACAATAAATAACTTACTATCTTGACATATCATAAAAGACTGGCAAATATATAAATACACAAGAACAAGCAGTATCATTCAAATTATGTATATAATATAGGTAGTTGATACAAAAAGACTGTAATGAAATGCAACAAAATTTTTAAGTATAGTAATATTTATGGGCTGTAAAATCACAATTTCTTAACCTATATTCAGGCACTTTCAAATTTCCCACATGAAAATCTGAATTGTAATGAAAATACTTTAAAAAAAGAAAAGGAACAGTTGAAGTAGAAATAACTTATTTTCCCAATATGCTGCAGTTAATAAATATGGCCTTTCAATAAGGCAGAGACCCAGGGATTAAGGACAAATACCACAGCTCAGTTATGGCAAATGAATTCACTTTATCTTCTGGCCACATCTGATTCTGCCTCATTTTCAAGATATGCTGACAATGAGAAATATGAATAAAGCAAAATGTGCAACTTAATGAATGATTGAGGTGACAGCCACTAAAGAAACAGAGTTTTCTATAGTCAAATCACTATTCTTCAAAGACTCCAGAATTTCTCTATAATGCAAAATATTCTAATAGGTTTCTCAACTTTTAAACATCAAAAAAATTTCAAGACATCCTACATAACAGTGATTATAGTTGGTTGGGAAATATATGCTATGAATTTAATAACATTTTAAATGCATCCGTATGACTTCTCGGGTAGCTCAGTCGGTAAAGAATCGGCCTGCAGTGCGAGAGACCGGGGTTCAAGCCCTGGGCTGGGAGGATCCCCTGGGGAGGGAAATGGCAAACCACTCCAGTATCGCTGCCTGGAAAATCCCATGGACAGAGGAGCCTAGCTGGCTACAGTCCATGGGATCGCAAGAGTCAGACACAACTTAGCAACTAAACCACCTGTATGTACTCACTGGTAATAAAATCCTGATCATCTAAAATAATCTAAAAATAATGCTAAAGATACAATATATATGACTCATGACTTATTCTGTATCCACTCAATGTTGGGACACACTTGAATTCAAGGCCTACCTTCAACAACTTTACCATATACAGTGATCTGTTCATCACTCAGGTGTATTTAAAATATGGAACCATTTTATAGACAATTCATGCTGCATGAGTATCACTTTTGAAAGAGCTCTTAGGAATTTTAGAGTGAGGGGAAGAGAAAGAATTAATTGAATGGCATCCATTTCTCATAGATAAAACAACTGATTTTTTTTTAATGGGGAAAAAAGTATATAAGCAGCGCAAGCAGTATTTCTTTTTCACTCAAGTTAGAAAAATACAGTCTGATCAAGTTCAGCCTTTATAAGGAAGATATTTTCCAATATATGGCAGGTTGAAAGACTGTTTTCTATCTTTTATAATGATACAAAGAAAATAAATGACTGTATCACGTGAATAGTATACATTAGACCTGTACAGTTGGAATAATTTCTCCAAGAGAATACATTATGGTTTTTTATTAATAAGAAAGAATCAGATAGACCCAGATTCCAAGTGCAGCTCATCCAACCACTAAGTTCTTCATCTATAAAACATAGCCATGATGGCTACCACATACTGTTATGGGGATTAAATGAGATGTTAAACACAGAGTATCTGCAATAGAGGAACATTCAGGGAAGGTTTGGTCTTAAAGACCAGGGTTCTGGGAATGTAATGATTATGGAGATAAATGAAAAAGACTGTTTTTTAAATATACAGGTATACGTTTAGCTTCCGAAAGCATTCCCTGTGGGAAAAACTGGGAGCTGTTGAACAAGTCACATCTAAGTTTCTTGTATTTCCTTCTGTTCTCATTTCTGACATTGCTGCTAATGTGATCACTAATTTGGCAAGGTTGCTACAAATGATGACCTTCCTATTCCCACCACCTGTTTTCCTCGCCCATAGAGTCTATTGTCTATTCTGATCTTTTCCCATTAGTATGATTTGATATGTATCTGTTAACTCGGTAAACTGGGATTTAAATAAACTTCCCATTCATTCTTAAAGCAGTGGTATACACTCTGTCCCTGTAAAACATATCAGGCATACATTCATTTCCTACAGAAGAAATTTGTAGTATGAAACCACAGGGTTACTTTATGTCTAGCAAAATGGATTTGAAAACTACTTTGTAGCGACTTCTCTGTCAATCCAGTGGTTAAGATTCCAAGCTCCCAATGCAGAGGCCATGGGTTTGATCCTGGTCTGGGAACTAAGATCCAACTAAGATTCCTCATGCCAACTGGCAGGGCCAAAAAAAAACAAAAAACAAAAAAACACCACTTTGTAAGTGTCCATTAATGCTAGAGCCAGTTGCTGTGTTAAAAACCATCAGGAAATTTATCCCATTACCAAAAAGGAACCTACATACATATATATGAACATATTAGTGTGTGTATGTAAATACATATACATGTGAATGTAAATACCCATTTATGCAAAAATAAATACATACTATAGATAGAAGGAAGGGAGAGAGGAAAGGAGGGAAATAGGAAGAAAAAAGAAGGACCTAGAAGGATTAATATTAATCCTTAGCGTTGCAAATGGGACTAAGCACGGGCTATAGAGATAGAAACTTCCCATTTTATCCACTTATGCATTTTAAATATCTTTATAGCAAGCTCATATTGCTTTATTGGGCTTCCCAGGTGGTGCTAGTGATAAAGAACCTGCCTACAATGCAGGAGACATAAGAGACTCAGGTTTGATCCCTGGGCCTGGGTCAGGAAGATCCCCTGGAGTAGGGCATGGCAACCCACTCCAGTATTTTTGCCTGGAGAATCCAATGGACAGAAGAGCCTGGCAGGCTACAGTCCACTGAATTGCAGAGTCGGACACGACTGAAGTGACTAGGCATGCATGCATGTATTGCTTTACTGGATTTTTAATTATTTTTAAAAATCTGATTACTTCAGGGCTCAAAAAAGGACATTTTAAGACATCTCATTTAATTATTTTAGGTCACTAAGCACTGCTAAGTGCAATTTTAAAATACACTAAGGTTTTACTTTGAGAGGAGAAAAAGATATTCAGATGAGCCTTTGATCACTGTATGATTTTTTTTAATTTTATATTAGGGTATAGCCAATTAACAAACTGTGATAGTTTCAGATAAATGGCAAAGGGACTCAGTCATACATATACATGTATTCATTCTCCCCCGAAACCCCCTCCCATCCAGCTGACACATAACATTGAGTAGAGTTCCATGTGCTATACAATAGGTCCTTGTTGGTTATCCATTTTAAGATTTTAAACTAGGATTTTTAAGAAGTGATATGAATTACTAATATGTACTTTGACCCCCTAAGCATGTACAAGCACTGTGTGCAACCTAAGAGGAAAACGGAGCTAAAATGATTTTCTCAAGGTCTGTATCATCTAGAAGAGGTGCTCATGTAAACCACCAAGAGGAGAAGGGCAGTAGCCCAACTTAAGACGGTGATCAGCAATGCTCATGGAACCCTTCAAGAACACCTGGCTCACTTTAGGGAGTAGATTAAGCACTGGGAGATCCAGGTTAAACACATAACCATTAAGAACAGAAGGAGAAGGGAACGTTAACCATCCCAAGCTCTTTCACTGTTACCGAAAAGGCTCAAGCTGGGAGACCTCCAACTTCCTCCCATTCTAGTCACCCACCTGTTTCAGTTCATCACCATTCCACACTGGTGGAGGCCCTAAGGATGCTGGAAGTTTCTGGAGGGAACAGGACAGGTGGGTGTGATTGACATGTACATCACGTGAGTCCTTCCCACTCATCCCATCTCCTCCTCACTCATCCCATCTCCTCCCCTCCAGTGTCTGTTCAAACTGCTCTCACTATCCACATCCAACTCTATGAACAGTATCACACACTTCAACCAACCTTCAGTTTCTGGTAATGACCTAGACCAACGCAGCCCAAAAGAAATACAGTGCAAGAAAGGTGAATCACATATGTAATTTTATGTCTTCCAAGAGCCGCATTTAAAAAATAAAGAGAAATTGATGAAATTACTTTTAACAATGTATTTTGTTTAAATCAAATATATCCAAAATATTAATTCAAAATACAGACATACCTCTTTAATTTTACTTTGTTTTACTGCACTTCACAGATGATTGTGTTTTTTTACAAACTGTAGATTTGTGGCAATCCTGAGTGCATCAAGACTATAGATACTGTTTTCCCAACAGCATCTGCTCACTTTCTGTTTCACATTTTGGTCATTCTCAGAATATTTCAAGGTTTTTCATTATTGTTATATTTGTTATGGTTATCTGTGATCAGTGCTCTTTGATTTACTATAAAGATAACTCACAGAAGGCTCAGATGATGTCAGCATTTTTTAGCAATCAAGTATTTTTAAATTAAGGCATACACATTTTTTAGACATAATGCTATTGTACACTTATTAGACTACATGATAAACAGTTTTATAGGCCCTGGGAAACTGAAAAATTCACTTGTTTTATTTTGATACTTGCTTTATTGCAGTGGTCTGGAACCCAACTCACACGATCACCAAGGTATGCCTGCATAATCAACATAAAATCATTAATAAGCTGTATTTGTCCTTGCCATGTGCAGCAATATGGATGAGCCTAGAGAGTAATCTGCTTTGTGAAATAAGTTAGAGAAAGGCAGATATTGTATGTTTACACTTACATGAGAATTTAAAAAATAAAACAAATCAGTATAACAAAACAAAGAGACTCACAGATACAGAAAACAAGTTAGCGGTTATCAGCGGGGAGAGGGAAGGAAGGAGGGACCAGATAGGGATATGGGGGTCAAGAGGCACAAACTACTATGTATTAAAAATAAATTACAAGGATATATTGTATAACACGGGGAACATAACCAATATTTCATAATAACTTAAAATGGAGTCTAATCTACAAATATACTGAATCACTATGTTGTATACCTAAAACTAATATAATACTATAAATCAACAATACTTTAATAAAAATAACTAATAGAATATTTTAAAATTTTCTTTTCCTATAAATGTTTTAAATCTGGTATAAATTTTACATTTACAATACATCACAATTCAGACTAACACACAATTGTAATATATCACAATTCAAGTAATCAGTAGCCACATGTGGCCTGTGGCTAGTGGCTATTGAATTGAACAGCACAAACCTAGACTCTCACTCCAATGAAAATCATCCCAAACCTTTACAATGATGATTCTTGCTGGATGAAGTGATCACGGGTGGTGTTTTAAAACTAACTTTGGCTTACCTGTATCTTTTATTGTCCTCCAACAAACACAGATTGCATGCATTTACGTATTTTTTAAACTTGTGATTGTAAGTGTCTTTGACATATAGGGAGAATTTCAACAAATGAATCTTCACATTCATGCTCTAATGCAAGTTATTATGTTAACGGCACATGTGGCATCGGGCTTCCCAGGTGGTGCAGTGGTAAAGAATTCACCTGCCAATGCAGGAGACTGGGGTTTGATCCCTAGGGGTCAGGAAGATCCCCTGGAGAAGGAAATGGCAACCCACTTCAGTACTCTGGCCTAGGAAACCCCATGGACAGAGAAGCCTGGTGGGCAACTATCCATGAACTCACAAAGAGACATGACCGAGTGGCTGAGCAGGCACACACATGTGGCATTAGCACTTGTCTTCACTTCAACCTGTCAATTCATACTTAGTTCCTATCTGTTTCACCACTATAAATTATTCTCCCTGTTGCCTGCAGCCCACCCACCCTCTCCTTCTGCAGGTCACTGGGTTGAAGGTACAGTATGCCCAGACTCTCAACACCTCTGCAAAAATACCATGCCCAATTTCTAGTTCCGCTTTAGTAGAACTAGGGTCACTGGTATATGACTCTGAGGACTCAAATTCAAATTAGAGAAAAAGCTGCTGTCTTCAGTGCTGCTCCAAACTTACTTTAAAATAGGTATTTACTAATTATTTAAAGTTAGATATATTCAAAAGCTATTACATGCCCCACTTTGGCTTAAAAAAAAAAGACAAGCAACAGAAGCAACTAATTTTTTAATCAAATAATGCACTTCTCACCTCAAAGATTTTGACATAAATATAAAAACCATAAAATTATGGTTTTGGTGTTTAAATACAGAAACAGTCTAGTCCCTGGAAAATGGGAACAAGAGGTGGACACAGCTTAAGTTAAATGGACTTATGTTAGGAAACTAAAGTGTGAGCAGTTACTTTAAATACCTATAGATTTTAAAATTTAGGTTAAAGTTTGGTTTCTATGAAGTGTTTGCCGTTCTAACAATGATACGTTTGCCCTTTTCTCGTAGGCTTTGGAAGGTGGCATGTGGAATCCTAAAATGGGGAGTTTTGACACCTGGATTTCAGTTCTCACTGCCAGCTGCCAACCAGCTATATGACCTTGGGAGCAGTCTATTCACCCTGCTGGATTCAGCCTCACCAGCTGTGAAGAGAAGGTTGACAGCACAACCCTTTCTCAGGCTGCTTCCAGCTTGCCATTCCTGACCTTTGCACTAATCTCTCTCTATCCCATTATCCCTGAAACACTTGCCTCCTCATGCATCTCCTGCTTGCAAAAGGAGAAGATGGCTGGCAGCACAGCAGTGAAATGGGAAAGAAAGGCTGTTTTATTTTAAAATCTCAAATGAGTCACTTTTCAAGAATGTATCATTCTCTGGTGCCTCAGTGCTTGGTCATGATATCAAATCAGCACTTCCAATAAAACTTGCTCTAAGAACCTGGTATTTGTTCCACATACTGTTCCTAGATGATGTTTATACTACACATTCATCTCTTTTAAGAGCCACTTGTAGGTACAAAACAATACAGAAGTTATCAAACAGCTATCAGCAGCCAGATAAAAATCAGTTTTAATCAGGTGTTTGCACCAGCTTCTGATAAATTAGGAAAATCACAGCTTCCCACACTTCGCACATAACCTCCCCAGAACCTTGCAGCACTGTAAAATCTAGCCTGCTCCAAGAATCACGTCCTACCCCTTAGGGCTGGCTGTAGCCATACCCAGGAGAGCTCTCCTTCCGATAGACCCTTTCCCCACCCCCACCAAAGCTTAAGTCAGGGGGCAGCTGATGTTAACTGGTCTGTGCTGATTCCGCCAGGCCTGATTTTTCATGCTGCCATTTTGAATTAATAGAGGTTTCCTCTGCAACGGATGCATCTTCTAATCAGGCTTGGAACACAGTAGGCACCGGGACACACACTCACACACACACCACCGGGGAGCTGGACATAAGCATAATTCAAGACACTTGCAAGCGAGAACTAAACAGCAAATCCGGAAAGACAGTATTAGTTAACACAGCCCTACCAAGACAGTGTGCAGCCACAGCAAATGACTGTTTCCTTACGTGCGTCTGAGTTTAATGGGCAAATTTAACCCCTAAATCTTAGTTCTCCTCAATTTCTCTAAAGTTCAAGCGTCCCTCCCGCTTTGAGTCCCTCCTACTCGTTTCAGACCTCAGGAGAAATGTCGCGCAATAATCTGTGATCCGACAGACCAGCGAACGGAGGGCGCAAAGGCAAGCTGAAGTGGATAATCATCTCAGAAATACGAGTGCCTTTGACCACTAAGTGCCCCAGAGCCACCGCGTTAACTTGCCCAGACATCCCCTGTCCCCAAGAACCTCACTGGGTGTGGCTTGAGGGTAGGGTGGGGTGTTGTGACAAGTCCTTCGGCCCGGGTAGACTCCAGCAATAGCTGACACGTTTGCCCTTAACGGGAGGATAGTCCTCTGGTCACGATTCGGAGACCACAGACCGGGGTAAGCGGGGCAGAGCCGGGCCCAGGGCAGCGGGCCGGGCCGGCAGCCATGTTCGCGCGAGCCCGCCGGCGCGGCAGGTGCGTTACCTACCGAGAAGGTGCCGGGCTCGCTCCGCCACCAGCGATGCGCCAGTGCGAGCCGGGATCCCCCGGAGCCGGGGGGTGGCGAGGGCGGGGGTGGCGCGCGGTACACACCCCAGCGGGCCAGCAACTGGGATATCAGGCAACAGAAACACAGGAAAAGCGGCCTGGGCAAGCGAGAAGAGTTAAAAAGAAGTGGCGGGCGGGGGAGGAGGATGATGGGGGAGGAGGATGATGGGGGAGGATGAGGTTGCGGTGTGGAGGGCAGGGGCAGGTTCCAACCAGGCTGCAGTGCTCGCGCCCTGGGGTGGGGCATCCCTCTCCTGCGCCCCCGCAGTCTGCAGCCCAAATCACCTTCCCCCACCCCCAACCCCGGACTGAGGCCCCCCTGTCTCGTGATCCCCTAGAGACCCCCAGCCAGCATCCGCGGGAGTCTGCCCCAGGTAGCACCACCCGCGGGTCTGGAGAGGCAGCCGGAGGCGACCAGAGGCACACGGGGGACAGGGATGGCGGATCAGGGTGAAACCCGCCGGGGGAAGCGGCTGCAGACGCCCTGCGCTCCCAGGGGTGCCCTGCACGGCTCACCTGGGGGGCGGCGGGCTCCAGGCTCTGGGCTCTGCTCTGCGGTGCCGATGCCGCGGCCGGCGAGCGTGCGCGTGCTGCGGCTGCGGCGATTACTGTGGCGACGTCGGGGGCTGCAGCTGCAGCGGCGGAGGCGGCCGTCGGGCGCTTCCCCCTCCCCAGACTCCCAAAGCTCCGGGCCGCCGCCCCCAGCTAACAGCTGGTCGGGCTCACGTGACCGCAGGGCCCACCCTCCCTGCCGCCGCCGCCGCCGCCGCCGCCGCCGCCTCCTTCCCCACACCCTGGCCCCGGGCCGGGCCGCGCCGCACCCGCGCTGGGCCTGATTCCGGAGGGCGCCTGGGAGCAGAAGGGGCGGCTCAGAGGGCGAATCTCACCGAGGAAAGTGGCTCCCCCTTTGCTCGATCTTTATTTTTTGATCATAGCCGGGCTTGCGTCTCTCTCTCAAGCGAGACCTCGGGCTTTAAGGAGTCAGACCCCACTTTCTCTGGCGCTTCTCCGGGATTCCTCCGTTTCGGTTGCTACGTGCGGGCCTCTGTGCCTAAGCGAGATTTCTCCGCGGAGAAACGTGTCCAATACTTTGTCGACTCATATGTCCAAGCCGACTTCCTTCCTGGGTTTAAAGGTACGGTTCTGCGCCATGTTGATAAGCCAGACCGTATCCCATACTTAAAGACAGTGAAGCCCAAAGAGGTTAAGCAACTCGCCCAAGGTCACGTAGCAGGTAGCGAAGCCAAGATCCCAAACCTAAGTTAATAAATCTATAGACAGGTACCGAGTGTGTTGATACTGGCGTCAAGGTCATTGGTCAGGACATGACCATCCATCCGTCTGTTACTAGAACAGACTCTACCTTTATAAACTAATAAGAAAAGATCATGTATACCTATGGCTGATTCATGTTGATGTATGGCAGAAATTAACACAGTATTGTAAAACAATTATCCTTCAGTTAAAAATAAAATTTTAAAAATTCATAGAAAAGATCATCTCAAAAGATATGAAGAGATGGTTCACAGGAAAAGAAACTGGATTACCCCTCAGGCACATGAAAAAAATATTCAAGCTCCCTTAACTGTAAAGCAAATACAGATACAAAGTAGCGTTTTCCACGTGTCAAAAATAAAAGTTTTATAACTTCCATAGAGGATAACTTGGCAATACCTCCCCAAATTACAAATATGTACATAGTCTTTGACCTAAGGATTCCATTTCCGGAATTTATCCTAAAGGTGTACCAACACAAGTGTGAAATGATATGAGTACAAGGTTATCCATTGCTACATCCTTTATGCTAGCAAAGATTGCCAAGCCTATGCCCATCAATAGCTGCTGCTGCTGCTGCTAAGTCGCTTCAGTCGTGTCCGACTCTGTGCGACCCCATAGATGGCAGCCCACCAGGCTCCCCCGCCCCTGGGATTCTCCAGGCAAGAATGCTGGAGTGGGTTGTCATTTCGTTCTCCAATGCAGGAAAGTGAAAAGTGAAAGTGAAGTCGCTCAGTCAAGTCCGACTCTTCGAGACCCCATGGACTGCAGCCTACCAGGCTCCTCTGTCCATGGGATTTTCCAGACAAGAGTACTGGAGTGTGTTGCCATTGCCTTCTTTGATGCCCCATCGAGAGCTGTTCAAATATATAACTGCACATTGTACAATGGAATGCTATCTAGCTATTTAAAAAATGAGTACTGATCTATGTACTGATATGAAAGCTTTCCAATCTATAGTAAGGGTGAGGGAGCCGTATGAAGAACACTGTATAAATGTGTTACCAGTTGTGGGGAGGAAGTAGGCCTGTACTCTTTTGAAAACACACAGACTATCTTTGGAAGGATACCTAAGAAACTGTAATAGTAGATGTCACCAGGGAGAACTGGGTTACTGAATGCAGGAGAGGGAAAGAGACTTTTTTTTTTTTTTTTACATCTTTCAATGTTAAGCCTGTGGTTGTGGTTTGCCAGGAGTGAAAGAATAGTGGGAGAGGGCTGGGGGAATCAAGGCAGATAGTGCAGAATAGAGCAATGGTCATAGAATTCTGGAGCACAAAGGGACCTGATTATGCATTTAATCCAACCATGGAAACTGTCTTTTTAACTTTCATCATAATATAGTAGATTTTGTTTTTGTTTAGATAGAATATAATTGGATCTTCATTCAGTCAGACACTCTTTGTCTTTTAATTGGAGCTCTTAGATCAGAGTCTTTTAAACCCGGGAACATTTGGCGAAGTCTGGAGACATTTTTGTTGTCAGGATGGCAGAAGTGAAGGAGGTCTCTACTGGCACCTAGCACATAGAGGCCAAGGACGCTATTAAATATCCCAAAATACAAAATATAGGTCCTAACAACTAAGAACTGTGTTGTGCTGTGCTAAGTCTTTTCAGTCATGTTGGACTCTTTGTGGCCCCCTGGACTGTAGCCCGCCAGGCTCCCCTGTCCGTGGGATTCTCTCAGCAAGAATACTGGAGTGGGTTGCCATTTCCTCCTCCACGGAATCTTCCCCACCCAGGGATCAAACTTAAATCTCTTATGTCTCCTGCCTTGGCAGGTGGGTTCTTTACCACTAGCACCACCTGGGGGAGCCACAACTAAGAATTTTCCAACCCTAAATGTTGGTAGCATCGGGGTTGAGAAACTCAGGTGTAAACCATTTCTACTTAATGTAATTATCAACATGATAGGTTTTCAATGCAACATCTTGCTGCTGCTGCTGCTACTAAGTTGCTTCAATCGTGTCCAACTCTGTGCGACCCCACAGACCGCAGCCCACCAGGCTCCCCCATCCCTGGGATTCTCCAGGCAAGAACACTGGAGTGGGTTGTCATTTCCTTCTCCAATGCAGGAAAGTGAAAAGTGAAAGTGAAGTCACTCAGTCGTGTCAGACTCTTAGCGACCCGTGGACTAAAGCCTGCCAGGCTTCTCCGTCCATGGGATTTTTCAGGCAAAAGAGTACTGGAGTGGGGTGCCATTGCCTTCTCTGAACATCTTGCTACTTCTGTTTATTCTGTTCTTTTTTGTTTGCTTTTTGCTCTTTCCTTTTTTTTTGAAGAATTGTTTTTCATATTCCATTTTACAACCATTATTGTAAATAATGAGAAAAACAAAGTTCAGTTCAGTTGGTCAGTCATGTCCGACTCTTTGTGACCCCATGGGCTGACAGGGGAGCCTGGAGTGCTGAAGTCCATGGGGTTGAAAAAAAAAATTATTAGCCATACTGGTTGTTTTTTTTTTTTTTTCCTAGAATTTACAATATGCATCTTAAACTTATCACTGTCTACCTTCAAATAGTACAATTTCAGATATAATGCAGAGCACTTTCAACCGTATACCTATCCTCTACCCCATTTTTACTGCTATTGCTATCATTTGTTTACATGCAGGTTATATGATAATGAGCTCTTTCAAATTTTGTCTGAAAACATCATCACTTTACTTTCATTTTTGAAACTTTTTCTTGGAAACAAAATTTTTGGTTGGGGGGCCGGAGGAGAAGGGGATGACAGAGGATGAGATGGCTGGATGGCATCACCGACTCGATGGACGTGAGTCTGAGTGAACCCTGGGAGTTGGTGATGGACAGGGAGGCCTGGCGTGCTGCGATTCACGGGGTTGCAAAGAGTCAGACATGAATGAGCGACTGAACTAACTAATTTTTGGTTGAGAGCTTCGTTTTTTCCAGCACTTTAAAGGTACCATTCTATTGTCATAAATATTCTTTGTCAAACAAGACTTGCAAAGTTTCTAAAGGAAAGTCTGTGTTTGATTGTATTTCTCCCTCCATACATAATATGTCCTTTTTTTCTCCTATGGTAGATTTTAAGAGTTTTTTCTTTGACACAGGTTCTGAGCAATATGGTTATAATGTACCTTGGTCTGTTTTTTTTGTTTGTTTTTCCTATGTTTATCCCATTGGGGCTTACTGAGCTTCTTGGATCTGTACGTTTATAGTTTTAATCTAATTAGGAAACACTTTGGCTGTTATATCTTTAAACATTTTACCCATTGTACCCTGCCCCTCCCAAATTCAGAGACTCCAATTATAATTTATTAGACCCCTTGATACTGTCCCACAGATCACTAAGACTCTGTTCTTTCCCTCTCCCTACTACTCTATATACTCTCTTCATTTGGACTAATTTCTGTTGATATGTCTTCCAGTTTCCTTATCTTTTCTTCTGCAGTCTCTAATCTACTAATGGTTAATATTGTCATGAAAGTTTATTTTTCTCTTTGTTTTTATTTTTTCAAAGGGGCTTTTATACTTCTCCTGGTCTGAGGAATGCCTTAACTCTTCTTCATCCCCACAGTAGATATCTCAGGTCTATAGACCTCACTTGGCCTGGTTGAGATCTGGACCTGACCATCTCTCACAGCTTCAGAAACCAGGCGGAGTGAAGCAAAGTTGCACAGTAAAAGGATTAAATGCCACCTGTCAATGAAAGTTTTATGTAAGATACTTTATTCTTTATCTCTCTTAAATTCTACTCTTCTTTTTATACTATCCATTTCTCATACACATTTTCCTTTAAATATCAGATCATATATATTGTAATAGCCGTTTTAAAGTCCTCATATGCTAATTCCATCATTTCTATTTTTAGTCTTTTATTGGTTGTTTTATCTCCTGCTTCTTTGTCTCTTTTGTAATTTTTCAATGGATGTCAGTCTTCGTGAATTTTATGTCAAGTGATGGATTTTTTCTTATATTTCTTTAAAGGTTGTTGGACTTAGTTCTTAAGAATCATTTTCACACGAGACATGTTTATAAACTGTTTAGAACCTTCCTAGGGTAGCTTTGGTCTTCCCGGGTGGCTCAGTGGTAAAGGATCCACCTGTCAGTGGCAACCCACTCCAGTATTCTTGCCTGGAAAATTCCATGGACAGAAGAGCCTGGTGGGCTGCAGTCCATGGGGTTACAAAAAGTCGGACACACCGAGCATGCACACAGGGTAGCTTTAACTCTGTGACTACTCTGGTTTTTACGAAGGTATGGTTCAACTATTGGCTCTAATGAGTGCTCCATGTAATCAGTCAGGTGATTCTGGCTGGTAGGAATTTGGACAATTCTCAGTTTTGTGTGAGCTTTGGTAATTTTTTGTTGCATAGCTATGCAACAGTTGTTCTTTCCTCAGGAGTTATTCTTTGCCCTCCCTTGTGGTGACTTACCATATGCATGCACAGATTGGTCTTCTCTCAGTGACTCAAGGAAAACTTTATGCAAATTTCTGGGCTTCTTTTCTGTTTAGTTTTCTCTTCTTCAGAGCTCTGCCAACAAATTCTAGCTGCTTTGACCTCCTTCAACTCTGATGTCTGTTTCTTCAATCCTACAAGACAACTGGGCTCTGTTTTGTTTTCCTTCTTTTTTATCATGTATGGTTCAGGAATTGCCTCCAAGTAGAAGAAAATTGGGGTAACTGCAGCTCTTATCAGAGAAGGCAATGGCAACCCACTCCAGTACTCCTGCCTGGAAAATCTCATGGACAGAGGAGCCTAGAAGGCTGCAGTCCATGGGGTCGCTAAGAGTTGGACACGACTGAGCTACTTCACTTTCACTTTTCATTTTCATCCATTGGAGAAGGAAATGGCAACCCACTGCAGTGTTCTTGCCTGGAAGAATCCCAGGGACGGGGGAGCCTGGTGGGCTGCGGTCTATGGTGTCACACAGAGTCGGACACAACTGAAGCGACTTAGCAGCAGCAGCAGCAGCTCTTATCTTGTTTCCTTTCTCTTGAGAATCCCAGTCCTGTTCTTCTAGTTGCTCATAGGTTGTCCAATGTCTGAGAAAATTTGTTTCATATATTTTGCCCAGTTTTCTAGTTGTTCACAATAGAATAGCAAGTCCCATAGCAATTCTTCCTTCATGGACATATGTGGAAGGCAAGGAACACTAATCTTAATGCCCCTAAGGAACCAAATGTCCAGATACAACTAGACTCATCCGCACTGCAGAAAGATTCTTTACCAGCTGAGCCACCAGGGAAGCCCTAAGAACTGTAAATGTATAGTTTATACTTACAGAACTTCTTCAACATACTGATATAACAAAGAACATTTATTGGACACTTGTACCAGGAATGGACTATTGCTGCAAAGATGAAAAAGGTATATCAGCCCCACCTTTCAAGAAGTTAGAGGCAAGCAGGGAAATAATTAAGTATAGAAGTCATATATGCATATATTGTATGTTGCTGTCAGAGTAACATAAGAGTTATGCATAGATAAATACATTAATCCAGCATGTTGGCAAATATAAACAAGTTTAAAAGATAATCATAAATGAGGATTAACCAAACCCAGACCACCTAAAAAAATACACTGATGATAGGACTTGCCTGGTGGTCCAGTGGCTAAGACTCTGCGCTCCAAATGCAGGGGGCTCGGGTTCGATCCCTGGTCAGGGAACTACATCCCACATGCCACAACCAAAAACCCAGCATAGCTGAATAAATAAATATGACTATTTTAAAAAATATATATTGATGATGATTTTGCGTTTTCTTCAACCAGTGTTACTGGTTGTCTAAAGAAGCCGATGCAATGATTTTGAGGAGCTGAAGTGCATGTGTAATTGAGAAATACATTTAACACATTGCATGTAGAGGTATTTTCTACTTAGTACTTCTTTTAGTGTAATTATAGGAGGAGGAAAAAGATCTGTCATTGGGCAACTCTCATGAGGATGAACGACAGACAATATTATGTGAGTGAGACACTTATGTATGGGTAAGAAAGCCTGTGTAACTGCTTTGTATGTGATCTTATGAGAACCAAAGAAAGGAGCCGACAGGATGCCATGGGAAAAAGAGAATGAAAAGCACTAGTTAAGATTAGTCAGCCACCTGCTTTAATCCTATGACAACCATGTTTAGGAGGTTAGTTTTCCGAATTTGGTTAC
Source organism: Oryx dammah (assembly GCF_014754425.2). Lineage (NCBI taxonomy): Eukaryota > Metazoa > Chordata > Mammalia > Artiodactyla > Bovidae > Oryx > Oryx dammah. Next base: position 66,642,937 of record NW_024070202.1, on the reverse strand, counting down.
CATGGTAACAAACCTTTAGAATGCCCTTAAAACAATTTACAGAATGACTCCCATATTGAATATAGGCAACACTGAGAGATTATAAGTATGCATATCTATTTTTAAATTATTTTTAGAATTTAAATGATCAGTCTGGCCTTTTAGATATGTAGTTTAGAAAGCCATAAATTGTATTTTAGCGAGAAGGTGTAAAATCCTACTCATATAATTACATGATGGGCTTGTAAGTTCAGTTATTCAAATGTGTCATTTCAATGAGTGGCTCCTATTTAATTTTGAATAAGATAGCAGTTCATGAATGTTCAGGACCTGGTTTTAGAAACAAATTATATATGCTTGACATTCATTGTGGCAACTTTAGGACTCATTCATGGGTTTAGCCGACAGAGCAGATCATTTAAAGGACAGTTGTTGAAACTTCATCTCATGATCATCAAAGAGCAAACTAAAGATTCTATAATCAGACTTAAGGAGTTTCAGCCTAATTCTTTCTTGCTGATATGTTTTCCTAGTTTACAATGTGTAGAAAAGGTTGACCTCATGCTGTGTATGGTTTTAAAATAGGGCTTGCTTTTAATACTCTAGTGACACCTGTGGCCACCTTTTAATAGATGAAAGCTCATTTTGAATTGTAAATGTTGAGCCTTTTATGTGGACAATTTTAACATCACTGCTCACTTGAGATAATATATGACTGTATCAGAAGTTACTATTAGTTATTTTCCAGTTCTTTGGAAAAAACAAAGTCTGTCTAAATTGCTATAGAAATTTTGGTTTCAATTAAAAGATTTCCTTCATGCTCTTAGTGATTAAACAATGATTTTACCTATTGAGAGAATTTATGAAATTTCTCATTCTAGAGAAAGAGTATTTTGTTTGGGGTGCTCTTTTGTGTTCTATGAAAGACCAAAAAATTGGTATTTCGTTTTCTGTCAGTTTAATTCCAGAGAACTGACAATAATCTAGATATATAGAGATAGTTTAGTTTTTAAATCCATGATTATTCTTTCTTTTCCATTGACTTTCTACCTTAATCATAAACCAAGTTCTACATTTTTACTATTCTTATATATCCCTTATACCATTATACTGTTCTTCTTATTATATCCCTTATATTACCATTGGCTCTAGCTCTTACATGTGCAAAGGATATGACCTTTTGCATATGTAGAATGATTTATTCCTGAGAACTGGAATCTGGGTTTGGTTCTATTTGAATTTCAAAAAGCACTGCTCATATTTTTTGAAACAAAAATGAAAAGCAGAGATTATTTTACCATCATATGAATTTCTCAGCTTACTGATTTTTCTTTACCATGAATACAAAGAAAGGATTGAGCTTTAAAAATTATTAGAAAATTTCAAGAATAGCCAAACACATAGAGGAAGTACACTGTTAGCTCAGGGGCTGGGGGGAAAGTACTACCATTGGGTATAGGGTTTCTTTTTGAGGTAATGAAAATGTCCTAAAATTGTAATGAATATAACTCTGCAAATGTACTAGGATTTCTTGACATGTAAAAAAAAAAATCCGTGTACTACAAATTAATTTTTATAAAAAATGAAATAATATACCTCACCTAAAATAAAAAAGAAGAAATATTAGAAAACCAAAGAACATTGCCCAGTTTGAGGGAAATAGGGGAACAATAAAGAGTTAATAATTTTAAGGAATTATTGCCATAGTAGTAAAATGTTGAAAAAAAAAATCCTAGAATTGATTTACTGTTCACTCTTAATGTGAGAAAGAATCAATTAACTTTAGTAGGCTGTTTAATTTTCTTTAAAGCATGTGATTTAAACCAAAAACTTGAATTGCTACTGGATGTGGTATGACATTTTGTAAAAAGATCTTATAAAATGTAGCCAAAATGTAGGAAAAACTTGTGATTCGTCTCCAGGAACCATTGGTATAGAGGTAACAGGAGAGAACAATTATGCTGGGAGGAAATCTGGCCATTCAAATGAGGGTTTCACTGCAAAATCCTTTTTAAGTTCTTCCTTATTTTTCCACAAGTAAAATGCTGTTTCTCATTTTAGGGCAAATCTTCTGCACTTGTACAACTTCTCCTCCTGGTTATTCCACAAAAGTATAATTACCCATTTAATTAATTTAGCTTTTAACTTAAGAACCAACTTTTTAAAACCTAGGGTGTCTGAAAGAGAATGTATACCACACAGAAAAGCTGCACAGCAGTCCCAGTAAATGGGATCATAAGCGTAAAGAATCAACAATATGTGATTCAATGTCATAATGTCCTACTCTTGTTATTGTTCATTCACTAAGTCATGTCCCACTCTTTGCGACCCCATGAGTATAGCCTGCCAGGCTCCTCTGTCCATGGGATTTCCCAGGCAAGAATACTGGAGTGGGTTGCCATTTCCTTCTCCAGGGGATCTTCCCTACCCAGGGATTGAACCTGTGTCTCCTGCATTGGCAGGCAAATTCTTCACCACTGAGCCAACCAGGGAAGCCCCTACTCTCTCATATCCAGAGGTAAAAATTAAATTCAGAGTTATATTAACACAAAATGCACTCTAGCAGAGTAAATCCAACAAATGAATAAGAAAATGCTATAGGAAACTGGAAGTAAGCCCCAAAGGATCTCCCTGCCCTTCATTCTTTACTGTAATGAAAACTATCCCTCAATACAATTTACATCGTGTATGGAATTGTTTTTACTGTAACCATTTACTAAAGAAATTATCCTACTGTAGTGTGGAATTTTAAATTAATGAAATGACTTGTAAATTCCCAGAAATCCCCAAGTGGGATATAATTTACCTGTTACTAGAGACCAAGGTGACAGCATTCAACTTTACTCTGGATTTTTAGAATAAGACCTCAGCAAACATCTCATGTCATTTGCTTTTAGATCATAAAATAAAATTGATGGTAGTCTAGCTCACAGGCACTTAGATTGGTTTTGTAAATTATTGGCTGACTCATACTCACTGAAGGCGTCCATTTTATGCCAGAGGCTTTATTAGCAGTACAGGAACACAAAGAACTGATAAACAAAGGAATCCACAGACACTGCTAGGTGTTGCAGACCTCCTGAAGTCTTCCTGCAGTTTTTATCCTTTCCCTAAAAGTAATCTATGCATATCAAAAGGAGCCACTTAATCCTTTGGCAACCCTCAAGCAAAAGGGGTCAGGAAAGATGATTGTTGGTTTTACATAGAGGACTACTGGGAAATTTTACCTGAATTATAAGTGAAACACAGAAAAGTGAGCTAAGTAGAGAATGTCAGGCTCCAAATTGACAAAAATGAATGGCAAAGAAGTTTCCAGAGAAAGGAAGTCATGTCCTAGACAGAGCCTTTCAATGACTGGTACAAAACTATAGCCACATACACACATATATATACACATACAAACACACTATATACATACACATACTATATATACATCCAGTTCATAGTTTATACACAGTAGATAGTTTGCACTATATAAATATATATATATGCACATATATACATCTATATATGTTTAAGAGAATTGTTTTTTTTTCCTAAGTCTCAACTGTATGTTCTTCTAAAGGGGTGGGGTTATAGATAATTCTGAAAAAAAAATTATAAATAGAAGAATAAATTTGGGGAAAGTCTGAGCTCTTTTCTCCTTTTATTAGACAAAATGTACACAAAATAGCTTTACTAACTATCTAACATTCTGCTGTAAGAATTTAGTCATAAAAAATTTCTAACCCTAGGAAAAGTGGTATCTCCATACAACTTATCCTTTAACAGTATATTCCTTTTTCGGCACAATTAGTTGCCCCAGTGCCTAATGTTTTCCAAAATGCAAAAAAAAAAGCAGTACTTATAGAAGAAATAAATATAGGAGACTGCATATTCAAGGGCAGAGAATGAAATTAACTGTCTTTCAAATTAAGGTTCTTACAGCACCTGCATCAGTATCATCTAGCAAGTGGGCTAAAACGCAGATTCGTGGCCCATTAATCAGAATCTCTAGGGAAGGAGTTAGGAATCTGCACTCTAAACACAAATCCCACATAATTGTAGTGTACATGAAATTTGAATCATTGCTACATTTCTATAGCTTTTAGAAACCGAAGCATGCCTCTCATTATGTTTGAAGACAGCTATGAAACCAGTGTTTGCCAAGGTCTCTTTCTGTTACTAGTCTGGAGCAAGGAACAGGAAGTTGCATAGGTAAAGCTAAAAGCAGAGGCAAAATAGTGTTTTAAAGAGAGAAAAGAATTTACCTTCAAATCCCTGGTAGTTCAGTTGGTAAAGAATCTGACTGCAATGCAGGAGAACCTGGTTTGATTCCTGGGTTGGGAAGATCCACTGGAGAAGGGATAGGCTACGCACTCCAGTATTCTTGGGTTTCCCTCATGGCTCAGCTGGTAAAGAATCCTCCTGCAATGTGGGAGACCTGGGTATGATCCCTGGGTTGGGAAGATCCCCTAGAGAAGGGAAAGGCTACCTACTCCAGTATTCTGGCCTGGAGAATTCCATGGACTGTATAGTCCATGGGGTCACAAAGGGTTAGACATGACTGAGCAACTTTCACAACCGCTCCAAACCCATATGTAACAATGTATGGATTTCTTTGTACTAAAAGGGAATATGCAAATCCTTCTAATTAGAATGCTACAGATATTAAGAGATAGAAGTACTATAATTATAATGTTTTCAAATGCGCATTTAATTTATATTCATGTTTGACATTTCAGATTTCAATTCAAACTAAAGTGGGTAAGAAAAAAATTAAAACAAAACTCTTATGTCCGGGTGCTCTGCGTCGCTGGAAAATAAGTCCTTTGTTATTTATTTCCCAGTTATTATTGTAATGACAATTTGTTTTTTTTAATTGAAATGTAGATTTATAATATTGTGTTTCAGGTATACAGCAAAATGATTTAGTTATACATATATATTTTTTATTCTTCATGACAGGTTATTACAAATATAATGAATATAATTCCCTCTGGTATACAGTAAATATTTATCTATTTTATATACAGAGGTATGCATCTGTTAATCCCTTGGTCTTAATTTATCCCTCCCTGCCTTTCCCCTTTGGTAACCACAAGTTTGTTTTCTATGTCTGTGAGTCTATTTTGTATGCAGATTCATTTATATTATTTTTGAGATTCCACATATAAACAATATCACATACTATTTGTCTTTCTCTGTCTGGCTTATTTCACTCAGTATGATAATCTCTAGGTCTATCCAAACAACTTGCTATTTTATGAGAGGTGAAAGGCATTACTTTTTCCCATAACATTTCACCAAGTTTCTTTTTTTCCTCTTGTAGTTTCCAAACAACACTGAGAAGTCACCCATGTCCTCAATTCAGTGGACAGATAGCATGCTGATATCTAAATAGCATTATAGATGTAAGCAATATCTTATATCACAAATAATAGGAAAAGTACAAATTCATTTCTACAAGGAAAGATTCAAATGGCTAATGACCCATCTGAATCAGAATCATCTTTTCTTGTTATCTTTATAGCAACTCAGAATTTCATTTAATTACAAAAGAAATTTTATAGCACTAATTTACTCACTAGGCATTATTGCTTTACTGATTGATTTGGCTGTGCCAGGTCCTAGCTGCAGCATGTGAACTCTTAGAGTTGCAGTGTGTGGGATCTAGTTTCCTGTCCAGGGGTCAAACCCAGGCCCTCTGCATTGGGAGCACGGAGTCAGCTTTAGGACCACCAGGCAAGTCCCTTGGAAGGCATTAATCATCATAATGCCTACCCGTGACACACAATAAACTTCTAAACCAAAACATTAATGACAACTACAACCAAAACAAAACACCACATACCAGTGCCCAAAAATTCACTATTAACTATTGCCCTTAATCAGCTCAGCTCAGTTGCTCAGTTGTGTCCACCTCTTTGTGACCCCATGGATCGCAGCACGCCAGGCCTCCCTCTCCATCACCAACTCCCAGAGTTCACTCAAACTCATGTCCATCGAGTCGGTGATGCCAACCAGTCATCTCATCCTCTGTCGTCCCCTTCTCCTCCTGCCCTCAATCCCTCCCAGCATCAGAGTCTTTTCCAATGAGTCAACTCTTTGCATGAGGTGGCCAAACTATTGGAGTTTCAGCTTCAGCATTATTCCTTCCAAAGAACACCCAGGGCTGATCTCCTTTAGAATGGACTGGTTGGATCTCCTTGCAGTCCAAGGGACTCTCAAGAGTCTTCAACACCACAGTTCAAAAGCATCAATTCGCGCTCAGCATTTTGAGCATTACTTTACTAGCGTGTGAGATGAATGCAATTGTGTGGTAGTCTGAGCATTCTTTGGCATTGCCTTTCTTTGGGATTGGAATGAAAACTGACCTTTTCCAGTCCCGTGGCCACTGCTGAGTTTTCCAAATTTGCTGGCATATTGAGTGGCACACTTTCACAGCATCATCTTTCAGGATTTGAAACAGTTCAACTGGAATTCCATCACCTCCACTAGCTTTGTTCGTAGTGATGCTTTCTAAGGCCCACTTGACTTCACATTCCAGGATATCTGGCTCTAGGTGAGTGATCACACCATTGTGGTTATCTGGGTCATGAAGATCTTTTTTGTACAGTTCTTCTGTGTATTCTTGCCATCTCTTCTTAATATCTTCTGCTTCTGTTAGGTCCATACCATTTCTGTCCTTTATTGAGCCCATCTTTGCATGAAATGTTCTCTTGGTATCTCTAATTTTCTTGCCCTCAATAGTTTGATGCTAATTTCAAAACAATTGAAACCACACCACAGCTTTCTTTACAAATATATCTAAACAGAGTGGATAACCAAAGACACATTCAAAATGTCATCACACCCGTCTCCTCACTTTACCTGTTCATTTTCCTCACTTAGTTTCAATATAAGACCGAGAATAACAGAAAATCAATAAAGCTGCTGAGTCACCTGGGGCTTGAAGAATTTTTCACAAAACCAATTTTTTTCCCAAATAAACTTTATTTTGAAAAGAATACCACAACAGAGTTGTAGAAATTTAAATATAACACATATCAGCAGTATTACTGAGGCAAATTATATACAAGTGGAGTCACAGTTCATGTCTGATTATTCTTACGAATGAAAACGTGCAAAGATGCTGCCACACTAAACAGGCAGATAATGTAAAAACAACCGTAACCTATTTATATGCTGTCATTTCATACTTGTATCTAAATATTTAGGTGGGAATTGATCCAAATTCATACAAGGTAAATAATATGCTCCCTGAATAACCAGAATTCTTTTTCCTTTCCTCCTCCACCATAGACAGCATCATCAGTAATGTTTATACAATACAGCACGGGATGACAAGCTACTTTCTTTCCCTCGATAATACAGTACAAAGCTTTTTGTATTGTGGTTTGTAAGTCCTTCAAGTTGAGGAAAACAGCAGTGACAACTTAAGAGTTTTCTAAATATAAGTGATTTCATCAGAGAAAGGTGTTATTTGTGTTCTTTCCTGTTTTAGTGATGAAAATGTCAATATATAATCGGTGAAAGTAGTCCATATATGATGTAGTAATTGTTCATAAGTATCAAAATAACTTACAAACCACCCAGAGGTAAACAGGAATGAAAGGACTAAGATACATGCCTGGACCCTCTCGCCCCTAGGGCTTTTGAGGCAATTCAGTGCTCACCCTAAGATTATTCAATGAGACCCGAAATATTTCTGGATCATGGGAATTCAACAGCGCCACATACAGCCAGGTAACTATCTTCAAAGGATAAGGATCCAAGGACAAAACAGAGAGTTGACTACTAGGAGAACAAACTGAAGTGAGAATCCTTTTCAATACTAGAGGGCAGTAGAAAGATACTTAACTTGGGGACTAAAATCTGGGTCTACAAGTTAGCTATTGATTGACCTGGGGCACAACAATCAATCTCTCTGAATGACAACTTCCTCATTTAAAAAATAGGTACAGTAAGATCTCTTTTTTTCACAGGCTTAGTGAGAATCAGACAATGATGCACTTGAGATCCCTTTGTAAACTTACTCATCTTAGCAAATGAGGTTTGGGTATTTTTAAAAAGTATTAAGGAAGAATTCCTATTTAAGATAAAATTATAAAATCATCAACTTTTGACTCAGGATAGACCTCTATTGAAAGGTAGCTGCTGTGAACTAACACAACATTGTAAAGCAACTATACTTCTATAAAAATGAAAAAAAAAAGTAGTAGCTGCTGTGGGTCTGCCTCATTTTTTTTTTCTGATGAGGCAGAAATGGGATTTTTTTATTGTATCATTAATTTCTCTTATAAGACAATGTTACTGTAGTATAACACATTAGTTATAGACATTTATCAATTAAAGAATGAGGAAGGGCAATCTGCTAGCCTTAAAAAGTAAACAGTGACTCAATCCAACTCTTCACCTCCTTTGCAATATTTTGACACACTTTATTATGAAGAAATAAACACATAAATAATTTGTTCTGTTAATGATGGTAGGTCATTCATTGCTAGTTAGGTAGCTTAAATCCCAGGCAGAATATTTCAATGTAAACATTTATAAATTATGAATTTTGTTACTCACTTCAGCATTGCACATCTCCTCAGTAAGTAAAGCAGTAACTTAAAAGTAGAGCTCAACAACCATTTTCCTGTTTTCCTCAAGCAGAGACTCAAAAGCAGTAACAGGCACACTGTTTCATTACAACATGAAAATAATAAGACTTGGGTTATTTCTAAAGGCTTTTCAAATATCAGCATCTAACTTGGAGATGAGGGAAAAAAAAATAGAGGGTGCTGATCTGTGCTGTCACTTGTTCTTATGTTGGGCACGCTCCTGGCTGCAATATTTTAAAATTACATGTATGCAAGTAAAACATACGACTTCACATGTGAAAGTGAAAAATGGTCCAGAAGTCTTCTCTTCAAAAACAGATCAACTTTTTCTTCCCAATAACTTACCAGAAATAAATGTACTTAGAAGCCCTAAGGGGTTCTTCAAATAATATTCAGAAAAATATATAAAAATAAAAAAACAAAGCATGAACAGAACATAGTTAACAAATAAGACTTTCTTTCAGGATGATTACCCTTGCTTTTAAGGGTGGATGCCATGTAAAATGGGAGACGTGTGTCTATAATTCATCGTGTTTATATGTAAATTCTCTGGCAGATATAAATCCATCTTTGTCTTCATCTTCTTTATCAAAAATATCCTCTACCAACACATCATGATGACTTTCATTCACCACTGCACCATGCTTTTCAAACTCCTTCTTTAAATACACTTTAACCTACAAAATAATGGGTCACATTAATAATTCAGATTCATTAGATACCAACATTGAGCCAATCAATATTATAGACTAGATGGGTAGTGCATTTAATTATATATAACAACTACTAAACAACTACATATGATAGTAAAAGAGTTATAAACAACTTTCCCCCTTAAAAGCTGTTTCTATAGTGCTATGGGCTTCCCAGGTGGCTCAGTGGTGAAGAATCCGCCTGCAATGCAGGAGATTCACGTTCTCTCCCTGGATAGGGAAGATTGCCTGGAGAGGGAAATGGCAAACCCACTCCAGGATTCTTGTCTGGGAAATCCCATGGACAAGGAGGCTGGCGGACTATAGTCCATGGGGTCTCAAAAGAGTTGGACGCAAGTAAACCACGCCAAATAGTGCTATGGCAGAGACACTGACTACTGCAGGGAGGCCAAAAGAAGGATTATAGCATGAGAAAAACACACAATACAGCATATTAATTCCAGTCCCCATAAAGTCAAGGATTTGAAAGACCGCTATCCTTCAATCCACTGAATTACCCAGATCTTGTTTTCTAACAAGGATCAGAATTCCAGGTATTTCTCTTAAAATCAGACTAAGTGATGGCCTTTTTACAGTTTAAGTAGGTGACTAGAAACAGTAGCTGCTCTGGACCTCGGTGTGATCATGCCACTTGACCTTTTGATCTCAGAGATTAAAGCAAAATCCAGACTGATGAGTATTTAGACTAAAAATTTCCATTTTTACACAGATATTTGAATATATAAACAAAATATTGCCCCCAATTACCTACTAGATTCACCATAATGCAGTCCAACTGTATTTTCATTTTTAATCATATCCCTATTATTCCTCTGTTAGATGAGCAATTTCAAACCTTCTCTCCTCCCCCTACCACCAATATGCAAACATAATGTGCACATTTATTTTTAAGATTAAGGGGATGTAATGCAGTTAAAAAAAGCAGGAGAGGCAGTGATAATAGATGGGCTAATGTAGAACACGTCTCCAGGGTATATTGTGTGAATAAAGTGAGATGCCAAACAGTTTGCATAGTATGCTGCTTTTTGTGTAAGCAAGGGGGAAATAAAACTGTATATTCATGTTTGCTAGTATTTGGATAAAGAAATACCTAGAAGAATACATTCAGTTCGGTTCAGTCGCTCAGTCGTGTCCGACTCTTTGCGACCCATGAATTGCAGCACACCATGCCTCCCTGTCCATCATCAACTCCTGGAGTTTACTCAAACTCATGTCCATCGAGTCAGTGATGCCATCCAGCCATCTCATCCTCTGTTGTCCCCTTCTCCTCCTGCCCCCAATCCCTCTTGGCATCAGGGTCTTTTCCAGTGAATCAGACTAATAAAACTGGATAGGAAGGGGAAGGTCACATGGTAGAAGAGGATATAGGTGGGAGAATGACTTCTTAATAAATCTTTTTATATTGAATTGATTTCTTTGAACCATGTGAATGTGTTGTTTATTCAGGATTTTTTAAATGAAAGGGAATTCAAATTTATCTTGGATAGAAACTAGTTCATGACTGATGAACACTCTGAGGTGTTATACATTTAGTAGCTGTGGATCATGATCCTGTGGTTTATAACAACATATCCTATTCAAGACTCAATCATTTCCTGGTCATTGGAATGAAATGGATGAAAGGATAAAAAGGGACTTGATTTCTGACCAGCCACGCCATAATGGAGAATGGGGGGAATGACTCAGTCGTGTCCAATCCTTTGAGACCCCACGGACTATACTATAGATACAGTCCATGGAATTCTCTGCGCCAGAATACTGGAGTGAGTAGTCTTTCCCTTCTCCAGGGGATCTTTCCAACCCAAGGATCGAACCCAGCTCCCACAATGAAGGCAGATTCTTTACCAGCTGAGCCACAAGGGAAGCCCAAGAGTACTGGAGTGAGTAGCCTATCCCTTCTCCAGCGGATCTTCCCGACCCAGGAATTGAACCAGGGTCTCCTGCATTGCAGGTGGATTCTTTACCAACAAGCTGTCAGGGAAGCCCATAATGGAGAACATGAGTAGACAAAAAATTTAAGGATACAGAGTTTTCTCCATTTCTTTCCCCACAGAAGCCAGACTAAGACACGTATGTGTAGCAATGGCTGCAAAAGCCTAAATAAATTATAAAGAGAAGTCTTCTTCCTTTCCCCTTACTCAACACCAGGACCTTGAGGGAGCTGGGAAAGGTCTGTCTGCTTCTGTGAAAAATCCAGACTGGGGTCTCCTATCCTGAGCAAAACTGAGCATGTGATCTGCTTGCTGCTGCTAACTGCTAGACAATCACTATACAGCTTCATTTAACAACCAGTGATATTATGCAAGATATCTATGTTTCTTACACAGTAACTCCAAAACAGGAATTTGTCTTGCTAAAACAGATCTTCAAAAACTCTGGGCAAGCAGGGAGGAAGAGGGGAAGGTATAGTTAGGGAGTTTGGGAGGATATGCTACAAACTGCTATATTTACAATGAATAACCAACAAGGACCTACTGTATAGCACATGGAACTCTAATCAATGTTATGTGGCAGCCTGGACAGGAGGGGAGTTTGGGGAAGACTGGATACATGTTTATGTATGGCTGAGTCCCTTTGATATTTACCTGATTGTTAATCAGCTACACCACAATACAAAAAAAAAAAAGTAAAAAAAAAAAGTCAAGAGCAAGATACAGCGAATCCTATTACATTAAGGAGAAAAAAAGCAAAAGAATGGGAAGTCTCAATATACTTTTCTCCAATACAATGATTTCTTATGAAAAAAAGGCAATTTTCAAAGCATCAGTATTTAAGAAAACTAATAAATAACATTTTACACAATAAAAATAAATTTTATTTAAAAATATATTTCTTAAAAAGTGAGTTAAAAGGAAGGAAGGAAAAAGGAAGGGAAGAAGGGAGGAAAAAGGGAAGAAAGAGAGAGAGAGAAAGGGAAGAGAGAGAGAGAGAGAAATGGAAGGTCACCTCATTTTTAGAGAGCTTCCAGTCATCATTAAGATCCATTTCTTGGAATGACTCATGGGATCTTGGTCCATTTCGAATCTCCAGGAGATCAATGTTGAATATCAGTGTACTCTCTGGGGGAATTTTACCTGACACGTAGAGAGGGTGGGGGTTAAGTTTTATTAAAAAGATCACAAAGTTCAGATGATAGAAAACTTGCAGTAATTAACAAAATACTATTTTAACTGAATTAAATGAAAACCATTTCTCAGACTGTCGCATATAGAGAAATTACTTATAGTTTATTCAAACAAATAGAATAAAGAGAACAAATTATTAGATCCAAAAGAGAGTGTTTTGACTTTGCAATTAAAGATTGTTTTGTACACACACACACACAGATGCCTCATGGTCTGAGCATTAAATTTCAAATATAATTAAGAGATTACATATTATATGTCAAGAATGACTTAATGGGCTTTCATTCAGAGTTAATCAGTAGAAGTGATTTACTAACTTTTGGGTCAGAAACTCCTGGCCTAGAAACACATCGAGCATGGACATTTCCACCACTGGGAGGCAGTATATAACAAGGTGAGCTCACACTGGGACAAAACACATCTGCCTTTCTCTAAGTCTCAGTTTTCTCATCTGGAAGCAAATTCAACACATGTTGAGGAAATTCCATGGGACGGGGAGACATTAAAACAAATTGCTGAGAAGGGAGATAAAACTCTTTTAAAGTAAAAAGAGCTTTGTTAGAGTCCCAGGGACCTTAAAAAAAAAAAAAAAACTAAACAAAACCAAAAACTTCTGGGAAACTGACATTATTTTTTTTCCAATTTGTTTTCTAATATGTATAATTAACATACAGGTCTGGGTAAAGATTACAAATATTTCTTAGTGCCCCACTCCCTCATCCCACATATTCCCATGAAAGAGCATTTGTAAGCATCCAAAGAACAAAACTTACACTATGTGCTGAAGCTTACCATTCCAGATCTAGGCAGAGAAGGGCATGCACTAGAGGTCATGGAGAAAACTGGTATCTTTCCAAAGGGAGGCATGTAAACATGGTACTAAAAAACTACAAAATTCGTGTTTAAGTACATGTTAGCAGGATTAGTTTCACGGGACTCTGTTTGAAGGAAATGACTCAAATTCAGATCTCTAACTTGTTACAAAGTAAAATCAAGTTAAATGGAGTATGGAGAAAGAGACATGGACTAATACCACTTAGTATTTATATTAATATACTAATATCACTTATATAGACAGAAATGGAGTAATACCATTTAATATTTATATAAATATTGAAGGTGAAACAATAAAGATACAGAAAAGTGAAAGAATAGGTTAAACGTCAGATACTTGACTTTATCCTCTAAAAGGATCATTATTAAAAATAAGAATTGAATTTTGTTAGTAAATCCTGTTGTTTGCAGAAGATTTACATAAATATTAAAAGGAGAAACATTAAAGATACAGGAAAGTGAAAGACTATGTTGAACATCAGAGAAACATTTTCAAGATACTTGATTTTATTCTCCAAAAGGATGACTATTGAAACAAGAATTGAATTTTGTAATAAATCCTGTTCAATGCAGAAGATTTGAATAGCAAGGTCCATTTTAGAAAATGTAATACTTCATATATGGCACCTATGTTCTTCTTAGGAAACTGGGCTAGGAAACCACAGTGCCTGCCTTATAAATGGTTAAGCTTGGAGGCTATGAAGTCTGTATGTTTACTACATCAGAGTGGTTTTATGTCTAGTTCTAATGACTTCTTAAACTTTTTTTCTTCATTATGTACATAATGTGGAAGAGACAGAACCAAAAATAAAAATAACTCCCAGAACCACTGTCCACTATCAACATTCTATTTCCTTGTGATTCACTTTGTATGTGTATATATTTTTTCCTAATACTTACTATCATACTATATATATCTTTGTTTTCTAATTTTATATATAACATTATAGCATACATATTGTAGATATAATTTTTTAAAATGTTTAAAATACTATTTTATTTTAAATATTTATTTAGTTTTGTTTGGCTGCACCAGGTCTTAGTTGCAGTACACAGGATGTTTGATCTTTTTTGTGGCATACAGGATTTTTAGTTGCAGTGTGTGGGATCTAGTTCCCTGACCAGGGATCAAACCTGGGCTCACCACACTGAGAGTGTTGGAGTCTTAGCCATTGGACTATCAGGGAAGCCCTGAAATGCCATTTTAAAATAACTGGGTCATATTTATTTAGCTACACCTCTGTTATTATACACTGAAGTTGATTTCAGTCTTTTAGCTATTAAAAACAACATAGTGATCGACATTCTGTTTATAAATCTTTCCCCAAGACCAGATTATGCCCTTAGGTTAGACTCTAATGAAGGAATTATAGGATGCATGCATATACACATCTTTAGGCTTCTTATAAGTAGCCCTTTGGAAAACTGCATGGTCTCCCACCTAAACAACAGGTTTTATTGACTGCCCCAGAATACTAGCACAGGCTCCCTGGACCAACTAGCCCAGTTGCTTCTGCTTTATTAAACTCATTTCATGTCATTCCATTATTTATTTAAATAAATTATCAAACAATTTTAAAACAAACATGAAAAGAACCTCCAATAAAAGCTCTGTCACGGGAGATGTCATACACAGCTCACATCTAAAACTGCATTTAATGCCTTAATAATCTATATTTCAAATGTTCAACTCATCAAAACACTTATATTGAGTAGTCTTTCTTTTTGCATTATTAAAACAAATCAGTAAGTTTCAATTGGGGAGGATAAAAAAGTCCGGGAGACAACGGTGACATTGGCGCAACAATGTGAATGTACTTAATTCCATTAAACTACATACTTCAAAACGGTAAACCTTATGTTATATATATAATACTACCATTTTAAAAACCCACCATATTGGTGAGCAATAGTAAACAAAGTTGAGATTCCAGAACATTTTTTCATTGATAGTTCAGTTGACCATTTATATCTTATGATTAATTGGCCACTTCAAATGATAATCAAGACATAATTATATTTTCATAAGATATACAAGTCTTGTATTTACTTCTTGAAAAAAAAAAAATACACAGTAGTTACTACCTTCTATGCCTAATCCAGAGAAGAATTATAATGCTGTAGTACAAATGTAGAATTGTTATTACCTTTTCCTTCTTTTCCATAGCCCAAGGCAGGAGGAATGGTGAGCTTTCTCTTCTCTCCTACACACATTCCCTTCAAGCCCTGGTCCCAACCTTTGAGAGCCTCCAGGATGCCCAGGGTGAACCAAATAGGCTGACCATTGTTATGTTTGTGACTACAACAGAAAGAAAACACATTGGGACTCTTTAGTAACCTTATCATTGCTCCTGCTCATGCTCAGTCGCTAAGTTGTGTCTGACTTTTTGCGATCTCACGGACTATCGCCCACCAGGCTCCTCTGTCCACAGGACTCTCTAGGCAAGAGTACTGGAGTGGGTTGCCACTTCCTTCTCCAGGGGATCTTCCCAACGCAGGGATGGAACCTGCGTCTCCTGCGTCTCCCGCACTGGCAGGCGAATTCTTTTACCACTGCGCTACCTGGGAAGCCTTGTTGTATACCAAGTATTATCTAAATGCTTTGCTTCTTTTAAGTCTAACAGTGATCATAAGAGATAAGTACCATTATTATACCATTGTACAGTGGAGGAAACTGAGGTTAAGTGTGCCAGTATCTGACCTAACTCCAAAGTTCAAAGTTCAAACTTTGAATTCCAAAGTTCAAAGTCCTAATCACACAGTGATGCTTTCCCTGGGAGACCACTAGGGTGCAGAAGAGGGATAAAATAATGGAATATGGATGAGTTTGGGAAGGAGGATGAGAGGCTAAGAATACTCCCATGGAGAGTCGACTCCAATGGAGAGTCGAGAGCACAGCATCTGAAATCCTCTCTACAACCTTTCCTGATGTACAGCCTGCTGATGGTTCTGACAGGTACAAGAGGCCGCTCTTCAGCCCTGAATCCCCACTCAGACCCTGGCCTAATTCTCTCCCTAGGTGTTTATTGTGGGGCTATGTAAGGCAGTCTGGAAGAGTGGCCCCTCAAGAACTGGAGAAGTGAATGGTTAAGATATCCTGGCTCATGAGAGGCCAGCCTAAGAAAGCCAACCTGATGGGCTACTGGAGGAGCTTGTGGGCTGAGTAGTATCTAATCCTATTAACTCACTCAGTGCAATAAGGGGGCTTCTCTGGTGGCTCAGATGGTAAAGAATCTGCCTGCAATGTGGCAGACCCAGGTTCGATCCCTGGGTCGGGAAGATCACCCGGAGAAGGGAAAGGCAGAAGATCCCCTGGAGAAGGGAAAGGCAACCCGCTCCAGTATTCTTGCTTAGAGAATTCGATGGACAGAGAAGCCTGACAGGCTATAGTCCATGGGACCCCAAAGAGCTGGACATGACTGAGAGACTAACATCACTTCAGTGCAATAAGGGAACTGACCTATTCTCTTGTAGGTGAGAACCGGAAGTCGTTCTACTAAGCTTCCCAAGTACCATGGTTACTAAATGTAGTTAAAGGCCCTCACTTCTTTTCCTGAATCTCGCCCGTGATCAAAGTAGCAAAATGGCAATTGTAGAACACAGAGGAAAGCTAAAACAGAAGAAAGAAAGAAGAAAGAATCCAGTACCCAGTACTGTTACAGTTTTGGCACGTATACTGTCATGCTAAAGGATTTAGGCCATTTACCACATAGGTTACGGTTCTTGAAATGATGAACGTGCTTTATAAACTGATCATTTGGTGGTACTTTCATTCTAATACTCAGAGTTAGCAGGTTTTGGCCATTTACTTGGAGGCTGCATGACAATATTCCCCTGATCAGGAACTAGAACTTCAGTGGCAAAGTGTTAAACAATGTCAAGTGGTTTACACTGAAGTCCACACAGACTTTTGGTTCTGAGACTTGAAAGGCTGGATCTAAAATAGATCAGACTAAAATAAAAATGCAATTGAAAGTTTCAAATGCAAATCATAATATGCTTAATGTCCAACGTGGCACTGGCCTCTGATTAAAAAAAGATAGGGCTATTGAGAATTCAGTGGCAAGCCACCATCTTGGAACTTTTTTCAAGGGCTAACAGAGTTCAGAGGAGAGGGCTAACTGACTTCAGAACGTCATGACAGACCAGATCGGAATGCCCGGTAAAGGCAGTTTATCAGAAAACAAGGTCTAGGAAGGGCCATGAAACTTTGCTGCTTTAGTTCATGTCATTCTCTCTACCTGGGATGTCCTCCCTTCCTCATTCTCCACCAAAAAACCTCCATCCATCTTTCAAGACCCATCTCAATTATGATCTCTGGGAAGTCGCTCTCTTTCCCCACCTTTAGAGCACGATTAATTCTAGAGTCCATTATGCTTTGTGAGCACTTCGAACATTCTGTCCTTTACATCAGAGTTATTTGTCTTCCTTCCCTCCTGTAGACAGTGTCCTGCTAGAGAAGAAGCCACTCTTAGTCATCTTTGTACCCTAGGGCCTGACTTGTGGTCGCTCAGTAAGGATTTGATTGATGGATAGATGAATGAATGGATGAGGCTGGAAAGAAGTCAGATACTTAAATTTTCTCTAGTATCAAACAAAAGGGCTAACATAAAGAAATGTTCAGTAAATACGTTTGGAATGGAATCAGAGATTCAATGCCTAATTGGAAATCACTATACTTGTAAAAGATTTCCATTTTGCAATTTCTTTCTTTATGAAACAGAAATAATGATAGTGTAACCACCTGAAAATCCTTCACTGTAGGTACTGGATTAATCTTCCATAACCACACCCACACCCATCAATGAAGTCTTTGATTTCCAGAAAGAAATAATGAAGTGAATCATGGTCCTGTGCCTTGACCAAAGTGTCATCTATCAGAACAGAATTTAAATAAGTCAATGAACTAACGTTAACATATCCTATAACAAGCAAATAAATGATAGTATATTCTGCTCATGAAGTTGCTATGAAAAGTTAATTTCACCTACACCAAAGTTATTTTCCCTCAGGATCAAAGTTTGAGAAATGAGAATTCCTTTAAGTCTTTTCTACTTATTGCCTAATTATACACCTAGATATTTCTACAGTATTTCAGAAATTCTAGTTCTAATTTTTATAATTTAAAAAATTACTGCTTTATCCTGAGCACATATTTCCAATAAGATCTTCAAAGGCCTTGTTATATAAGATTGGCTTTCAATAACTTCCTTTCCCCATAGAAAGAAATTAGATATTTCAGTTTTTTTAAAGAGATAGAGTTGGTACGCGCCACTATCCCTGCCCAAGAGCTGGCATATGTGGGTTGGGTTCTTTTACTATTTTACCCGAAAGGTATAATTACTTACGTGGAGTGAAATAAGGAGCCATCCTTTTCTAAGTAGCCTTCATAGTGGACCAACATCAAATCCCCTCCTTTGGTCTTGCGATGGCAGATGAATGGCTTCTGGAGAACTTCAATCTTCACTTCTGGTTCTGGGATGAGAGCCCCACTCAAACAAGTTACTAACAGTGTCAGGACTGCATTCCACAAGAAAAGCCTCATGTTGCCAGGGCAGGAAAGAAGTTGCTACAAAAACACAGAAAGGGCCCCCGACCTCATAGAGTTAAGAAAGTAGTTGAAGACTTAAAGACAACAGCCTCTGGCAAGTCATGACTCCCCACTTCCTAGCAGACGTGGCACATTCACCACGGACAACTTTCCCACGCTCTGTGAACTCACCTCTAAAGAGTTAAGGCCAAACCCTGCCCTGACTGGCTCTTACAACGCTGGCTCCTGGAAAGACGGCCTCCCATTGGCTTGTGATTCTGTCCCTCAGGAGCCTCTCAAGCCAATGATGTCACAATATTGCAATTTTCAGTTCCGCTGAGGGGAGGTAGCGCAGAAGCAAATCACCCCGAGTGGTCCTGAAGGCCTGGGGCTTGCAGAATTCCACAGTTTAGGAACTGGAGCGAGGGGTGGGGAGCAAAGCTAACCGGAAACCTCAGACAGATTCAGAGGTGTAAAGAATCCGCAGGGGTGTGAAGTCCTGGGTCCAGGGGAAATGGCACAGGTCTCACGGTTGGTGAGAGAGCCCGCCCCCGTCCCCCCAACACCCCGCACCCCAGAAAGCATGGTAAGGGGGCTTCCCAGGTGGAGCAGTGGTAAAGAATCTGCCTGCCAGGGGAGGAGACGCTGGAGACTCGGGTTCAGCTCCTGGTTGGGAAGGATCTCCAGGAGTAGGAAATGGCAACCCACTCCAGTATTCTTGCCTGGAAAATTCCATGAACAGAGGAGCCTGGTGGGCTACAGTTCCTGGAATCGCAGAGACTCAGGCGACTGAGCACGCAGGCATGTAACAGTGGTTTAGGTTTCAAAATGCTTTCTGGTTCTTCGTGAACCTCACTACTCTGTGGGTAAAGCAAGTTCTTTTATCCCTGTAAAAGATAAGTTAATATTTTGGCTAGGAGAGGTTACATGTCCTGCTTAAGTTTATTCAGCCCCAAAAGCAGTTGAGCTCCATCATCCAACCATCTGATTCATTCTACACCACACACAATATTATGGTCACTAATAATTTTAGATGACCTTAGTGTAGAGGGTCAACAATGAGAAAAGACCCTGCTGCTGGGAAAGATTGAAGTCAGGAGAGGGCAACAAAGGATGAGGTGGTTGGATGGCATCATCGATTCAATGGACATGAACGGGCAAACTGGGAGATGGTGAGGGACAGGGAAGCCTGATGTGCTACAGTTCATGGAGTCCCGAAGAGTCGGACACAACTTGGCCACTGAACAACAAAAGTGTAGAGGGTCAATAGTAGCCTCTATCAAGGATAAGGATGTACAGACCTCTGTTTTAAAGCAGAAATATAAATCACAGTTATGAATTATACAGGCTAAGTTTAAAGATTTTCTTTTACATTTTTTGCATAATTTCAAAAGCAATACTTGTTCATTGAAGCTGACATGGAAGAAACTGGAAAACACTCGAGTTTCCAGTTAAAATACAGGAGTCACAGCATAGTGCTTTGTGACAACCCATCTGTGGGATGGGGTGGGAGGTGGGAGAGAGGTTCAAGAGGGAGGGGATATGTGTATACCTATGGCTTATGTTGACGTATGGCAGAAACCAAAACAGCATTATAAAGCAATTATCCTCCCATTAAAAATAAATAATGAAAAAAATACAGGAGCCTAATTAAATTTGAATTTCAGATAAATAGCAAATTAATTTTTGTTTTTATTTGTGAACTCTGGCAATAGATGTTGCAAATAAAAGATTTTATTTAATTCTTTAGATTAAAGAAAAAGAAAAAAATCTGTAATGCCACCATGCCATTAACATTTTGGCACATGGTTTTGTGACATATGCCTAAAATAATTAGGATCCTACTGTACACTGTTTTGTAACCTGCTTTTACCACAGAATCTATAGTTAACACTTTGCCTAGTCAAATATCCTTAGCACAGAACTTTCTCACACTTTAATATGCATGGGAATCCCCCCTGGAGATCTCCTTCAGGAGTTTGGGGCCTTGCATCAAGATCCTACAATTCAGACAAGCGCCCAGGTGCCTTCAGTGCAGCTGTACACGGACCACACTTCGTGCAGCGGGGGTTTTAGAGTTTAAACATGTTTATGCTCCCTGGTCACTCACAGTATCCTATAGTGAAATTCCCATCATCTCCTTACGCCCTATGGTTGGATACCCCCTCAATAGCTTGGAAGTGTGTAGGATCAATTAGCCTTGAAATAAGAGACTCTGAAGACTAGAATCCAGCGGGCACCCTAAGGGGCCACGGTGGCTCCCAAACATCGGGAGGTGGAACCCATCTATGGTACCATAGAGCCAAGTCTGTGTTCCCCTTTGTCCCAGAGGCCTCTCTACTCCTTTCTCACCCTCCTCTAGTCGCCAGCCTGCCTCCCAGGACTCATTTTCCCTGCGGGCCTCTTTCACTAGGTCAGCCACGCCGGAATCTCAGCTAAACTCCGGGGTGGATTTTGGGAAGCGGCGTGCAGGCGGTGCACTGGGCATGCGCGAGCGGGCCCTCAGCCCGGTGGGTCGAGCACTCAGGTAGCGCGCCGTGGCGCGGCCAGCGACCGGCCACTTCACTCGCGACACTTTGGTGACTTCAGTCGCCCCTCGGACCCACCCAGTACCTTGGCGTCCTTGAGGACAGCGCGCCGCCTGAGGCGCCTGGGACCACCGGCCGGCCGCGTCCTCACGTGCGGAGGCCGCCGCAGTGACCCCGCCCCCGGGCCCAGGATGTGAGGCCGGCGGGGCGTCCCCGCACTGGGCCTGGGCGCCGGGAGTGACCGGCTCGGCAGCGCCGGGCCATGGCCCTGCTGCCGGTGATCCTCGCCTCCTGGAGCCTGGAGCAGTGACGGGGCTGGCAGGCGAGGGCGAGGTGGCCGCGGGCGCCATGGAGGGGGTGCTGTATAAGTGGACCAACTATCTGAGCGGTGAGTGGGGGGCGTGCCAGGGTTCCGGTCCTTTGTCTGAGCCGAGGGAGGGCGGCGTCGGGACTAGCCTCTTGGGTGTCGGGGTCACGGTCTCTCCTGAGATCTGAGAGGCCTGCGTGGACTGGGAATGTTTCCCACAGTAGTTCTGTCTCCCCTGCGGTACAGACACAGCCCCCTGTCGGGGCTGGGTGGGAGCGGCAGCCCTCCTCACTTCGGAATCCTGAGATTTGGGGTGACTTGAAAGGCACGATGACCTCGGTGTCAGGGGGAGGGAAATGCTAATTCCGACTGTGGGGTCCTGTGGAAGTCTCGAATTCTGGCGAAGGAGCCGGTCTCGGGAAGGTTTCATGTGAATGCGAGCAGAGGTCAAAGGTTCTTTTTCCAAGTCCCCAGTACAAGCTCTTGCCTTTTGTCACTTGCAGAGTTACCTGAGTGCAGACCAGGGTATCAGTCTCAGCTCCAAAGTATGCACGTTTTTGGTTTTCTCACCGAACATTTTTTTGTTTTACAGACTCCCAAATGACCGTAAAATAGGATGCAAATATTAGCAACTCTTTTCTTGCCCTGCTGAACAGAATGGCTTAAAAATAGTACCCCACCCCCTTTCCAATTTGTGGAAGTACTTCATATCTTGAGAAGGTCATAACTATTTTTCAGCTGTGAATATGATTCAGAAGGAGCATTTTCATAAATGAGTATATAAATAAAACCCTTCTGTGTGTTGAAAACTGTGCTAGGCACTTTTTTGAAATTAAACTTTTTATTATGGAAAATGAGGTAGGCAGGCTCTTACAGTTTTAACAGCAATGCATTTGAAGTGAGAAATATTCCCAGTGATTCTTAAGTGGTGGAGGTGTATTTTCCCATCCTGTGGAACCTAGGATTTTTTTTTTTTTTTAGGGTCGTAGTATGAGTCTCTGGAGTGTTTTAAGGACGTTTGTGTCTGGGAGGATCAGTTGGCAGTAGTGACTTTGATGAGGTTATAAAGCACAGCTGAAAATGCGCCTGTTGGTGGCACCCAGAATCTCTTCCCTGTGCATAGTGGGATTACAAGTGAATTCTGTTTAATTTTCTTGTGATCATTAGTAGAAACTGAGTGAGGAGATGTGTTTTAGAAGACTTGCTCTTTGCTTCAGGGACCTTCATTTGAAGTATTAGATGTAGATACCTCATGACTGGGTTTGGCTGAATGTTAGGGAGGATGTTTGATCAAGTGATTTGCCTCAGAGGTATCTCTAAGCTCTGAGATGTAGGATCTTATGCCCCTGAGTGAAATTTAGTCACTGATCTTGGTTCTTTCACCCCTTTCCATCACACATGCCTTTTAACTTATGTCTTTCATCCTCAGTGCTCTTTTTTTTTTTTTTCCGTCTCCCTTTGCCCTCTTTTTTCCCCTCTCCTTCTTTGCTCTTCTCCAAGTTTACCTCTTTTACCAAGTTTAGTCTGTTACTGTACCTACTTCCTGCTCATGAAATGCCTTTTCCCCTCTGACTTTCTTTATGTATCCTTCAAAAAAGCTAAATTTCTCTGGAAAGATCTTTAGAATCTTCATCATGTGGTTCCCATACCATCTGTTCTGTTGGAAAAAGTCTACTTTTTTCTGCCCCAAGTGAGAGAAGTTAATTTTGTGAGTGATGCCATCATGGTGAAAGCCCTAAAGAAAAGAAACATTGGAGCCATTGCCAGTGGCTGGCTTTACATTATGCTGCTTGTTCCCTTGTCCCACAAGCCACCTCATTGTGGACACACTGTGCATAAAAGCCCATCACACCACTGGGGACTTTTCCTGGGTGTGTATGTGCGTGTGTGCGTGCGTGCGTGCGCTCAGTTGTGTCTTTGCAACCCCATAGACTGTAGCCTCCCAGGCTCCTCTGTCGTTGGAATTTTTCAGGGAAGAATACTGGAGTGGGTTGCCGTTTCCTACTCCAGAGGATCTTCCTGGTACCAGGATCAAAACCGTGCCTCTCACTCACGTCTCCTGAATTGGCAGGCGAATTCTTTACCACTGATATACCTGGGAAGCCTTCCCTAGGTATATTTAAAATTACTGTCCAGTGCATCCTCTTTCCTTAGAAGATACATTTACTCTGGAAAGGAATGGTAACAACCTAGGAGAAGCAAATGCATCCTAGTTTCTTTCCCTCGCCTGTGCAAGTTAGTCTCCCCAAAAAAGCATAGTGTGAGTGTTAATGACAAGCGCTAATGAAGACACCATTAATTTTCTTCTCCTGAAGCTTTTTTTTTAAGTAACATTTTTTTTCTTATGGTTTTGCACATAGTAATTTAAAAATACATGTTGTAATATCTAAGTTTTTGTTCATTTTGAGTTTTCTCCAAAGAGAGAAAACCATTTGTGTTTTTCTGTCATGTCCACAGCTTGATAAGGGATACCTTATGTCCAAATCTGAGTGGAGACTTAGCAAATCAGTTTATCAGCCAATCCTTTGAATCCTTGGAGGATGTTGTTAATTTCATTCACCAGCTGCTGTGTGCTGGGCCCTGTTCTGGGCACAGGGCAAGCAGTGTTAAGACAGACACTGTTCCTGCCTTTCTTAAACTTACAGTCTGGTGGGGGAGACAGGCATTCATTGGATAAGTGGTTAGAAGCAGGTGCTCAAGTGTGTGTGATTTGAGAGGGGAGGAAGGGAGAGAGGCAAGTCTGGGTCATTGGGGAAGGCTTCTTTTAGGAAAATATCTAAGCAGAGCCTAAAGGTTAAATAAAAGCTGGGTAGGTGGTGAGGCCAAGGCAGAGCTGCAGAGAGAGAGAGAGAGAGAAAGAGAGAGAGAGAGTGTGTGTGTGTGTGTGTACGCAGATGTGCGAGTGTGCATGTATAAGTAAGAAAGAAATGATGAGATTGTTTAAAAGCTTACTTTGGCTACATTTGTTGTATTTTGCCAAATACTGTAGTTATTTCGTGAGCTTCTCTTGCCTCTTGAATTAAACTGTTTAAGTTTCAATTACTGAAAGTTGTAAACATCCATCAAGACCTGAGAATAGCTGTATCTTAATTGCTTTCATGAGTGTACTGCTAAAATACAGAAAGAGAAAAGAAAAGTCTCTTTTACCTAATATATTAGGCACGCTCAAGTACCCTGTGCTCCATCAGAGAAAAGGAGAAAAGGAAAAGAAAAGGAGTGTCTGTGTATTTCCTCTAACATTCTTGAGCTACCCAGTTTTGAGCAGCAGAACATTGAGTATTCTGGGATTTAGTGTCCAGCCGCATCTTTACATATTAGAGGATTAAACCGGAAATGGAAAGGGAATGGATTAAACATTTCACAAACATCTCTGTTGTATGAGACATAATGCTAGGCCACTGTGAGTTTGTTATTTGTGTCTTTCAAGCCCTAAACGTTAGTCAAGGGGTATTACGCCTACTTGGTTATTCGTTAATGCTCCATAGTAGAACGCTAGTTGAGGAGTCAAAGAAACCTGAAGTCTGGTGCCAGCTCTGTCGCTGCCAGGTGCAAAGTCACTTTATCATTCTTAGCTTTAATATCTTCCTCCATAAGAGTGATGAGATTTACCCATTAATAATTGTAACAATAATGAAAAGACTTAAACACTTCTGATGTTCCAGACACTATTCTAAACATTTTGCACAGATTAAATTACTTAATCTTTGCAGCAATTTTAGGAAGCAGTTGACTTTTATTATTTCCAGGTGAAGACATTGAGGCATGGAAGGATGGGGGAAGGAACTGGCCCAGGGTTACAGAGTTAGTAAGTGCCTCCAGCGTCAGTGCTCCATTCATTACATAATACTTGCAAAGGTCCTTCCTGCTTGGTCATTATATAATTCTAGCTGATTCATAATGTACCTATATTTAAAGTGTGTTGGCCTGGAATAGCAGACTTTATTTGGGAATGGGAGGTGGGGGGGCGGGGAGTCTGGGAGCAAGGAGGACTGTGCCTAGTGTTGGGCATGTGTTTTGTCACTAAGAAATGTTCAGGACTGTGCTCCGAGCTTTCTGCTTTCAGTTCTAGTCCGCTTTCCTGCCCACTCAGCACACAGGAGGGCTGCTGTCATGAGCTCTGGCCAGCTGCAGGCTTCTTGGACCCCTCCAGTGCGTTAGGGCACGAGCGCATTGCAGTACTGCATTCCACAAATAGCAGAAGCTGGCATCACGCTCGCCAGATGATTGTCTGAGACGGTGCTACAGTCTTGCTTATCCCCCCAGGTAGAAGGTGACGCTTGTCCAGGTATGTTTATGCTGGGTAGACAGCACTAAGAAGTCATCTGGAATGTGAGTGATCCAGAGCATGGGCTCCCAACCACTAGTCAACCTTTTCTGTTGTAATTATTTCTAAATATCTTTACCAAGAAAGTAATTAATTAATCTATCATGAATTTCACCCATTTAAAGTATACTCACCAGTCTGTTTTATATATTCACAGAGTACAACCATCAGCACAATCAATTTTAAAACATTCACCTTATCCTAAAGAGAAGTACCCACTAGTGACCATTGCCACCCCACCCCCTCTTGCCCTTGGCAGCCACCAAGGTTGTATACATTTGCCTGTCTATATAAATTTGTCAGTTCCAGACATCTCATATAAATGCAATAAGTGGAATCATACGTTACGCGGTCTTCCTTTACCTAGCATAATGGTTTTTTGCTAGGTTCATCGTTGCTGTGGCATGCACCAGTACTTTATTCCTTTTTATTAAGAAATAATATTCTACTATGTGGAAATGTCATTTTGACTATCTACTCATCCATTGATGAACATTTGGACTGCTCATTTTTTCTGGTTAATATGAGTAATGGTGCTGTGAACATTTGTGTCAGATTTTTGTGTGGATGTGTTTTCATTTCTCTTGAACATTAATCAAAGAAGCAGAATTGTTGGATCATGTGGTAACACTTTAACAGTTTGGAGAACTGCTAAACTTTTCCAAAGTGGTTTCTCTGTTTTATACTCTTGTTAGTAATGAAAGAAGGTTCTTATTTCTTCACATCCTCACCAATACTTGTTATTGTCTGTCTCATTATATCCATCCTAGTGAGTGTGAAGTGCTATGTCAGTGTGGTTTGATTTAGATTTCCCCAGTGACTAATGATGTTGCTCATCATCTCATGTGCTTATTTAGCCATTTGTATATCTTTTTTGGAGAAATGTCTATTCATATCCTTTGCCCAGTTCTTAATTGGATTATTTATTTTTTCATTATGGAATTGTTAGGGTTCTTTATTCTAGATACAAGTTCCTTATCACGTATATTATTTGCAAATGTATTTTCCTGTTCTGTAGATTGTCTTTCACTTTCTTATGGTATCATTTGCAGCACAACATTTTTAAAATTTTGATATTTATCAATTTTTTTGTTTATTGCCTGTGCTTTTAGTGTCAAATCTTAACACTTTGCCTAACCCTAGGTCCTATTTCTTTTTCTAGAAGTTTTTTTTTTTTTTTAATAGTTCTAGCTCTTCTTAATCTCCATGAGTTTCAGCTTTGTGACAATAAGAATAATAGCTATACTAGGTTTGTTATAAAGATGAAATGGATAGCATATATGAACCTGCCTGGTACATAGTTCACTTAAGGGTAGGTTAATTGGATAGTCGTTTTGATTAATAATGCCAGGAAAAAATCAGTTTGTATTGCCTGTGTGAAAATTGTGGTTTCTCATGGTTTCTGAGAGTATATGTATCCTGAATTCCTTAAATCGTTCTTTTGGAAGTTGGAGGGGGTATAAATTATAAAGGAAAAGATTCAAATAAACCATCGGAAGTTTGGAATTGACTCTGCAGTCCTATGACAGTCATCCTTGTGGATGAATGATTATTGCAGATCATGCAGTTCTGTGTACCACTTGTCTCTGTACTTTTGCTCCCAGCGAAAATTAATTAACAGTTTGTTAAGGAACATAAGAGATGTGAAACTGTTGCCTCATTAGCAGTCTACCAGAAGCAATATCTGTCTTCCTCTTGATTTGGATGTGTGATGTGATTGGATATACTAAGAGTGATCCATGGAGTATTATGTGATTGAAGTGGTTTATGGATGGAAGAAGCCTGGGGGCCATTGTTCTCAGACTGCACTCTCAGTGTTTAGTCCTTACCACTGCTGTTACCCTTTCGTCTTATTTAGAATTGAGCAAAAAAGCTCAATTTTGCTTATCCCCCCACGTAAATGGTAACACTTGTTCATATATGTTTTGCCCTCCTCCAGGGGATCTTCCCAACCCAGAAATCGAACCCAGGTCTTATGCACTGTAGGTGAATTCTTTACCATCTGAACCACCAGGGAAGCCCCAAGAAGATCATGGTCTAGTGGAAATCTTTCTCAACTGTGAAAATGCCCTTCTAGCTAAATTTGTGATTTTGACCTTTAAGCTTTTATATGGTTATTCTGAGGCTGTGGCTTAACAGGCCTTAGAGGGAGGGACCACATTGCATGTAGCGGGTCCGTTGGAATAGTTATATGTTACTGATCACTTTCAGGGAAAATTTCACAGAAAAGAAGGGACCGAAGGGTGGTGAAAAGGCCCTTCCAGCTAAATTTGTGATTTTGACCTTTAAGCTTTTATGTTGTTATTCTGAGGCTGTGGCTTGACAAGGCTTAAAGGGACCACATTGCATATAACTGGTCCCTTGGTGTCGTTGGATGCTACCAATCGCCCTCAGGGAAAGCTTCACAGAAAAGGAGGGACCAAAGGGTTGGTGAGATCAGCTTGGACAGGAGTACGTGTGAGAGAACAGAAGAGACCCTCAGTGAAGAAACCAGCAGGACTAAAAAGGAGGGTTCTTTTCTGGGAGCAGGAGGATATACTGGTGTGTTGTTAGTATTAGATTAGATTAGTAAACCAAACCAAGTCTGAGAGTTTCAAATTGGTGTTGTAGGGAGTCTCTAAGATATAGTAGAAACCTTGCCCAATTTAAAATAATGTTATGTGTCTTTACCGAAAGTAAACAAGAAATCAATAACAGAAAGATGCAGGAACTCCCCAAACATTAGGAAATTAAACAGTAATACATCAAAATAACCTGTGGGTCAAAGAAGACTCCAAGAAAATTAGAGGATATTTTCAATTTAAATTGAAAACATAACAGTGGTTGGCCAGGGGTAAAGGATTGGGGGAAGGGCTTGGCTAAAAAACGAGTAGCACAAAAGAATTTTAAGAGGAGAATGATGGAATTTTTCTGTATCTTGAGTTGTTAGAGGATTATGTGTTTATCGAAACACAGAACTGTTAATCAAAGAAGAAATTTCACTATGCATAAATTTTAAAATACTAAAAAATTTAAGTCTTTAATGGAGTGCAGTTTTTAATATTTTAAAAAAATTTTTGAGTGATGTGTTTGGATAAACTACTCATCACAAGACTGCTGAGTAAAAAATAAGGGAAACTACAATGTGTTTTAGTCAGATGTATGTTTGACTCACAAGTAATCATTTGTTTGATTTGTATTTTAAAGAAATAAGGAGATCTCTAAAAATTTTGATTTAAAAATGATGGCTGTTATGAAATAAAAAAGGAATATATAGTTATAGTGCAGAATTAACTTGAGCTATGCCCTTTTATATCCAAATATAAGTGCATGTTTTTAAAGAAAAATTGTTCTCATTGAAAAAATATATATACCATCCATTGTTACTTGAACTGAAAAATGAATTGTGCAAATGATTACTATCGATTAAACATAAAAAGACATTTGCACTATGTGGGAAAAAAACCAAGCTGCTAACAGTTTTGCAATAATGATCTTCAAATTTTTAGTTCCTTTGAATAATGTTTTGTAGTTTTCAGAGTATTAGTTTTACACTTCTTTTGTCAAGTTTATTCTTGTTTTGTTCTTTTTGATACTATTGTAAATGAAATTATTTTCCTAATTTTATTTTCAGATTGTTCATTGTAATTTTATAGAAATACACTTGATACACGTATATTGGTCTTAAATCTTGCAGCTTTGCCAAACAAATTATAATAGTTTTAAAAGTGATTCCTTTAAAAAAAAAACATATATATATATACATTAGCATGTCTGAGAACAGAGGTAGATTTGTTTCTTCCTTTCCAGTCTGAATGCTTTTTATATAATTCTGTACTCTAATTGCCCTGGCTAGAACCGCCAATACAGTGTTGCTTAAAAGTGGTGAGAGTAAGTATCTTTGTTTTATTCCTGATTTCATGGGAAAAGCATCTGGTCTTTGGTGGCTCAGACGGTAAAGAATCTGCCTGTAATGCGGGAGACCTGGGTTCAATCCCTGGGTCGGGAAGATTCCCTGGAGAAGGGAATGGCAACCTACTCCAGTATTCTTGCCTGAAGAATCCCATGAGCAGAGGAGCCTGGTGGGCTGCAGTCCATGGGATCACAGAGTCTGACAAGATTGAGAGACTAACATAATGTTAGCCTTGGGTCTTTGTAGATGTCTTTATCAGGTTGAAGACGTTCCCATTATACCTAGTTTTTAAAAAAGAATTTTTATGAAAGAGTGTTAGATTCTGTCAAGTATGTTTCCTACATTTACTGAGATAATCATGTGATACCTTTTTAGAAATATTTTATTTGCAAAAAAAATCTAGCTCAGGTTTGAAGTAAGAAGTGGACTTCTATTATTGCATGTAACTGGAAAGTCCAGAAGGTATCTTATCTGTAGGTATGACACAGTCTGACTGAGGTGTTCAAAACCTGTCATCTAGCTTTGCTTCCTCTTCCTGACTCCCTCCTGTCCCTTCACCCCCTTTCCTTGTACCTGTCAACGTGTTTATGTCCATGTGATGGCACAGTGACTGCCAGTGGTGGCCCCAGGCAAACACCTGAGACCAAAGAGAAAAGAGAGAGAGTCTCCATTTCCTTCCACCTTTCCCCAGTCCTAGCAAAAGTCCCAGAATTATTTCTGGTTGGGCCACTTGCCTGTCTTGGAACATAGCTCTGAGGAAAGAGGATGTGAAGCTCTAGTTAAGCCTGAATCACATGCCCACCTTGGGGCTTCTCAGCCCCATCAAAACTACATGGAAAGAGTGTGGAGAAGGGGGTCTTCAGTAACAGAAATGTAGGAGGTGGATGCCTGGTGGCCAAAAGTAAATGTCCACTTTACCTTCTACAGTGAAATAATCCAAGATAATACAAAATGTGTGAAATTGACATTTAAATACCCCATCCTTGGCAGCAGTAGCTTGTAGGTTCTAAAACTTTTCCTACTCATTGAAGTTTCTCAGCTAATCTTCCTAGCAGGGAGTTTGGCTGACACAGCATTCCATCTCCAGTAGGGGATGGCAAAAAAAGGGAGTGGGGTTCCACGGGAAGATAGTCTAATGGTGATTGAGTGAATCAGGGACTGGTACAGACCCATAGTTTTTAACCGCTCTTTTGTTACCTTGAGTATTTTATTGTTTTCAAGTGTATTAATCAGGGTTTTCCAGAGAAACAGAACCGTGTATTTCCATATGAGGAGTTTTATGATAGAAATTGGCTCATGTCGTTATGGAGACTGTAAAGTCCTAAGTCTGCTCTCTGCAAGCTGGAGAACTAGGAAGGCTGGTAGCTCAATTCAGTCAGAGTTCACAGGCCTGAGAATCGAGGGTGGTGGTCACATCTCAGGTAGAGAGCAGATTCCGCCTTCCTCTGCCTTTCTGTACTATTCAAGCCCTCATTAGATTGGATGCTGTCCACCTGCATTGGTGAGGGCAATCTTTACTCAGGCTGCTGCTGCTGCTAAGTCGCTTCAGTCCACTGATCCAAATGCTAATGTCTCCCAGAGACCTCTTCATAGACACAACCACAAATGTTTTACCAGCAATCTGGACATCGGTAGGCCAGTCAAACTGATATATAAAATTAATCATCACTGTAAACCAAGGTAACAGCAGATTAATTTAAAGCAGGAAGTAGATTAATGGCCTCTTCATCATCCATGCCTCTTTTCTCATGCAGTTCATCCATCATTCCTAAGGTATATACGGGCTTCCCAAGACAGGACATCTTGAAAGAGTGTGTTCTCTACACTACTCTGGGCTCTCTATTTGTTATTTGGTTCCAGAGTCATATCTGACTCTTGGAGCCCCGTGGACTGTCACCTTCCAGGCTCCTCTGTGCGTAGGACTTCCCAGGCAAGAATACTGGAGTGAGTTGTCATTTCCTTCTCCAGGGGATCTTCCTGACCCAGGGGTTGAACCCACGTCTGTGTGTTGGCAGGCAGAAACTTTACTACTGAGCCACCCAGGGAAGCACGGTTTCTCCACTGCTCTGCCATTAAGTCTTAGATAATGGGAATGAGACTTCTGTGGTCTCTTAATATGCCGTTTGAAATTCTAGAAACTTTATGCTTTAAAGAAAAGTTTTCTTGGTCATAGTTTTTCTAGTTACAAACTACAGAATAAAATAATTGAATCCCT
Organism: Oryx dammah; assembly: GCF_014754425.2. Taxonomy (NCBI): domain Eukaryota; kingdom Metazoa; phylum Chordata; class Mammalia; order Artiodactyla; family Bovidae; genus Oryx; species Oryx dammah. Next base: position 66,610,899 of record NW_024070202.1, on the reverse strand, counting down.
TCTATTGTTACAACTTTTCATAGATAAATACGGAACCTGTTACAGAGAAGGTATTTTTACAGTTACTGTTATCATTTACAAGCTACTTTTAAAACACACTGTAGCTGTGCTTTGTGTGTGTGTATTTGTGCTATTTAACAGTTTTCAAATTCCTCAAGATAAACCTAGTCTTTACCACATTTTTTCAATTTTTAGACATTTTTCACATTCCAACAGCTCTGAAGCCAGGAAGCATCTGGGAATGAGATCATGTCATTGCTTAATGGGCAGGTTATTAAAAAAATTTTTTTTAATTGAAGGATAATTGCTTTACAGAATTTTGTTTTCTGTCAAACCTCAACATGAATCAGCCATAGGTATACATATATCTCCTCTCTTTTTAACCTCCCTCCCATCTCCCACCCCAACCCACCCCTCTAAATTGATACAGAACCCCTGTTTGAGTTTCCTGAGCCATATAGCAAATTTCCATCCACTATCTATTTTACATATGGTAATGTAAGTTTCCATGTTACTTTTTCTGTACATCTCACCCTCTCCTCTCCTCTCCCCATGTCCATAAGCCTGTTCTCTATGTCTGTTTCTGCATTGCTGCCCTGTAAATAAATTCTTCAGTACTGTTTTTTTAGACTCCATATATATGAGTTAGAATACAATATTTAGCTTTCTCTTTTTGACTTACTTCACTCTGTATAGTAGGTTCTAGGTTCATTCACCTCATCAGAATTGATTCAAATGCATTCCTTTTTGTGGCTGAGTAATATTCCATTGTGTATATGTACCACAGCTTCTTTATCCATTCATCTGTCGATAGACATCTAGGTTGCTTCCGTGTTCTAGCTATTGTATAGTGCTGTAATGAACAGTGGGATACATGTGTCTTTCAATTTTGGTTTCCTCAGGGTATATGCTTAGGAGTGGGATTGCTGGGTCATATGGTGGTTTTATTCTTAGTTTTTAATGAATCTCCGTACCATCTTCCATGGTGGCTGTATCAATTTACATTCCCACCAACAGTGCAAGAGGGTTCCCTTTTCTCCACACGCTCTCCAGCATTTATTGTTTGTAGACTTTTTGATGAGGGCCATTCTGACCAGTGTGAGGTGATATCTCATTGTAGTTTTGATTTGCATTTCTCTTGTAATGAACGATGTTGAGCATCTTTTCATGTATTTGTTAGCCATCTGTATGTCTTCTCTGGAGAAATGTCTAAGTCTTTTTCCCACTTTTTGATTGGGTTGTTTGTTTTTATGGCATTGAGTTGTGTGAGCTGATTCTATATTTTAGAAATTAATCCTTTGTCAGTTGTTTCATTTGCTGTTATTTTCTCCCATTCTGAGGGTTGTCTTTTCACCTTGCTTATAGTTTCCTTTCCTGTGAAAAAGCTTTTAAGTTTAATCAGGTCCCACTTGTTTACTTTTGTTTTTACTTCTGTTACTCTAGGAGGTGGGTCATAGAGGATCTTGCTTTAATTTATGTCATCGAGTGTTCTGCCTATGTTTTCCTCTAAGAGTTTTATAGTTTCTGGTCTTACATTTAGGTCTTTAATCCATTTTGAGTTTATCTTTGTGTATGGTGTTAGGAAGTGTTCTAATTTCATTCTTTTACATGTAGCTGTCCAGTTTTCCCAGCATGATTTATTGAAGAGGCTGTCTTTGCCCCATTGTATATACTCTTGTCTCCTTTGTCAAAGATAAGGTATCCACAGGTGCATGGGTTTATTTTTGGGCTTTCTATCTTGTTTCATTGCTCTATATTTCTGTTTTTGTGCCAGTACCATACTGTCTTGATGACTATAGCTTTGTGGTATAATCTGAAGTCAGGAAGATTGACTCCTCCAGCTCCATTCTTCTTTCTCAGGACAGCTTTGGCTATTCGGGGTCTTTTGGGTTTCCATATGAATTGTGAAATTTTTTGTTCTAGTTCTGTGAAAAATATCATTGGTAATTTGATAGGGATTGCATTGAATCTGTAGATTGCGTTTGGTAGTATAGTCATTTTCATAATATTGATTCTTCCATCCCAGGATCATAGGATATCTCTCCATCTGTTTATGTCATCTTTGATTTCTTTCATTAGTGTCTTATAATTTTCTGTGTACAGTTCTTTGGTCTCCTTAAGTAAGTTTATTCCTAGATATTTAATTCTTTTTGTTGCAGTGGTGAATGGGATTGATTCCTTAATTTCTCTTTCTGATTTTTCATTGTTGCTATATAGGAATACAGGTGATTTCTGTGGATTGATTTTGTATCCTGCAACTTTGCTAAATTCACTGATTAGTTCTAGTAATTTTCCAATACTATCTTTAGAGTTTTCTATGTACAGTATCATGTCACCTGCAAACAGTGAAAGCTTTACTTCTTCTTTTCCAATTTGAATTCCTTTTATTTCTTTTTCTTCTCTGATTGCTGTAGCTAGGACTTCCAGTGGTGAAAGTGGGCACCCTTGTTTTGTTCCTGATCTTTTGTTCCTGGGGGAATGCTTTCAGTTTTTCACCATTGAGAATAATGTTTGCTGTAGCCTTATCATGTATGGCCTTTACTATGTGAAGGTAGGTTAATTCTATATCCATTTTTTGAAGAGTTTTAATCATAAATGGGTGTTGAATTTTGTAAAAGGCTTTTTCTGCATCTATTGAGATTATCATATGGTTTTAATCTTTCAATTTGTTAATATGGTATATCACATTGATTTTGCATATGTTGAAGAATCCTCGCATTCCTGGAATACACCCATCTTATCATGATATATGAGTTTTTTATGTGTTGCTGGATTCTGTTGCTAAAATTTTGTTGAGGATTTTTGCATTTATATTCATCAGTGATATTGGCCTGTAGTTTTCATTTTTTGTGTTGTCTTTGTCTGGTTTTGATATCAGGGTGATGGTGGCCTCATAGAATGAGTTTGGAAATGTTCCTTCCTCTGCAATTTTTTGAAAGAGTTTTAGAAGGATAGGCATTAGCTCTTCTCTGAATGTTTGATAGAATTCTCCTGTGAAGCTATCTGGTCCTGAACTTTTGTTTCTGGGGAGATGTTTGATCACAGCTTCAATTTCAGTGCTTGTAATTGGGTTGTTCATGATTTCTAGTTCTTCCTGGTTCAGTCTTGGAAGATTGAACTTTTCTAAGAATCTGTCCATTTCTTCCAGGTTACCCATTTTATTGCCATATAGTTGTTCATAATAATCTCTTATAATCCTTTGTATTTCTGCATTGTCTGTTGTAACCTCTCCTTTTTCATTTCTAATTTTGTTGATTTGAGTCTTCTCTCTTTTTTTCCTTGATGAGTCTGGCTAAAGGCTTGTCAGTTTTATTTATCTTCTCAAAGAACCAGCTTTTAGTTTTTTAAATCTTTACTGTTGTTTCTTTCATTTCTTTTTCATTTATTTCTGCTGAGATCTCTGTGACTTATTTCCTTCTACTAATTTTGGGGTTTTTTTGTTCTTCTTTTTCCAGTTGTTTTAGGTGTAAAGTTAGGTTGTCTATTCGATGTTTTTCTTGTTTCTTTAGGTAGGATTGTATTGCTATAAACTTCCCTCTTAGAACTGCTTTTGCTGCATCCCATAGGTTTTGAGTTGTCGTGTTTTCATTGTCATTTGCTTCTAGAAATTTTTTGATTTCCCTTTTGATTTCTTCAGTATCCTGTTGGTTATTTAGAAATGTATTGTTAAATTTCCATGTGTTTGTGTTTCTTACAGTTTTTTTCTTGTAATTGATGTCTAGTCTCATAGCGTTGTGGTCAGAGAAGATGCTTGATACAATTTCAATTTTCTTAAATTTAGTGAGGCTTGATTTGGGACCCAAGATGTGGTCTGTCCTGGAGAATGTTTCATGTGCACTTGAGAAGAAGGTGTATTCTTTTGCATTTGGATGGAATGTCCTGAAGATATCAATGAGATCCATCTCATCTAATGTATCATTTAAAACTTGTGTTTTCTTATTAATTTTCTGATTTGATGATCTGTCCATTGGTGTGAGTGGGGTGTTAAAGTCTCCTACTATTATTGTGTTACTGTCAATTTCTTCTTTTATGTCTGTTAGTGTTTGTCTTATGTATTGAGGTGCTCCTATATTGGGTTCATCGATATTTACAATTGTTATGTTTCCTTTTGGTTGATCCCTTGATCATTATGTAGTGTCCTTCCTTATCTCTTGTAATCTTTATTTTAAGGTCTATTTTGTCTGATATGAGGATTGCTACTCCAGCTTTCTTTTGCTTCCCATTTGCATGGAATATACTTTTTCATCCTCTCACTTTCAGTCTATATGTGTCCTGAGATCTGAAATGAGTTTCTTGTAGACAGCATATATATGGGTCTTGTTTTTGTATCCATTCAGCCAGTCTGTATCTTTTGGTTGGAACATTTAATCCACTTATATTTAAAGTAATTATTGATATATATGTTCCTATTGCCATCCTGGGGTTGATTTTGTAGATCTTTTTTCTTCTCTTGTATTTCTTGGCTATATAAGTCCCTTTAACATTTGTTGTAAAACTGGTTTGGTGGTACATGATGCTGTTAACTTTTGCTTGTCTGAAAAACTTTATTTCTCCATCAATTTTGAATGAGATCCTCGCTGGGTACTGTAAGCTTGGTTATAGATTTTTCCCTTTTGATACTTTAAATATATCCTGCCATTCCCTTCTGGCCTGAAGAGTTTCTGCTGAAAGATCAGCTGTTAAGCGTATGGGGTTTCCCTTGTATGTTATTTGTTGCTTCTCCCTTGCTGCTTTTAATATTCTTTCTTTGTGTTTAGTTTTTGTTAGTTTGATTAGTATGTTTCTTGGTGTGTTTCTCCTTGGGTTTATCCTAGTCCTTATCTTTGTGCTTCTTGGACTTGATTATTTCCTTTTCCATGTTGGGGAAATTTTCAACTACTATTTCTTCAAAAATTTTCTCATACCCTTTCTTTTTCTCTCCTTCTTCTGGGACCCCTATAATTCTAATGTTGGTGTGTTTGATATTGTCCCAGAGGTCTCCGAGACAATCCTCAGTTCTTTTCATTCTTTTTACTTTATTCTGCTCTTCAGAAGTTATTTCCACCATTTTATCTTCCAGGTCACTGATTTGTTCTTCTGCTTCAGATATTCTGCTATTGATTCCTTCTAGAATATTTTTAATTTCAGTAATTGTGTTGTCTCTGTATGTTTATTCTTTAATTCTTCTAGGTCTGTGTTAACTGATTCTTGCATTTTCTCCATTTTGTTTTCAAGGTTTTTGATCATCTTTACTGTCATGATTCTGAATTCTTTTTCAGGTAGTTTGCCTATTTCCTCTTCATTTATTTGGACTTCTCTGTTTCTAGTTTGTTCCTTCATTTGTGTAGCATTTCTCTGCCTTTTCATTATTTTTTTTTAATTAATTGTGTTTGAGGTCTCCTTTTCCCAGGCTTCAAGGTTGAATTCTTTCTTCCTTTTGGTTTCTGCCCTCCTAAGGTTGGTCAGTGGTTTGTGTGAGCTTCTTATAGGGTGAGATTTGTGCTGAATTTTTGTTTGTTTTTCCTCTGATGTGCAAGGCTGAGTGAGGTGGTAATCCTGTTTGCTGATGATTGGGTTTGTATTTTGGTTTTGTTCATTGTATGGGTGAGGCGTTCTGCACAGGGTGCTACTGGTGGTTGGGTGATGCAGGGTCTTGTATTCAAGTGTTTTCCTTTGTGTTAAGTTCTCACTATTTGATTCTCCCTAGGGTTAGTTCTCTGGTAATCTTGGTCTTAGAGTCAGTGCTCCCGCTCCAAAGGCTCAGGGCTTGATCTCTGGTCAGCAACGAAGATTCCACAAGTGGTTTGTTATGGCATTAAGGGAGATTAAAACAAATATCCAAAAACGAGAAACCAAAGGTGAACCCCAGACAAATGGCTGTTACAAAATCAGGCAAATAATAATTAAAATAATGGAACGTACACATATACATATACACCCATGAGCAAAGTGAAAACAGTTAAAAAAAAATAAAGTATAGTAGATCGACCCAGCAAACAAAGTAAATAAAAAATTATATTTACTATTTAAGAACGAAACTAACTAAAGCACAGAACAAAACAAAACTAAAGCAAGGTGCCAAGTTGGTAATAAAGTAATGAAAATAAAACTAACAAATATGTTGAGAGGAAAGGAAGGAAAGAAAGGATATGCGAAGTTAAATAGAGGCAGATGAAGAAGATTTATATACATTAAAGATTAACTGCAAGAGGAAAAGAACCGTAGGAAAGGCAAACAAAGGAGTAAATGTAGAAAAAATATAATAGGTTTTTCAAAAAAATTAAAAATCATATTATAAAAAAGAAAAAAAATGGAAGAAGAAAGAAAAAAGGGAAAAAAGAGGAAAATTCCAGAGAACTGCAAAAGCCCAATGTAGAGGCAGAGGCTTAGAGCAACAATAAAAAGTGTGACTGAATATACGCATATACATATACACCCATAAACAAAATCAAAACAGTTCAACAAAAATAAAGTACAATAGACAGACCTGGCAAACAAAGGAAACCAAAAATTATACCTACCAGAACAAAACTAACTTAAGCACAAACTGTAAAACACAACTAAAGCAAGGTGCCAATTGGGGAATAAAGCAATGAAAATAAAACTAACAAATATGTTGAGAGGAAAGGAAAGGAAGAAAGGAAGAATAGGTACGTGAAGTTCAATAGTGGTAGATGAAGATTTATATACATTAAAGTTTAACTGCAAGGGGAAAAGAACAGTAGGAAAGACAAACAAAGGAGTAAATGCAGAAAAAATATAATAGGTTTAAAAAATTAAAATTATAGAAAAGAAAAACAGAAGAAGAAAGAAAAAAAGGGAAAGAAAGGAAAACTCCACAGAAATGCAAAAGCCCAACGTAGAGGCAGTGGTTTATAACAACAATAAAAAGTGTGACTGAATATACACATACATATACACCCATAAGCAAAATCAAAACAGTCCAACAAAAATAAAGTAGAATAGATTGACTGGCGAACAAAGGAAATAAAAAATTATATCTACCAGAACAAAACTAACTAAAGTACAAACTGGGAAACAAAGCTAGAGCAAGGAGCCAGTTGGGGAATAAAGCAATGAAAATAAAACTAACAAATATGTTGAAAGGAAAGGAAAGAAAGAAAAGAAGGAAACAATAGATATGCAAAGTTAAATAGGGGTAGATAAAGAAGATTGTATACATTAAAGATTAACTGCAAGGGGGAGAGAACAGTAGGAAAAGCAAGCAAAGGAATAAATGTCTAAAATATAATAATAGGTTTTAAAAATTAAAATGAAAGCAAGAAAGGAAAACTTCACAGAACTACAAAAGCCCAGGGTAGAGAAGCTCAAAAGCCTAATTAGATTTCATAGTGCCAGTGAAATCAACAACTACAACGGGGTGGGGTGGGGATGGGGGAAGGAAAACAAGAAAAAATCCAAAAGAATCTACAGAGCAAGTCAAAACATAAGAATAATAAATGTTTTTCTTAAGTCACTGTTGTCAGAGTCCTTTCCCTCACTGGTAGTCACAGTCCACCTCACCTCCCCAGGATGCCCTCCAACACTGTGCTGATCTCTGGACAGGCTGTAGGGGCATCTCAGATTCTAATCCAGTCCTGCTCCTATGTGTTCTTGCCTCCAATGTCCACAGCTATCAGAACTAGCGCGTTTTCTTTTGTGGGAGCTCGCAATGACCTTTTATATATTCCTTAGACAGAGTCTGCCTAGTTGGTCACGTGGATTTAATCTGCAGCTTACACAGCTGGTGGGAAAGTTGGGTCTTCTTCCTTAGCCACACTGCCCCTGGGTTTCAATTGTGGTTTTATTTCCAACTCTGCATGTGGGTCGTCCACTGGGGTTTGCTCCTGAGGCTGCCCTGAAAGACTGGGGTTTGCCCCTGTGAGGGCCAGGTGTGGAGGTGGTACAGCTGCTTGGGTCGCAGGTGTTCTGGCAGCAGCAGGTACTCAGGGGAGTTGGCGGCTAGAGCAGCAGGAAATACAGTGCTCTAGAAGGGTATGCAACCAGTATTGGGCAATATGCTCCAGTATTCTTGCCTGGAGAATCCCCTGCCCTGACAGGCCACAGTCTACAGGGTCACGAAGAGTTGGACACCACCAAAGTGACCCTTCGTGCATAGACTCAAGACTTTTTTTTGCCTGTGGCAGCTCTGCCCTAGTGAGAGTTGAGCGCACAGGTGGTGCAGCTGCTTGGCTTGCAGGGACTCTGGTGGCACCAAGTGTGCAGGGACAGGGACTGCCTCCGCCGCAGGAGTTACGGCCCTATCAGAGTCTTTTCTCGAGCCTCTTGTACCTGGTGATAAGAAGGCATCTTTGGCCAGTCTTTCTCCATAGCTCCTCCCATTCAGGCACTTAGAGGACTCCCTCGCCTGGGCTCCTTCTCTGTTCGGTGCATCAGGCACATAGAGGGTCCCCCTTGGCTGGGGTCCTAGTCTGTAGATTGGCGTGTCAGGCACTTAAAGGAGCACGCTGGGTGGCGTTCTGCTCTGTACTTCACAGTGCATCAGGCATTTGATAGGCCAGCTTCTCCATTGTTCAGCTGCGGATGCTGGCCTGTGGGGAGAGAGAGGCTATGGTGATGGCTCCACCCGCTATGCGTGACTCAGCAATATCGCCTTGCTTCCATGGCTGCCAGGCTTTCCTCCACCGCCATTTCCCACCACAGCCTCCTCCTTCACATCCCCTTGATCCGTCTCTCCACAGTCAACATCAGCCCCTGCCCTGGGGTTGCTCCACAGTCCCCAAACCCCAGCTTCCAGAAGGCCCTCCTCCCTGTCCGCGGAATGTATGGCTGCGGCAAGACTGTCTGATTCTCATTGCCTTTAGGCCGCCCCGGGTCAGCTGTTTCAGTGTTAATGTTACTCCTCTGACTCAGACAGCTGCCCCCTGCTTCAGTTCCCCCACCCTCCGAGGGCAGGTCCAGTCCTGCTAACTCTCCTGTTTTTCCACCTGGTTCCTTCATCCTTCCGAGTTTTGCGTGGGTCTGTATATTCTTTCCCGCTGGTCAGGTACTCCTGTCTGCTCTCAGCTGGTGTTCTGCATGCACTTCTGTGTCTGAAGGTGTCTTCCTGATGTATCTGTGGAGAGAGATGTACTTCACATCCACCTACTCCTTTGCCATTTTCTTCTTCCCAAGTTTTTTTTTTTTTAATTGAAGTATAGTTGATTTACATGGTGTTAGATTCTAGTATACAGCAAAATGATTCAGATATATATATTATATATATACACTTTTTCACATTATTTTCCATTATAGGTTGTTAGAAGACATTGCAAACAGTTCTCTATATGAAACAGTAGGACCTTGCCATTTATCTGTTTTCTATATAGCAGTTTGTATCGGCTAATCCCAAACTCCTAATTGATCCCTTCCCCGCCCCCTTTCCCCTTTGGTACCAAAAGTTTGTTTGCTATGTTTGTGAGTCTGTTTCTGTTTTGTAAGTAAATTCGTTCATTTCATATTTTAGATTTCACATGTAAGTGATATCATATGGTATTTGTCTTTCTCTGTCTGATTTACTTCACTTGGTATGATAATCTCTAGGTCCAACCATGTAGCTGCAAATGGCATTATTTCATCCTTTTCTATTTCTGAGTAGTATGCCACTGTGTACACATACCACATCTTCTTTATCCGTTCATCTGTCGATGGATGTTTAGGTTGCTTCCACGTCTTGGCTGTTGTGAGTAGTGCTGCTGTGAACATAGGGGTGCGTGTATTGTTTTAAATTAGAGTTTTTTCCAGATATATGCCCAGGAGTGGTTTTACTGGATCATATGGTAACTCTTATTTTTAATTTTTTAAGGAACCTCCATACTGTTTTCCATAGTGACTGTTCCAATTTACATGCCCACCAACCCAGTGTAACAAGAGTTCCCTTTTCTCTACACCCTCTCCAGTCTACAGTTTATTATTTGTAGACTTTTTAATGATGGCCATTAAAGAGGAGAGTGAGAAAGCTGGCTTAAAACTCAACATTCAGAAAACTAAGATCATGGCATCTGGTCCCATCACTTCATGGCAAGTAGATGGGGAAACAATGGAAACAGTGACAGACCTTATTTTCTTGGGCTCCAAAATTACCACAGATGGTGACTGCAGCCATGAAACTAAAAGACACTTGCTCCTTGGTAGAAAAGCTGTGACCAACCTAGACAACATATTAAAAAGCAGAGACATTACTTTGCCTACAAAGGTCCGTGTAGTCAAAGCTATGGTTTTTCCAGTAGTCATGTATGAGTGTGAGAGTTAGACTATGAAGAAAGCTGAGTGCTGAAGAATTATGCTTTTGAACTGTGGTATTGGAGAAGACTCTTGAGAGTCCCTTGGACTGCAGGGAGATCCAACCAGTCCATCCTAAAGGAAATCAGTCCTGAATATTCAGTGGAAGGACTGATCCTGAAGCTGAAACTCCAGTACTCTGGCCACCTGATGTGAAGAACTGACTCACTGGAAAAGCCCTGCTGCTGGGAAAGATTGAGGGCAGGAGCAGGGGATGACAGAGAATAAGATGGTGGGATGGCATCACTGACTCGATAGACATGAATTTGAGCAAGCTCCGGGAGTTGGTGATGGACAGGGAAGCCTGGCGTGCTGCAGTCCATGGGATTGCCAAGAGTCGGACACGACTGAGTGTCTGAACTGATTGTGACCAGTGTGAGGTGGTACCTCATTACTGTTTTGATTTGCATTTCTCTGATAATTAGCGATGTCGAGCACTTTCTCATGTGCCTGTTGGCCATCTATATGTCTTCTTTGCAGAAATGCCTCTTTAGGTCTTCTGCCCATTTTTTGATTGGGTTGTTTGGTTTTTGTTGTTGAGTTGTATTAGCTATTTGTATATTTTGGAAATTAAGCCTTGTCAATCATATCATATACAAATACTTCAGTTTATCTTAAAATTGATGGTATCTGATGGTTAATTTTTTGTGTCAACTCACCTGGGCCATGGAGTGCATAGACATTTGACTAATCATTCTGGTTGTGTCTGAGGGTGTTTCTGGATGGGATTAATACTTGAATTGGTAAACATAGTAAAGTAGATTTCTTTTCCTAACGTGAATGGGTCCCATCCAAAGACCTAAATAGAACAAAAAAGGAGTAAGGGGTAATAGCTCTTCCTGCTTGACTGTTGAGCAGGAACTTTGGTCTTTTCCTGTTTTTTCACTCTCGCTGAAACGTTGACTCTTCTTGGGTCTCAAGCCTCCTGACTTTGGACTGGAATTACAAGTTGGCTCTCCTGATTCTCTAGCTTGCTGACTGCAGGTGTTGGAATTTCTCAGGCTCTGTAATGCATGAGCAAATTCCTTATAATAAATTATGTGTAGATATGCCTACATTTCTCTGGAGAATGAAGACTAATGTAGGTGAGGTCCGAAATTTGATAAAATATGATCATTGAGGGTACGTTGAATTCCCTCTACTTGAGAGTCACAGTGGGTTTGGAGAATGTTTCACACCGAACATAATCATGGAAGTTGAGTTGTAAGTGCAAAGATGCTGCTGTTCTATACCAGGATAGCTATTTGGCAATGGGGAGTCAGGGTTTGGGAGTTGTTACGCCAGGAGGGACAGTGTTAGAAAGACAGGTTTCTTCCCAGCTCTGTTGTGTACTTCTTCTGTGACTGTAGGTAGGTCACTTAATCTGTCTGGGATTGTCTTCCTTTTCTGTGAAAGAGCTGGTTGGCCTAGGTGATTTCAGACTCCTTTTCCATTTCTCAGTCTTGGCAGTTGGTTGTTCTGTTTCAGTGAGGGGAGATGCATAAGGTGCAAATAATGACTGGCAGAGGGCTCCAGTATCACCAGTAATATCCAACTCCTGGAGTGCTGATTGATCAGTTTGATTTCTTGAATTGAAATGTTTGTGTCAAGAACAGTAGCTTTCAGGTTTGTTTGCATAGAATTTGAAACCAGGGCCAGGAAGCATCACTTTCTGAGACAAAATTTGCAAGTTCATCCCAAGAGGTTTTCCATCCAATAATTGACTTGTGTGGGTGTTGAGTTAAGGCCTTGGGACTCCTGACATCCAGTAAAGGGTCTAGGTCCTTCCCTGTCAGTCGTTCCCTGACATTACTATTTTGACATCAATAGATGACTTACGTATTTACTTGGTGTGAATCTGTCCCCAAAGGCCCATCAGGTGTGTACCTGAGCCGCCCTTGGGGCCCTGCCCAAAGTCCCTACCAACCTTCTCTCTGACTGTCTCAGCCATAGAAGAGTCCAGTGAGAGAAATGTATCCTTAAAGGGCTGTGGCATTTCAGAGAGAGAGAGAAAAAAAAAATCTGACAGAGGAGACTGACAAGGCTTACACAAGAGATAGTCAGGGATGACATTTTGGGAAGAAGTCCAATTTGAGCGAAAGCTCTGAAGCAGGCATACAACAAGTGAGTTTGGTGTGACTAGAATATAGGTTGTGTAAGAGGACTAGATAAGATGTGAGTTTCCACTGAATACGATTTGTCCTCTGAAATTCTCTGAAGTAAAAACAGTTAAGCTCATGAATGTTTTAAGATTATTCCATTTCAGTGAATCAGTACCAAATAGTAAATTAAAGTTGTCTTTTCCTAGAAATCATATGACCCTAGGCAGGCCTGTTAGATAGCACTTTGTGTAATGTTGAAAGGTCAGTATAATCCTTTGTCTCATTTTTAGGTTCAGAATAATTTTTCTTAACCAGAGGGAAAGAGAGTGTGTGTTACCAGTAATGTTTGGAAAACAACAATCTTTAATATTAGAAAAATTAAAAACCAAAGATTACTAGTACTGTATTAGGGGGAGAAAGGAATAAAAATCATCAGTAATCCCATTACTTAGAGAATCATCACTATATTTATTGCTGTTCCTTCCAGACTTCTATGCAAAAATGAGATCAGATATACAGATCTTTTCTAGCTTCTTTTTTCCCATAGAATTTTCCCCCAGAAGGTAAGTTCCTTGGAGCTGGAATCCAGCATCCTTTGTTAGGTCCTATTCTGTGTCCTGGGAAGCAGTAATTGAGACTATGCTCTTGCTTCTGTTTGCAGGTTGGCAGCCTCGGTGGTTCCTTCTCTGTGGAGGGATATTATCTTACTATGATTCTCCTGAAGATGCCTGGAAAGGTTGCAAAGGGAGCATCCAGATGGCAGTCTGTGAAATTCAAGGTGAGAAGCCAAGAGATTTGCAGGGTTTATTTTTGTTTCTCCCCGAAGATTAAAAAAAAAAAAAGCATTGGTTTCTTAAGCCTTTCTGTGCTGCTTCCAAAGTATAGACAAAGATATGTTATGTTTCCCCCCTCAAAAAAAACCTTGCAAGGAAGACCTCAAACTGCAGGTAGTTTTTACAGGAAGATTGGTTAAGAGGTAGTGAAAATAAGTGAGAGCAGTTTATTAGTCACACATCTAGTACCGTTTCACAGTCTCCTGCTCACCTGGCACTGGGGGCAGTTGTCCAACCTTGTGTTTTTACTGTAACATCAAACACTTGTGTGTTTGAATCAGGACACACACCTACCTTCTCACCACCACGAAGATACTCTAAACTAAACAAGCAAACACCTAACAGACCTACCAACAGCCTTTACTTCTTGGTTTTAGGAATCTTAGGATGTGCTGGGAGGGTGTGGCTCAGAAACCGATTAGAACGGAATTAGGAGCACACGACTTGGAGGGTGAAGGAGAGTGTGGCTTGCTTGTTTCTTCTCCTAAAGGCTCTAAGGGAATTGTCACATTTTTTACATAATGAGTGAAGAAAGGTAGAAAAGGAAAAGTACTGTGTTTTTGATTGCTTTCCAGTTGTCACATTTTTAATATGACACGTAAAGGAAGGTAGAAGAGTAAAAATACTCTGTTCAGCTGCTTTCCAGTAACCCAAGGAGATAAAGAGCACATCCTTACTTGTTTGCATCAAGCCTTTATGGCTGCAGAGCAGCATGCTTTACACACACACAGGCCAAAAGAGAGATTTTTCCTCTCTGCGCTTCTAAAAGATACTGAGGAAATTTAAGTGCTTATTTTTTAGGCCAAAGTCTTGGTGAGACCTTGGAGCCAATTGCAAAGTTTTCCTTCTTCATCAGCAGAGACCTCTAGGAAGAGATAAATAAACCAGGAGAAGTTGTGAGGGCTGGCATCCTCTTTTGGAAGAAGTCCTCAGTGACTGGCCCCAGTAAAGCTCAGGAGTTTGGGTAGAGTAGAGGCTACCCAGACAGGGCTCTTCTGGGTCTCTGACCTCCCTCTGCCTTGCTCCCAGTTCATTCTGTAGATAACACACGCATGGACCTGATCATCCCTGGGGAGCAGTATTTCTACCTGAAGGCCAGAAGTGTGGCTGAGAGACAGCGGTGGCTGGTAGCCTTGGGGTCAGCCAAGGCTTGCCTGACAGACAGTAGGACCCAGAAGGAAAAAGGCAAGTATTGGTTGTCCTCTGGCCTAGGAACACTGGGAATCACCTTGTGGCATCTCTGGCTTCCCATATTTGTTAGCTTGCTTCTGACCACCTAGCCACAGCCAGCTTTTTATGTCATGCAGGTGCTGTACATCTCAGTGGAGCCTAAACAACCTGTAGCTGACTCTTCTCTCTTAGCATGTCATAGTAGAAAGAGGGCAGGTTTTGGAGCCAGACACAAATGGGTTCAAATCATGGCTTTGTAGGGCACTGGCTTTGTGACCTTGGCATAGGACTTCTCTCATCTTCAGTTTCCTTATGTTTTAGAAAGAGGTAATTACCTACCTTACAAGAATTACCATGAGGATCAGTGATGATATAAAACTGCCAAGTACCTTATCTGGCACATAGTTGACTTTTGGTAAAGGGTAGCTGAGCCAGAGAAGCCTTAGATCTGAGTGTTTTTTGCCCTAACACCCTACTTTGCCCTCCTTTGTCCTGGGGTGGATGGCTGCTTAATTGTCAGATTCCTGCTGCTTAATGCTCATTAACTCAACATCATTAGGTCTCCTGAGAACCATGGCATAACTTTCTATCTGTCCTGGGTCACAAGGGCCAGAGCTCACTGCCTGAGCTCTGCCTTCCAACCCTGTATCCCTGAGTGTACACCTGGAAAGATTGGTAAGAGAGAGAGGGGCCTCTGGGAAAAGTGTTCAGGGACCTTTCTCGTGACACATAATGGCAGATGTGCTTCACTTTTCAGGTAGACACAGTAAGATGGGCTCTTGGTTGGTTTTCAATGCTGAAATACTGGAGTGGGTAGCCTATCCCTTCTCTAGCCGATCTTCCAGACCCAGGAATCGAACTGGAGTCTCCTGCATTGCAGGCCGATTCTTTACCAGCTGAGCTACAAGGGAAGCCCTTTTAATGCTAAGTCAAAAGCAAAATCTTGATCTATGAGCTCTGACTCATAGCAGGTAGAATGTGCTGGCTTTTTCACAGAGAAGAAAACAGAGGCAGTAATGACTGTAGCCAAGCTCTTAGTGCCAGGGTGAGTGGAGTGCCGAACTAGTGAAGAAGCAGCAGGCGTGCAGAGGGTGCCATTTGCCTTTCCAGGCAGCATGCTGGACCAGTCCTCTGATTCATGAGCTACCTTGTTAGTCGTAATTGCATGTTACAGACCACTGCTTCCCAGTTTTGAGCACCATGTTAGCAGAGAGATACCTGTGACCCCATTTTACAGATAGAAAAACTGGCAGAACTGAGCTCAAAACTCTGAACCTTTGACTCTGTTCCCAGTTCTGACACAATTGAATCAGAGGTATATGTCTCCTTCCTGTACTGGTGATTATTAAGATGATGCTGTGAAAGTGCTGCACTCAATATGCCAGCAAATTTGGAAAACTCAGCAGTGGCCACAGGACTGGAAAAGGTCAGTTTTCATTCCATTTCCAAAGAAAGGCAATGCCAAAGAATGCTCAAACTACCGCACAATTGCACTCATCTCACACGCTAGTAAAGTAATGCTCAAAATTCTCCAAGCCAGGCTTCAGCAGTACATGAACCGTGAACTCCCTGATGTTCAAGCTGGTTTTAGAAAAGGCTGAGGAACCAGAGATTAAATTGCCAATATCTGCTGGATCATGGAAAAAGCAAGAGAGTTCCAGAAAAACATCTATTTCTGCTTTATTGACTATGCCAAAGCCTTTGACTGTGTGGATCACAATAAACTGTGGACAATTCTGAAAGAGATGGGAATACCAGACCACCTAACCTGCCTCTTGAGAAATCTGTATTTAGGTCAGGAAGCAACAGTTAGAACTGGACATGGAACAACAGACTGGTTCCAAATAGGACAAAGAGTACGTCAAGGCTGTATATTGTCACCCTGCTTATTTAACTTATATGCAGAGTATATCATGAGAAATGCTGGACTGGAAGAAGAACAAGCTGGAATCAAGATTGCTGGGAGAAATATCAAGAACCTCAGATATGCAGATGACACCACCCTTATGGCAGAAAGTAAAGAGGAGCTAAAAAGCCTCTTGATGAAAGTGAAAGAGGAGAGTGAAAAAGTTGGCTTAAAGCTCAACATTCAGAAAACGAAGATCATGGCATCCGGTCCCATCACGTCATGGGAAATAGATGGGGAAACTGTGGAAAGTGTCAGACTTTATTTTGGGGGCCTCCAAAATCACTGCAGATAGTGACTGCAGCCATGAAATTAAAAGACGCTTACTCCTTGGAAGAAAAGTTATGACCAACCTAGATAGCATATTCAAAAGCAGAGACGTTACTTTGCTGACTAAGGTCCGTCTAGTCAAGGCTATGGTTTTTCCAGTAGTCATGTATAGATGTGAGAGTTGGACTGTGAAGAAGGCTGAGCGCTGAAGAATTGATGCTTTTGAACTGTGGTGTTGGAGAAGACTCTTGAGAGTCCCTTGGACTGCAAGGAGATCCAACCAGTCCATTCTGAAGGAGATCCACCCTGGGATTTCTTTGGAAGGAATGATGCTAAAGCTGAAGCTCCAGTACTTTGGCCACCTCATGTGAAGAGTTGACTCATTGGAAAAGACTCTGATGCTGGGAGGGATTGGGGCCAGGAGGAGGAGGGGACGACCGAGGATGAGATGGCTGGATGGCATCACGGACTCGATGGACGAGAGTCTGAGTGAATTCCGGGAGTTGGTGATGGACAGGGAGGCCTGGCGTGCTGAGATTGATGGGGTCGCAAAGAGTCGGACACGACTGAGCGACTGAACTGAACTGAACTGAGTCAAGAAATAATGTAGATTACTTCAGAAGGCTAGGAATCTCCTTTTTTCTGTTTTTCTTGCTCCCATAACTTCAGTTATATAGTATCTGTAGACCATAATATAAACATCTGACTCTGAACATAGATTATATTTTATCTGTATAGTATACTAACTAGTATATCAGTTATTTATTCTGATAATTACATTTTCATCATTTTGTTATTTAGAGTTTGCTGAAAACACTGAAAACTTGAAAACCAAAATGTCAGAATTAAGACTCTACTGTGATCTTCTTGTTCAGCAAGTAGATAAAACGAAAGAAGTGACCGCAGCTGGTGTGTCCAGTTCTGAGGTAAAACACCATTTGTCTTTGAAAAGTAGCACCAGGTGTTGCTTACCGGTGATGCACATTCTTACATAATCCATACCTTGGAATGTGCTGTTTTTCACAGAAAAAAAAGTGATAGACTTAAACAAAGGGAAGAAATGTATGCATTTCAGCATATGGAAGTATATAGTGTTGCTTCCTGGGAAGAAAATTCAGGACTAATTGATAATATTTGGAACTTTTAACTTTAGTACTAATGTACTAGAGTAAGTGTCTTCTCAGTTTGCATAACTTTTAAAAATACAGCCTTAACTGTCTGACAGCACCGTTTCTGTGCTACTGATGTGGCTCCTAAGATGACAGCATCTTGCATGTCAGGTATGTGTATCTGTTACCTCTTTTGAGACTGTAACAGGGTTTATTTCACCAGAGTAGACGTTCTGCTTTAGTATAGACTAGCGCTTTCAAAGATAGAGACACAGCTTTATTTCTCTCCATCATCAGCAAGGATTGAAACCTTTATCACTTATTAATGAAATTATTATTTTCTCATTCTAAAACATATATTAAAAGATGTATCTGGTGTTAATCTATGTATTGAATGGTTCACATTAACCAGGGAGAGGTCTCTGCTCTGCTCTCAAAGAAGCTATCTGAGAAATAGTGCCTACAAAAATGAAGAATCTGCAGATTATAATTAATAGTTTTAAATTACTTAGGTAATATAGCACTATGCTACTAATAGTATATGTGCTCTAAGTTTTTCTAATAAAAGTGTTTTAGCTCACTTTCATTCACTCTTTGGGGTGAGGGGAGCTCTCTTACTAATTCAGTGTGTTACGTACAAGACACCTGTGCTGCGGGAGGGCAGCAGGAGGGCCACCAAAACATTTCAGTTCTGCTTTTGGGATGTTAGAACCTAGAGCAGTGATTCTCCAGCCAGAGCAGTTTGCCCCTCAGGAGACATTGGGCCATGTCTAAGACAGCTTTGGTTATCACTACTGAGGGAGTGCTGTTGGCATCTAAGGGAGAGAGGTCAGATGGCCAGATGCTGCTTGATATCTGGAAGGGACAGGAGAACCACTCCCCCTCCATCTCCTCCCCCAGTAATTAGCCAGCCCCAAATGCCAGTGGAGCCAAGGAAGAGAAGCCCTGGTCTAGAAAGAAAGGAGAAAGTGAATGCAGCAACTTTTAATTCAGAAGTGTTTATAGTAAGTGTTTAATTCAAAAGTGTTTGTATTAGTAGTAAGTGTTTATAGTAAGTGCCTCGGAAACTTGCTAATGAAACTGTGGCTATGGTATTGTGATTTATTGTTGTTGTTCAGTTGCTAAGTCATATCTGACTCTTTGCGATCCCATGGTCTGCAGCCTGCCAAGCTCCTCAGTCCTTCAGTATCTCCTGGAGTTTGCTCAAATTCATGTCCATTGAGTTGGTGACACTATCTCACCATCTCATCCTCTGCCACTTCATTTTCCTTTTACCTTTAATCTTTCCCATCATAAGGGTCTTTTCCAGTGAGTCAGCTCTTTTACATCAGGTGGCCAAAGTATTTGAGCTTCAGCATCAGCCCTTCCAATGAATATTTAGAGTTGATTTCCTTTGAGATTAACTGGTTTGACATCCTCCTTGCAATCCAAGGGGCTCTCAAGAGTCTTCTCCAGCACCACAATTTGAAGGCATCAATTCTGATGCCTTCAGCTTTCTTTATGGTCCAACTTTCACATCTGTACATGACTACTGAAAAAACCATAGCTTTGACTATATGGACCTTTGTTGGCAAAGTGACGTCTCTGCTTTGTTATACACAGTCTAGGTTTGTCATAGCTTTCCTTCCAAAGAGCAAGTGTCTTTGAATTTCATGGCTGCAGTCACCATCCACATTGATTTTGGAGCCCAAAAAAGACAGTTTGTCATTACTTCCACGTTTCCCCTTCTGTTTGTCATGAGGTGATAGGACTGGATGCCATGATGTTCATTTATGAATGTTGAATCTTAAGCAAGCTTTTTCACTCTTCTCTTTCACCCTCATCAAGAGGCTCTTTAGTTTCTCTTCACTTTCTGCTGTTAGAGTGGTATCATCTGCATATCTGAGGTTGTTGATATTTGAGCTGGCAGTCTTGATTCCAGCTTGGATTCTTCCATCTTGGCATTTCACATGATGTACTCTGTGTAGAAGTTAAATAAGCAGGATGACAATATACAGTCTTTGTCTTAATCCTTTCCCAATTTGGAACCAGTTCTAACTGTTGTTTCTTGACCTGCATACAGGTTTCTCAGGACAGGTAAGGTGGTTTGGTATTCCCATCTCATTTTTCAGTTTGTTGTACATAGTCAAAGGCTTTAGTATAGTGAAGCAGAAGTAGATGTTTTTCTGGAATTCCCTTGCTTTTCTCTGTGATCCATTGAATGTTAGCAATTTGGTCTCTGGTTCCTCTGCCATTTCTGAACCCAGCTTGTACATCTGGAAGTGCTCGGTTCTTGTACTGCTGAAGCCTCTCTTGAAGGATTTTTAATATAACCTTACTAGCATGTGAAATGGACACAACTGTATGGTAGTTTGAACATTCTTTGGCATTGCTTTTCTTTAGGAGTAGAATGAAAACTGACTTGTGGCTCAGTTGATGAATCCACCTGCAATGCAGGAGACCTGGGTTTGGTCCCTGGGTTGGGAAGATCCCCTGGAGGAGGGCCTGGCAACCCACTCCAGTTTTCTTGTCTGGAGAATCCTCATGAACAGCAGAGCCTGGTGAGCTACAGTCCATGGGGTGGCAAAGAGTTAGACATGACTGAACAACTAAGCACCGCACATAGCCACTGCTGAATCTTCCAAATTTGCTGATATATTGAGTGTAGTAGCGCTTTCACAGCATCATCTTTTAGGAATTAAAATAGCTCAGCTGAAATTCCATCACCTCCACCAGCTTTGTTCGTAGTAATGCTTCTCAAGGCCCACTTGACCCCACACTTTAGGATGTCTGGCTCTAGGTGAGTGACCGTACCTTCGTGGTTATCCAAGTTATTAAGATCTTTTTTATACAGTTCATCTGTGTATTCTTGCCACCTCTTCTTAATCTCTTCTGCTTCTGTTAGGTCCTTACTGTTTCTGTCCTTTATTGTGTCCATCCTTGCATGAAATGTTCCCTTGATATCTCCAATTTTCTTGAAGACATATTTGTCTTTCCTGGGTCTCCTGCATTGGCAGGTGGATTCTCTGCTACTGAGTCAACAGGGAAGCCCTATTGTGGTTTATAATAAGAAATGTATGTTTGGTCTTAAGTTTTTGGCACAGACTTCTTAAAGTAACCATTGGAATTTCCTGTGCTGCAAGTGATCAAGATGTCTTTTGTTATGTTAATAAGGCAACTTTTGAACAGTGCCTAAAGATGGAGGTTCTTGTTGACGGTAGACCCTACGAAGTAGGGCTGCAACTTTCTCCCCTCCCAGGAGGTGAGAGGGACTGAAGATTGACCTCAGTCACCCTTGGCCAATGATTTAATCAGTCGTGCCCATTTAATGAAACTTCAAAGCATGGGGTTTAGAAAGCTCTTGAGTTGGTAAATAGTGTTGACTGGGGAGAGTGGCACACTCAAGGGAGCATGGAAGCTCCAAGCCTGTTCCCACATGCCTTGTCTTGTGCATCTCTTCCATCTTGCTGTTCCTGAGTTATACCCTTGTATAATAAACCAGTGATCTAGTCAGTAAAATGTTTTTCTTAGTTCTGTGAGCTGCTCGGGTAAAGTAGTTAAACACAAGGAGGGGGTTGTTGGAATCTTCAGTCTGTAGTAGGTCAGTCAGTAGCACAAGTGACATCCTGAACTTGCCGTTGGTGTCTGAAGTGGGGGTAGGAAGCAATCTTGTAGGACTGAGCATGTAACCTGTGAGACCTGACACTATTTCAGGTAAATTATGTGGAACTGGAGGACACCTGGCTGGTGTCCAAGAATTTCTTGGTGGTGTGGGAAAAAAAATCACACGTTGTAATTGGTATCTGAATCATAGTGGTTCATAACCATTAACATCTCACTTGTTAGAAATAATAAATTTAAAAAATATAGGGGCCATGGTTAAAGAACAAAATTCAACTGAGTAAAATTTAAAGATCTTACTGGCTTTATTCAGCAGTTCATGAATTGAGCAGCATCCAGTCCATCCAGCAGCTAGAAAGGAGCTGTGAAGAGCTGTACCAGGCTAGAGATTTCTGTGGACCAAAGTGAGCAGGAACAAGGAAGTTATAGTGGCTATTTCCTAAATGGTTAAAGCAAGGTTACTTTTCTTATATGGAGCAAAGGAAAGTCTTGGAGCCAGGTCAGTAACTTGCGCTGAGCAGGCAGGCACTGATTGGTTGACCTAGACCTGCCTTTTCTGGGAGGCCCAGCATAGAAATGTGGCTACATTTCTGGTTTGCTGATGTGAGGCTTAGCATGAGTGACTCCATTTTGGGCCAAATCTGATAGCTTTAACATCACTAAGATGTGGTTTCCATACTCTCTAATCTAGGGGTGGCCTGTTTTCTGAACAACTTATTAGTATCAATATCCAGTATCACCCTGAGAAAGTGAAATGATTTGGAGAAAAAAATGATTTGATGCTCTAAAGAATTCCAGTTGCAAAAACCTATTAGACTTATCTGTGAAAGTGAAAGTGAAGTCGCTCAGTTGTGTCCGACTCTTTGCGACCCCATGGACTGTAGCCTACCAGGCTCCTCCCTCCATGGGATTCTCTAGGCAAGAATACTGGAATGGGTTGCCCTAGACTTATCTGTACTGAAAGCCAAAAAGCCCATTCTGAAAGCAAACAGTGTGATATTTGGTTTCTAATGCTTCTGTTCTGGAAGCTCGTTTTTTACTCAGAAAGTGTTTCTCCATTGATCCCACTGGTCATCAATCCATGTGACTCTGTTTGGTGTCTGCCATCCCTTATAGACTAGAAACTCCATGTGGGCTCAGTGCCGGACATATTGCTGTCATAGAGAAGTTGTTGCCTTCAGCTGGAGTGGTGGGTGAGCATGAAGGGCAGGCTAAGGGTAAGGCTTGTGTATGGATAATAGATAAATTAGACTTGTTTAGTCCTTTTCTTTTATAACTGGTACAGCAAAATAGATGGGATTGTTATTATTGTCATTTTGTGGATAAAACCTCTAATACTATTCCATGATTGAGCTCTTTCCTTTTTGGCAAAGTAAAGGCATTTTCCATTCTGGTTGTTTCATAGGAGGGAATTGATGTGGGAACTCTGCTGAAATCAACCTGTAACACTTTTCTCAAGACTTTGGAAGAATGCATGCAGATTGCAAACGCAGCCTTCACTTCTGAGCTGCTCTACCGCACGCCTCCAGGGTCACCTCAGCTGGCCATGCTTAAGTCCAGCAAGGTAACAGACCAGCTCAACTTGGCTGCCGCAGGGCCTAATGGGAAGTTAAGACATTGGCAGACTGAGCTGCTATATAAGGAAGGCAACTGATGAGTTCCCTTTGGCAACTGCAGCGGACTTTGCTTTCTGGGCACTTTTATATCTGCCCTCAGTCCCTCATATCCCCTCAGGTACTGTTGGCAGTTTTACCACCAACTCTCTCTCTCTGATACAGCTGGCCTCTTTTCTCCAGCCGGCTTGTCCAGTGAGTCTTGTAGAGACTGGTGGTAACCTTGTAACTAACTGCCTTCTGCCTACTCTTCCAGGCAGTCTACAGTACTTCTATTCATGCAGTGTAAATTGGACCACCTAAAACTTTTGGTGATTCCCTCATTACCTACAGGTTAAAGTCAGAATGTCGTAGCTGCTTCCCACATCACCAACCTTTTTTTCTTTTGTCATAACCGGGTTTAAACCTGTTAACTGCTTATAGCTCCTGCACTTCTTTGGGCCATTTCTCAGTACCAAGAATGCCCTTCTCACATGTCTTTCCCTGGTTAGCTTTTACTCATCTTTCAAAATTTAATCTCTTTCCCTGAATCCCTTAGTTGGGCTAAGAGTTCTTCCTCTACACATACCCCTGTTTTAGCCTCAGTCTGTATTGAAATTACCTTGAGGGCAAGAACTCTATACTGTGAACCTTTATATTTCCAGTGTTTGGTAAAATGCTGTATCATAGTTTGGTGTTTAATAATATTGTAATGAGTGTAATTGTAATTACAAGAAAGCCAAGCATTTGAATATGGTATTTAAGTCCTTCAAGAGACCATTTTTCTTTTTCTTGGAAATTTGAGTACCCTTATTTGAATAACTATGAAAGTCTGGTTGGGTTCAATGACTCCTTTCTTTTGGCGGGACCTAAAATGATTCCTCTTGAGTAGGGTGGTGTGTTATGATCATATTTACTACTCTCATATGGGATAAAACTCTAAATATATTCTGTTGGGAGTTTTAACATGTGAACTTTCTTTTCTTTGCTTCTTTTAAAGATGAAACATCCTATTGTACCGATTCATAATTCATTGGAAAGGTACAGTAACAGTTTCTGTTTTTTATTCTAAAAATATAAAAATAAGGATATCGGTATTCCATGTGGTGGTTTTTCTCGTGGGTTGAGATGATACCAAGGGAAACAGTGTCTCTGATTTTCCTCTTTTGGGTGAGCCTGAAGCAATGCAAACTTCATTCAACACTGACTACTAGTAAAGAGGTTTGTGTTTCCCCAGGATATGGATCTCATGCATCTTGTCTAGTAACTTTTCATCTCTTTGGTGCCTCAGTGTTGGAACCTCCTCTCTTGTGGAGGAGCTGAGCATTGATTTAAGTGTGCTTCCTGGTAGCTCAGATGGTAAAGCATCTGCCTACAATGCGGGAGACCCTGGGTCAGGAAGATCCCCTGGAGAAGGAAATGGCAGCCCACTACAGTATTCATGCCTGGAAAATCCCATGGACTGAGAAGCCTGGTGGGGTCCATGGCGTCGTAAAAAGTTGGACATGACTGTGCAACTTCACTTCACTTATCAGAAAAAAACAGTGCTATTTTGTTTAAAAATAAAGATAGCTTTACAGGTTGGAAAAAGGATGTAATATAAAAATCTGAATTATTGGAAAAAAGTACATATTTACACAGTTGTGTTCCAGTTATTAAATAAGGTCTTTACTTGGTTATTATTTCGTATAAGCATTTCCATATTTTGACATAGTCTGTGTATCTGTCTTTTCAAGTTATAATGTAATATTTCATCTCTTTATATACTGTTTGCTTCTTTAGTACAAAGATTGTTCCTCACTTTGGTTAACAATTTTCTCTTGACCTAAATATCTCTACAAGAAACATTTTGTAGATTTTTTTTCTTTTGAAGTATTTCATCAATATATACTCATATTTTTAATTACTGAGTTGAAATATAGTGTCTTTTTTACAAAACAAATGGTTTTTCTGGAATCACCACATAGCTTGGACCTTTTCCCTTTATTCTTTTTTTCCCCCTTTAATTTTATTAGTGTAATACTGGCAAGAATACTGAAGTGGATAGCCATTCCCTTCTCCAGGGGATCTTGCTAACCCAGGAGTCAAACCCTGGTTTCCTGCTTACAGGCAAATTCTTTACCATCTGAGCCACCAGGGAAGCCCCCTAGAAGAAAGTGTCTCTGTTCTAATTTGGCTGAGTTTAGTTATTTATAAGGTATTATGATTGTCCCTTAAACACAATCAGCTATTTCACTTGCATGTTGAATAGCCTTTTCTGTTACCCTGAAGAGCAGCAGAGTCTCAGGATGTATTGTGTCTTCCCAAGTTTTTCCTGTCTTCCTGGACCACAACTTGTGGCTTCTAGTCAGTTAATTGCTAGGCAAACAAATGGAAATAGTCAGTGATTTGAGACCTGAGAATAGAAAACACCTCCCAGGGAGAAGCTGAGGAAAGTGAGAAAAGTGTTAAATGTGGTACCTGTAGAAAAGTTGTTTGAAAACCAAAGAGCTGTCAGTGAATATTTCCTGTTGCTGGTGGGGAGCAGGAAGTTTGAGTAAGCTTAGGGTGCATAAAGAGCCATTCATGGTTTCTGAACTTCAGCCTAGATTCAGGCCTGCTCCCAAACTCAGGAAGATACCTGTCTTGGAAGCAGGAGGGTGGGGTGAGAGATTTGGCTTGATTTAACAATTCTATTTTTTAATCAGTGTTAAAAGAAGTTGGTAATTGTGAACCCTTTCTTCCAAGCCTCAGAATAAGATCATCTGTGCAGTCTATTTATGACCAAGTAATTGGACTTTTTTCCTTTTAAAAAATTTTAGGCAAATGGAGTTAAACAGTTGTGAAAATGGATCTTTAAATATGGAAATAAATGATGATGAAGAAATCCTAGTGAGAAACAAGAGCTCCTTATGTTTGAAACCTGCGGAGACAGATTGCAGCATATCAAGTGAAGAAAATACAGATGATAATATAACAGGTAAAAACAAAAAAGATGTGAAGCAAACTATTGACTAAAAGGATCGTGGGGGGTTGATTCATAATCCATGATGTGATCCTTGATAGGGACTGACCTCAAGACAGTGTGCCAGGTAACCGCTCCTGAGGCAGGTGTTGGTTAGATAACACGGATCGCATGACACATTCTGCCATCCCGTCTGACCCCCATCTTGCAAAAGCAGAACGAAGAGGGATTTTCACACTCATTGTTCTTAGCTGTGATGTTCATGGGCTTCAGTGAGCTGTAGCTGTCTGTGCTGACTTTTTTTTAGAGAATGTGAGTGTTAGAGCCTTCTCAGAATTTTAGTCCTTTGAACATAGACTATGATGTGAAACTTAAGGGTCTGCAACATTATGGCAATTCAGTTTTCCATACTCCGGATTTCTGATGAGGCCTGAGGATGACAGAATTCACCAGCCACCATCAGATTTTCACCTGGCCTTTTCTGTGTTCATCAAACCAAATTTCAAATTTAAATAATAACCTGTAGTTGAAAATGCTGCCCTTTTGGATTTACTAATTTCATTGTCTCTAATCACTAAAACCAACTTCAGATTAGTCCATGACAGCCGTCTTAGAGCTTTTAATTGTGTCATAGTAAGTATTAAATAGTTTGCAAATACAATTTTTTAGGAAGTTTTCTCCTCATCTCCTCTGGTGAGTAGGGGGAAGAAAAGATGCATCTTTATAGCTGTTAACCTGCACCTAGCAATCCATACATCACCGAAGTCTTATCCCTTGAGTAAATAATAAAGACAGGAGAATTTCAGTTAAGACAGTACTCTTGTTTATCTGACCCAGTAATTTTCTTCTAGGCATCTGTCCTCAGGGAATAGTCGATCTGAAGACAGGTATCTGTGGACAGGGATGACCTTTATGACGTTACAGTCACTTCTCATCATTCATGGTAGTTGTGTTCTATACCGTTACTGCAGACCCTGAACTAGCAAATATTGAACCGTTGCTCCTAGGGGGAACACATGGTTAGGTTCTTGAAAGCTTCCCAGGCTACACTAGTGGGAAAGAACCCATCTACCAGTGCAGGAGACATAAGAGGCGCGGGCTTGATCCCTGGGTCAGGAAGATCCCCTGCAGGAGGACATGGCAACCCTCTCCAGTATTCTTGCCTGGAGAATCCCATAGACAGAGGAGCCTCAGGGGCTACAGTCTATAGTATCGCAAAGAGTCGGACATGAAAAGACTCAGCACACACGCACATGTATAAAAGACATAACTAAGAAAGCTCTACTGTATAGCACAAGGAATCTACTCAGTACTCTGTAATGGCCTATGCTGCTGCTAAGTCACTTCAGTCGTGTCCAACTCTGTGCAACCACATAGACAGCAGCCCACCAGGCTCCCCCGTTCCTGGGATTCTCCAGGCAAAAACACTGGAGTGGGTTGCCATTTCCTTCTCTAGTGCATGAAAGTGAAAAGTGAAAGGGAAGTCACTCAGTTGTGTCTGACTCTTAGCGACCCCATAGACTGCAGCCTACGAGGCTCCTCCATCCATGGGATTTTCCAGGCAAGAGTACTGGAGTGGGGTGCCATTGCCTATATGGGAAGAGAATCTTAAAAAGAATGGATATATGTATATATAACTGATTCACTTTGCTTGTGTGCCTGAAACTAACACAACATTGTCAATCAACTATACTCCAATAAAAATCTAAAAAAGAAAAGAAAAAAATATCCCTCCTCCCAAAGGGGGTTAAAAAAGACTGTGTTTATATTGTTGACTCATTAACATTGAACCCACAGCATAGCGCTATAACTCATGCCTGAACAAAGCTTATCTTATATAAGCTTACATATTAAATAACGTGTTTTTTCCATAAGGCACATCACAGCCTTCTTACGCTTAGAACACTAGAAAGCACTACCCTTGGAGGGCCTTTTAAACAGCAAAATCAACAATGAAATGCACACAAATGCAAAAAACATGGCACTAAATAAACACATTTGTGTACCGTATGAAAGGTTAAACAAAAAGGCAATATCACCTTGTTTAGCCTCAGTTGGGAACAAGTGTGTGAGGTAACTCAATTTTTTTTTTTTTACCACTCTGCACATATCTAGAATGACTGCAAGAATGCCATAAGCATTGATTTTAGTATTACAAATAAACTTCAACAGGCAAGCAAATCTGCAAAGATAGAAAACACTAATAATGAGGCTCAACTCTATTTATAATAATAAAATTTTAGAAACCACCTAAATGCCCTCCACATAAGCATGATGCAATATATATGATCGTTAAAATCATGTTTTAAATTGTACTGAGTGATAATGAAAATATTTATATCAGTGAAAAGAAGCTGGATGAAAATCTACATATATTTAAACCCAAATTCATGTGGGATATGTAATATTTCACTCATTGATTTTTCTTTGTTTACACTTTTCTGTGTTAGAAATGTTCAACAGTGAATATGTATATATATTAATCTTTGTAATAAATAAAGGTTACTAATAGGTATCTTCTGCTATGCAGTCCAAGGTGAGATGATGAAGGAAGATGGAGAGGAAAGCCTGGGAAATCATGACAGCAACTTGGCACAGCCTGAACTGCACTCCACAAGCAGCTCTCCAGAATCCCACTGGGAAGACCAAGAAGTCATCCCAACTTTCTTTAGTACTATGAACACCAGGTATTCTCTACTCTTTCAAATCACTGACACTTGGATACCAGTCTTCTCCAGAATAGAGATTGTGGCGTACCATGTGTCTGCTTTATTGTTCACCTTGTCTGAAGCAATGGATAAGAAGGAATTGGATTGCAAGAATATATGCTGTCAATAAGTTTTAGCTTGCTTTGGTGAATTATCTTTGGAAAGTGATTTTATTAGACCATGTTTTAATAGGAAAACAATCACTGGGTCATGTTTGTGAATAAGGCTAAATGATTTATTCTCAGAGGGGCAGCTGTTTTCATGACCACCTCTGAACTGCAGAGCATGCTAATGTTGTATTTTTAATCTTTTCTCCTTTGTATCACTAAATTGTTTAGCTTTAGTGACATTGAACTTCTGGAAGACAGCGGCATTCCCACAGAAGCATTCTTAGCATCATGTTATGCTGTGGTTCCAGTATTAGGTAAGACTGCTAGATTTGCCTTAAATTCATTAGTCTCTGGAATCTGTTTCAGTGAAGTTATTTTGTAGTAGAAATACACTGAACTATGTGTACAGTTAGATGACCCTTCTTACCTACCTCTTCATATCACCAGCCACATACAGTTAAAACTGTGTGACCTTAAGCATTATCACATATTTTCATTTCATTTCTAATTATGATTAATAATGATCCCAGAGGTGTGTAATGAAAAAAGGGAATTCTGCTTTCTAGAAATCATATTTAAGAGCAAAAGTGAAAGTATTAGTAGTTGAGGAACAGATCTTCAAATCCGCTAGTAGTATGAAAATGGACATGAGTTTGAACAAACTCTGGGAGGTAGTGGAGGACAGAGGAGCCTAGCACGCTATAGTCCACGGGGTCCCAAAGAGTCAGACACAGCTTAGCAAGTGAACACCACCACCACTATGAAAAAGCATTTTACCACCTAAAATGTTTTCAGATTAAAAAACATTACACATATAACTTTAAATTCCATTGACTTTTTATAGAGCCAGTAATACCAGGAATTGCTAATGTGTTAAAGTTTGCTGTAGAATCCATTTAACTATGTATCTCTTTTTTAAGTCAAGGTTTATTTTGCATAGAACTTAACTGTTACAATTTAATGAATTTTAACAAACCCATCTACTGGTGTAATCCACTCCTCTATCAAAACAGAATATGCTTTCATTATCCCAGAATGTCCCCTATTCCAGTCAGTCCCCAGACTGTCACCGCGCCCAAGGCAACCGTACTGCTTTCTGTCACTGTAGATTAGTTTTATATGTTCTAAGATTTCAAGTAAATGGAATCATGTTATGTACTCTTGCCTTACACTCTCAATGTAAAGTTTTCCTCTTTGTTGTTACGTTTATGAGGAACTCATTCCTTTTTATTGCTGAATAGTATTCTATTAAGGGAGTATACCCCAATTTGTTTATTCAGTCTTCTACTGACAGACATTTGGATAATTTTCTTATTTGGGGCTTTGTTATTGTTGTTTAGTCTCTTAAGTCATATCCGACTCTTTTATGAACCCAGGGACTGTGGCCTGCCAGACTCCTCTGGCCATGGAATTTCCCAGGCAGTAAAACTGGAGTGGGTTGCCATTTCCTTCTCTAGGGGATCTTTCTGATCCAGGGATCAAACCCATGTTTTCTGCATTGACAGGTAGATTCTTAACCACTGAGCCACCAGAGAAGCCCCTGTTTGGGGCTATTATAAGTGAAATTGCTCTTAATATTTTTGTGTCTGTGGGCACATGTTTTCACTTTTCTTAATAACTTACAGTGAATTGCTGATTCTTAGGGTTTATACCTCTAATTTCGTAGAGTGGTTGTACTGTTGTACACTTCTAACAGTAATGTATGAGTATTCTGGTTGCTTCACATCCTCACTAGCACTTGATGGTGTCAGTATTTTTGGTTTTAGCCATTCCTGTGAGTGTTCAGTGGTATCTTGCTGTTGCTTTAATTTTTATTTCCCTGATGACTAATGATGTTGAGCACTTTTTCATATATCAACCATTACTATCTCTTCCTTCTTGAAGTCTGTTCATGTCTTTAATTTATTTTTAAAATTTGGTTAGTTTGCTTTTTATTATTGAGTTGAAAGAGTTCTTTGTGTGTTCTGAATAATGTTTAATTGTAGACATTCTCATTATGAATATTTCCCCCCAGACTATGGCTTGCTTGCTTCTTTTTTTAATGATGCCTTTTGAAGAGTGGAGTTTTAAATTTTCATTAAATCGATTTATTTTATTTCTTTTATAGTTAGTACTTGCAGTATCCTAAGAAATCTTTGCTTATCCCCAGGGTCATGAAAATACTCTTCTGTGTTGTCTTCTACAGTCTTTATTTTTTACGTTTACATCTATGATCCATCCTGAAATTAGTTTTCTATGTGGTGTGAGGTAAGGGTTGAGATTCCTTTTTTCTTTTCCTTTACCTTGTTGTTCAAGAACCATTTTTTTGTTGTTGTAAAGGCATCTTTTCCCTTTTACGTTACTTGGCAGTTTTTTGAATATCAGTTGACCCCATAAGTGTGGTTCTGTTTCAGTAATCTGTTTTTCTTTACCCTAGAATTATAGTATCTTAATTACTGTGCCTCAGTTGTAAGGCTTGAAATCAGATAATGTAACTCATCTTCTTCAAGATGTTTGGCAATTCTAGGTCCTTTGAATGTCCATATGAATTTTAGCTTTTCAATTTCTATTAAAAAGTCTGTTGGGATTCAGTTCAATCTGTAACCAGTTACTAGGAAATTGATATCTCAGACAACATTGAGTCTTCTATGAATGTGTCTTCTGTGAATGTGCCGTATCTCTCCATTTACTTAGGTCTTTATTTTCACAGCAAGGTTTTGCATAGTGTAAAGGTCTTACACGTCTTTTGGAGCCACCCAGCTAGCTTAGTCAGTAGGGCATGAGACTCCTACCCATCTTTTGTTATGAGTAGATTTTAAAATTTTATGTTTCTTTATGCTATCAGAAGAAGTATATCATTTTCCAATTGTTTATTAATAGTGTACAGATACAGTTGACTTGTATATTGAGTAGTTTTTTATAATCATGAATGAGTTTTACAAAATGTCTTTTCTGTGTTTTTTGAAATTATCGTTTTTTCTTGTACTTAATGTAATAAATTACATTGTTTGGATGAATTTAAGCCTGCTATCTTGCTGTTTCTACCATCTTGGCTACTTATTTTGTATTTGTCTCATATATTTTTCTTTGTGTACTCCTTTCTTGATTTCTAGCCAATTAGTCAGTTGTTTTTTAATATTCGATTTTACTTCCTCTTTTAGCTTTTTAGCTACTTTTGTTCCTGCCTTTCTTTTGGATGAGTCAAGTATTTTAGAATTTTATTACATTTTGTCTTTTTAGCTATACTCTCTGTGTGTTTTTTTCTTTTAATTTGCTCATCCAACAAAAATATTTAAGCTACTATATATAATTTAAAATTTTCTAGCAGGCATATTAAATCTGTAAAGCAAAACAGATAAAGCTAATTTTAACAATGTATTTTATCTAACTTGGTATATACAGTGTATCATCTGAACTTGGACTCAGTATAAAAGAATCATTAATGAGCCTCTTTTTCGATACTAAGTCTTTGAAGTCTGGTACGTTTATACTTACTGCACATTTCAGTTTGGAATAGGTACATTGATTGCCAGGTGTTCAATAGCCACATATCTACCGGCTACCATATTGGACAGTGCAGCCCTAAGGATTACAATATACATTCTCAATTTAAGATTATCCTCACGTGCCCATAAGGCCTCATTGTAGTTACTCACTCAAGAGCAGTATAGTAGAAAGAAGTCATGACAGTGTCCCAGAAATCTTTGAAGCTTATGTTTCAAAGAAAATGATTTAAAAGCAAAAAATGAAAGTTGGGGATGTTATCCATTAAGTTTATTTTCCACTTGAGAAAATTGTTTTTTCAATGATATTCTCAATTTTTTCTTCTAGACAAACTTGGCCCTACGGTGTTTGCTCCTGTTAAGATGGATCTAGTTGGAAATATTAAAGTGAGTATACTAGCTTGTCTCTGAAGACTTTATTTGGAGGGAGTAGTTGCATGAAATCGTATTCAAAAACAAATGGTTGTTGAGTTTATACTCAGGATAAAAAGCATAGGCCAGCTGTAAGAGCCTTTCTCACAGGAAAAAAAAAAAAAACTTTAAAAACAGTACCTTAAAACCCTCAAACTAACTATTTAAATCTGGCTTAAACCCAATAAGAATTCTCAAATAAAACAGATTACTTGGAAAACATAAAAAGAAGGTAATAGAGGCTTAATTTATTTTAATTTCTTAGAGGCCTGCTTAACAAACTTATGTAAAGAGACTTGCTTGATAGCTTTAGCACTTTTAACTTATGTCTCTGCTTTTCCTGCAGAAAGTAAACCAGAAGTATATCACAAACAAAGAAGAGTTTACCACACTCCAGAAGATTGTGCTACACGAAGTGGAGGCCGATGTAGCCCAGGTTAGGAACTCAGCTACGGAAGCCCTCCTGTGGCTGAAGAGGTGAGGTGGCCAGGGTGGGGCAGCAGGTGAAATCTAGTCAAGTTGAAATGTTACCTGCAATAAAATTGTTAGGTGAAGGAGGCTACTTCTAAGTGAAGGCTGTAACTCAGTTGTACAGAAGGCCTGATGAATAGAACGCCAACTTTTTGTTTTTTCTTCTATCTTGGTAGTGATGAAACATTGTTCATATTAATAGAATATATAAGATAGGAATCATAAACAACAGTAAAGCTGATTCATTTGTCTTTAAGTCAGTGGATCACAATTTGTAGCAGCATCAGAATCACCTGGAGGGCTTATTGAAAAAAACAGAGATTGCCCCATCCAAAACCCACAGTTTCTGATTCCGCAAGTCTGGAGTGGGGCCCTGAAATTTGCATTACTGACTAGTTTCCAGGTGATGCTGAAGCTGCTGGTCTTGGGACCACATTTTGAAAACCGCTGTTTATATATTTCAGATAAGAATGATCTAGAGCAAGCTAAAAGGAAATCACAGGGAAGAAACAGAAAGGACAGCCATGTGACTTGATCTGTTTATTGCTGTGCCCAAGATACTGTTGAAAAAGAAGCTTAAGTCTGCCATTTTTTCATACCCATTCAATATAAGTGAACTTTGGAAATAATATTTCCTCCTCTTTTTTGTTTTAGAGGTCTCAAATTTTTGAAAGGATTTTTGACTGAAGTGAAAAATGGAGAAAAGGACATCCAGACAGCCCTGAGTAAGTGTTCTTTACATTTTGATTGATTAATTGAAGCAGATGTGGAATGGAGACCCCTGGAGGAGGAGACAGGGTATGCTTTTCAAGATTTGATTTTGTTTCTTTTCTGTTTCATTATTATTGTTTCTTATGTGCTTTGTTAAAAAAGAACCTATGAGATAGTGACCTGCTAATTTACATCTAATTTATTAAAAATCAGTTTCTCTTAAAGAAGTGCTAAATTAATAGAGAACTATCTTTTAATAGGAAAACCTAATATTTTAAAGAAGTCAGTTCTTAAAGAAATCCTTATGGGTCATGAGCCCTACATAATTTTCCCAGGCTTCCCTGCCTGGAAACTTGCTGATATTTCTATAACATTGTATAAAAAATTTAGGTAACTTAATCCTAACATCAATCTGTTTTTACAGGTCAAGCTATAGAAATTCTGAAAGATTAAAAGACTTGTTAAGACCACAAAGGATCTGGAGCAGGGTCAATTTGGGGTTGCTGTCTCCAGGGTCTTCATTTTTCCCACAAAAGGTCTTCTCCACCGTCCCTGAGCTACCTGCATTTTGGGGCTTCTCATTTATCCTTGAATTTCGAAGACAGTATCAATTATATTGTCCACTGTGTATCCTGATTTCAGTACTAAAAGTATATTCACCATGACAATTAGGACCTCCTAACCAGTATCTACCAAGTTTTATGACTTTGTGGAGTGATTAAGATCATGGACTTTCTGGATAGTGTTGTGCCCTTAGGCAATTTACTTAACTTTTCTGTGCCTCAGTTTCCTCATCTATAAAATAGGAATGATGATTTGATTTCCCTAATAAGATTATTGTAAAGATTAAGTAGGTTTCAGTTCGGTCGCTCAGTCCTGTCCAACTCTTTGCGACCCCATGAATCGCAGCACGCCAGGCCTCCCTGTCCATTACCAATCCCGGTTCACTCAGATTCACGTCCATCAAGTCCGTGATGCCATCCAGCCATCTCATCCTCTGTCGTCCCCTTCTCCTCCTGCCCCCAATCCCTCCCATCATCAGAGTCATTTCCAATGAGTCAACTCTTCACATGAGGTGGCCAAAGTACTGGAGTTTCAGCTTTAGCATCACTCCTTCCAAAGAAATCCCAGGGCTGATCTCCTTCAGAATGGACTGGTTGGATCTCCTTGCAGTCCAAGGGACTCTCAAGAGTCTTCTCCAACACCACAGTTCAAAAGCATCAATTCTTCGGCACTCAGCCTTCTTCACAGTCCAACTCTCACATCCATACATGACCACTGGAAAAACCGTAGCCTTGACTAGACCGACCTTAGTCGGCAAAGTAATATCTCTGCTTTGAATATGCTATCTAGGTTGGTCATAACTTTTCTTCCAAGGAGTAAGCGTCTTTCAATTTCATGGCTGCAGTCACCATCTGCAGTGATTTTGGAGCCCAAAAAAATAAAGTCTGACACTGTTTCCACTGTTTCCCCATCTATTTCCCATGAAGTGATGGGAGCAGATGCCACGATCTTTGTTTCTGAATGTTGAGCTTTAAGCCAACTTTTTCACTCTCCACTTTCACTTCATCAAGAGGCTTTTTAGTTCCTCTTCACTTTCTGCCATACGGGTGGTGTCATCTGCATATCTGAGGTTCTTGTTATTTCTCCCGGCAATCTTGATTCCAGCTTGTGCTTCTTCCAGTCCAGCGTTTCTCATGATGTACTCTGCATATAAGTTAAATAAGCAGGGTGACAATATACAGCCTTGATGTACTCCTTTTCCTATTTGAAACCAGTCTGGTGTTCCACGTCCAGTTCTGACTGTTGCTTCCTGACCTGCATATAGGTTTCTCAAGAGGCAGTCAGGTGGTCTGGTGTTCCTATCTCTTTCAGAATTTTCCACAGTTTATTGTGATCCACACAGTCAAAGGCTTTGGCATAGTCAATAAAGCAGAAATAGATGTTTTTCTGGCACTCTCTTGCTTTTTCCATGATCCAGCGGATATTGGCAAGTTGATCTCTGGTTCCTCAGCCTTTTCTAAAACCAGCTTGAACATCAGGGAGTTCACAGTTCACGTATTGCTGAAGCCTGGCTTGGAGAATTTTGAACATTGCTTTACTAGCATGTGAGATGAGTGCAATTGTGCGGTAGTTTGAGCATCCTTTGGCATTGCCTTTCTTTGGAATTGGAATGAAAACTGACCTTTTCCAGTCCTGTGGCCACTGCTGCGTTTTCCAAATTTGCTGGCATATTAACTGCAGCACTTTCACCGCATCATCTTTCAGGATTTGAAACAGCTCAACTGGAATTCCATCACCTCCACTAGCTTTGTTCATAGTGATGCTTTCTAAGGCCCACTTGACTTCACATTCCAAGATGTCTGTCTCTAGATGAGTGATCACATCATCATGATTATCTTGGTCGTGAAGATCTTTTTTGTACAGTTCTTCTGTGTATTCTTGCCACCTCTTCTTAATATCTTCTACTTCTGTTAGGTCCAGACCATTTCTGTCCTTTATCGAGCCCATCTTTGCATGAAATGTTCCCTTGGTATCTCTAATTTTCTTGAAGAGAACTCTAGTCTTCCCCTTCTGTTGTTTTCCTCTATTTCTTTGCATTGATTGCTGAAGAAGGCTTTCTTATCTCTTCTTGCTATTCTTTGGAACTCTGCATTCAGATGCTTATATCTTTCCTTTTCTCCTTTGCTTTTCACTTCTCTTCTTTTCACAGCTATTTGTAAGGCCTCCCCAGACAGCCATTTTGCTTTTTTGCATTTCTTTTCCATGGGGATGGTCTTGATCCCTGTCTTTTACAGTGTCACAAACGTCAGTCCATAGTTCATCTGGCACTCTATTTCTAAGTAGGTTTATGCATGTGAAAAGATTAGAAATTTGGCATGTAGTAAGTACTTGAAAGTGAAAGTGAAGTCACTCAGTCCTGTCCAACTCTTTGTGACCCCGTGGACTGTAACCCACCAGGCTCCTCCATCCATGGGATTTTCTAGGCAAGAGTACTGGAGTGGGCTGCCATTTTCTTCTCCAGGGGATCTTCCCAACCCAGGGATCGAACCTGGGTCTCCAGCATTGCAGACAGGTACTTTACCATCTGAGCCATCAGGGATGCCCAGTAAACACTTTCAGAGGTTGATTCTATTGCTGTTTATATTCTCATCATCATGACATATGCACAGTTAATAACCCACCAGAAAATGGGGCTTACTTGTCCCAAATCAGAAATGGAAAGTTTACAAAGCTCAGTTGCTAAGCCCGAAATTTCTCTCCAGACTGACTTCTTAGTATGAAAATTTCACACTGGAAGGAAGATGCCACCACCTCCACCTGCAAGAAGATGCAGATGATACGGGATTCAGCACTGGGTGCCTGGTGATGCACTCTGCTTGTCACAGAATGCTACTGCTTTGTAATTGTCACACTGCTGTGTGAGGGGAAGTGCGGGATGCTGATCTCATTGCCCCTCTGCTGGAGCTAGGATAGAGGAGAACCCAGCTGCTTACCTTGGAAATCGAGAGGAAGTTGAAGATATACCATTTCTGCCTTACCCCATCCCTATTTTTCCCCTACCTTTTACTTTATCTGGAGACTGGGCCCAGAGATGTTGACTTTGTGAAGAGAGAGGAGACTTGAAGGGTAAATGCTGCTTGAAAGCCAAAATAATCACAGCCAGTCTCAGCTTTTCCTTCTTTCTCTTCCTTGCTGGACTACTTTTAGTGCAAAGGAAAGGGGGACTGTAAACTTGAGATTTTCATCCTGATTCTTAGGATTATTTCAGAGGTTTTCATGATTTAAATCATCTTTGCTTACAGGGATTCCTAGTTTCCTGCTGCTGTTCAACGTGGAGGGAGAAAGCTCCCCTAACCACCCCCTCCCCTCTGAACACAGATACAACAAGCTTTGTACAAACAAATAGAGCTTTATAAGAAATGTTACACATTAACTACTCAGAACCAATAGGCTCCCTGATGCATATTTCTTCCAGACTAATGGCTTCTTTTTTTTTCATTTTGAAATAATAGCCTTTATAAGTTGAACTTTGTCTAAAATGAGGTGGTTTGGGTATGTAGGTTAAAGAGTGGGTATGTGTAATTTATATGACATATATAAGCAAATTAGCTTACATTTTTTCATTCTAAAATTGAATTTGAGTTATTATAATAACAGCTACCATTTATAGAGCACTTAGTGTTGGCATGACACAAGGTTCTCCATAAACATCTTATTTAATCTGAGTACTCCCCTTTTACAGTGATAAACTAAACTTTAGAGAAGATAAGTACTTTCCCTAGGGTTTCAGATCCAGATCAGTGGATCTCAGAGTGATCCAAGAACGGCAGCATCTGAAAACTTATTAGAATTGCAGACTACTGGGTCCCACCTTATACCTGCTGACTCAGAAACTCCTGAGATGGGACCCAACAGTGCATGTGATCCCAAGTCATTTAAGTGATTCTAATCCATGCTACAATTTGAAACCCATTCATCCAGAGCTGGAATGTTGAAGCTCATGTGTGGCTAGGCTACATTTGGTTATTTGGGAATTTTGACTGCCTCTAAATGATTGTTAAATAAGCAGGAATAAAAGTACTGAAATTAGTTACCCATAGTATCAGTTAACTTTGCCTCCTTTTCATGATAATGGACTGGTTATCCAATGCCTGAACATTTTTCCTAACCTAGGAACAGCAGGACAATTAGTGGGGATAAATTAAGGGTAAACCTTGATGACACTCCCAAATTTGAAATCCATTGCTTAAGACAGGTTTTGAGGTAAATGCTCATAAAACTTGCATGGTCTTAATGGCTTATGATATGTAAAAGTTGGAAATGACAAAATGAAAGTAGTGACATCTATCAACTTTCTGGAAAATGCATGTATAGTCATTGTATTGCTGCAGTTCTGTGACCTAGAATGAGTTTTCAGCATCTAGAAGGAGGCCATCAGCTTTACACTGCCTCCTTTTGCATTTGAGCCATCTCTTAGATCTCCCATAATGATGATCAGAGTGGAATGTTTCGGGTGGTCTCATGGCAAGAGCTGTTCTGAACTCCAGTGTCCTCTGATATTCTCTAGAGATCATTCTAAGGAAAGAGTTGGGTACACAAAGCCAATGTGTTTAATGATCCACCTTGTAGCTGAGCCCCTCCATTCACAGATGCCACATCAAAAAGGGGCTTCAGAAAGCATCCTTGTAAGTGGAAGGAAGAAAAGTTGCCGTGCCATTTCATGCACCATTGTACTAAATGTTATGTGCTCTGCACTACTCCCTCAGCAGGGTAGTGTATTGCCACATCCCTCACCTCCGAATTTCATAAATGTCAGATAAACATTAACCTAACCAAGATCTCTAGCACAGAATAGGAAAAAAAAAATAAAGGATACTCAGGTACACAGTTAATATAAAAGGCTTTCACAAATAAGGAGAGCTGTATGAGAGAGAGAAAATCAGAACTTGTAATTAGATATTTGACATCAAATCATAACTTGATCTAACTGTTCTGAAAGTATGGGACATGTGAATGAAGTCATACCCTCTTCAGAACTATTCACAGCATGTGCTCTAATGGCAGAACTGGCTTACAGTACAAGTTTTCACCTCCATGGTGCCTGAAGGTAACAGAGGAAATCTCTGGGTACTTGTTTCATCTCTGTCAACAGGTTATTGAGTTAGCTTTTCTCCACACTATTCATTTTGCCTGAAACTTAGTCAATGTAAAGAATTTGGGGGGTTTTCCTAGTAGTAGGTCTTTTGGTGTGTGTGTTCAATTGTGTTCAACTCCTTGCAACCTTGTGGCCTGTAGCCGGCCAGGCTTCTCTGTCCCTGGAATCTTCCAGGTGAGAACACTGGAGCAGGTTGCCCTTTCCTACTTCAGGACGTCTTTCCAACCCAGGGATCGAACCGTGACTCCTGTGTCTTCTTGGCCAGCGGATTCTTTACTGCTGTGCCACCTGGAAAGCCCATTTAAATTATATCAAATATTTATCATTTGGCCAAATATATAAACACAATTCCACCTACTACCTCATGACCCCATTACTTCCAGAGAAGATCTTCATCCAGAATTTGTAGTTTATTATTATATAATAAATGTTTTTATACATTTACTATATATGTGTCCATAAACAGTATCTATAATATATTCCATGTTTTAAACTCATATACATGGTGTCACATTATACACACTATTCCTTTTTCACTCGGTATATTCAGATTTATTTACTGCGTACTCACTTTCAAACCTTTCTTTGTTCATGATTCTTGTCTGAGGACTTCCTGATTTAGCTCATTTGCAGAACTGAGATAATTCGTGTTTCCTGAGCTCAGTGAATGATTGATTCCACGCTTCCTGCCTTTACTTGTCTGCTTCTCAAGCTCTCTCTTAAAACGTGGATTTGTATTTCTCCTTTGTCCAATCCAAAGTAACTTTGTACCTTAGTAGTTATAGATTTACAATAAACACTCTCATGCATTCTGCTTCTGGACAGAATAGCTGTCCATCAGCAGTAATGGAAAGGTTGTTGGTACTCAGATGCTGTAATAGGTTGAGGCATCATTTCTAAATACTTCGTAGAAAGGTTTTAAAAAAAATCAGATCAGCGTTGTTTCCATAAATAGAATAAGTTTCCGATTATTTTCAAGATAGGGCTGGGAAAAGGCACATTTTTCATTTTCATTATTTTGTTTTATCACAAAGAATAAACATCAGTTTTGTCAGAATGCTTTAATGTGACAGGAGTGCCCTAAGTTCTCATTGCTTTTAGTTTTGTGACCTTGGGCAGGTAACTCTCTCTCTGAGTCTTCTGGTTTTTTTCATCCATAAAAAGAAAAGAATTGGGCAAGGTGATTGTCAGTGCTTCCTACTCAGAAATTTTGATTCGGTTTCTAAGGAACTGACACATTTAAAAGAACTGGAAGAAGGGAATCATTTATGTCTTTCAGAGGCCAAAAATACTTACAGATTATAGAACATGCATTATGATAATGAATGGGTAGTTCAGTGAAGATTAATGTATTTCATTTTCTAATCTTCTCTAGGTAACCAAAATAGGTCAGGCTTATGGACTTCATCCTAATTTAATGCATCCTCACGTGGCAGGGATATGTGCAGCCCTAGAAGTCACCTAAGGACTTTGGTCAAGTCTTTATCTTTTATGAGTTTTATTTGTTGGTCTTCAGTTGCAGAAGTGGCCTTCCTAGGCCTGTTTCAGGACCCAGCCAAAATTCTCTGCTTCCCTCTTCTCCTGTTAGACTGCCTGGCGGGTGTTTTGCCCAGTGGAACTCTTCTCTTGGCAAGATGCAGGCACAGCAAAGAACAGCTGCCTCCTCTAGAAGGACCAGGTGGGATACAGAGATAGTGCTGCTGTAGAAGCTGTCTCTTCTTTAGACCAGGCTGCCCCTCTTACTTGGACTCACCACATCCTTGTTTCCTTACTTTCCCATAGAAGGGGGCATGAAGAAAGGTTTCTGGGCCTTTTTGAGTATTTGCCTTCACTGGCCAAGGGTAGGAAAAGTATAAAGTCCCTGAGGTTGGAGAAGTCCTGGATCCAGAGCCCTTGTAAACAGGCAGTTTGGGTGCCAGGTGAGCTCTGGAGCTGAAGGCTCAAAGGCCAGGACAGGAGGCACCTGTGTTTGCTACATACTGTAAAGAAATGTGGGTTTCTTTTTACTTCCTCACAACAATTCCAAATTAGAATGATTGTGACTATTAGTAGAAGAAAGTAATACTATCTGTATAGGAAAGAAGACTTAAAAGAGTATACCTCTAGAATGCCCTATGTGGTTATCTCTAGGAGGCATGATTATATATCTCTTTAGTCCTTCCCTTTTTACATTTTCCATATTTTTAACAACGAACACATTATTTTTGAAATCAGAAAAAAAAGCAGTAAGTTTTATACCTTTTTAATCTACTACTATGCCTCAGATGGGAAGTTCAGAACCCTTGACATGGCATTAAAAGGTCCTCCCAGTTTGGTCCCATCCCCAGTATCTGCAGCCCTAGTGACTGGTTCTCCCTTCCTGCCACCAATTCCATGTAGCTTCCTCCATCTGCAACTCCAGCCACCACCCTCCTCTCTGCCCTAGCCAGCCTTTGAGAGTCCTCTGGAGAATTCTCTCTGTCCATATGCTCCCAGGCTGGATTCACCTCTCCCCTTTCCTGTAGTACTAGATACAGATGTCTGTTACAGCAGTTGGCAATTTACATAATAATGATTTGTTAAACGCTGGTTCTCTTAAAAGCCCATGAACTTCCTGAGGATAGGGGACTGAGTTTAAATCACCCAGAGATCCATGCTGCCTTGCACAGTAAAGGGCATGCGATAGGCTCACACTAAATTCTTATTGATGGAGCAGCTGTTGCATTGTGACTGTCCATGAGCAGATTGTAATGGCACTGAATTTCATCTGCTAATTTTTAATGGTATTTAATACCTTACATGGATGAGGATCACAAGAAATACAGTTTTCCCACTATACCTCTGTGACTCACCTCTGGATGTTTTCCATGGACCTGTACACTATCTTACCAGCCCAGATGGCTCTGTAGATGGTTGGAAAGTTGACTGTATTGCTGATTTACCCCAGAGGCTGTGCCTAGTATTTCCTGCCCATCTGCACCTGTACGCTTTGTGTGCTAACAGCCTTTTCTTCACTAAGGTCTTGTGTACCATCTAAAATGTCTCTGATAACATCTGTCCCCTCAAAGAATCACATAGGGTTTAAGTGTGACTTACATTGAAGTCTTGTATCTTTGACAATGCCCTAGCCTACTCAGACTCTTCTCCTAAGGAAAAAAAATTGAATTTACTCTTGATTTCTCCTTTAGGCTCTCTCTAAGAGCTCTTTCTACACTTGAATTTACTGATTTTTATCATTTCTGCTTTAGCTTTGCAATACTGGATGCTGGCATTTCAACCCATTCCTAAAACTTTAGATAGCCAGGGAAATCTGCTGTTAGAATTCAAGTGTACAGTCTTATTTCATACAAAATATAACGTATTTTATGCAGTCTTGAATTACGTAAAATTGTAGTAAGGTATGCCAAAAGTTCCCTTTTGAATGAATGAAAAGGGAACATAAAGATGGGCACAATAAAGGACAGAAATGGTATGGACATAACAGAAGCAGAAGATATTATGAAAAGGTGGCAAGAATACACAGAAGAACTGTACAAAAAAGATCTTAATGACCCAGATAACCACAATGGTGTGGTCACTCACCTAGAGCCAGACATACTGGAGTCCGAAATCAAGTGGGCCTTAGGAAGCATCAAAGCTAGTGGAGGTGATGGAATTCCACTTGAGCTATTTCAAGTCCTAAAGATGATGCTGTGAAAGTGCTGCACTCAGTATGTCAGCAAATTTGGAAAACTCAGCAGTGGCCACAGGACTGGAAAAGGTCAGTTTTCATTCTAATCCCAAAGAAAGGCAATGCCAAAGAATGCTCAAACTACCACACAATTGCACTCATCTCACAGGTCAGTAAAGTGATGCTCAAAATTCTCCAAGCCAGGCTTCAACAGTACGTGAACCAAGAACTTCCAGATGTTCAAGCTGGTTTTAGAAAAGGCAGAGGAACCAGAGATCAAATTGCCAACATCTGTAGTATCATCGAAAAAGCAAGAGTTCCAGAAATACATCTGCTTCTACTTTATTGACTACACTAAAGCTTTTGACCGTGTGGATCACAACAAACTGTGGAAAATTCAAGAGATGGGAATACCAGACCATCTGACCTATCTCCTGAGATATCTGTATGCAGGTCAAGAAGCAACGGTTAGATCCAGACATAGAACAACAGACTGGTTCCAGATTGAGGAAGGAATACGTCAAGACTGTCACCCTGCTTATTTAAGTTACATGCAGAGTACATCATGTGAAACGCTAGGTTGGATGAAGCACAAGCTGGAATCAAGATTACTGGGAGAAATATCAATAACCTCAAATATGCAGATGACACCACTCTTATGGCAGAAAGCGAAGAGGAACTGAAGAACCTCTTGATGAAAGTGAAAGAGGAGAGTGAAAAAGTTGGCTTAAAGCTCAACGTTCAGAAACGAAGATCATGGCATCCGGTCCCATCACTTCATAGCAAATAGATGTGGAAACAGTTCAGTTCAGTTCAGTGGCTCAGTCATGCCCAACTCTTTGTGACCACATTGACTGCAGAACGCCAGGCCTCCCTGCCCATCACCAACTCCTGGAGTTTACCCAAACTCATGTCCATTGACTCGGTGATGCCATCCAGCCATCTCATCCTCTTTCGTCCCCTTCACCTCCTGCCCTCAATCTTTCCCAGCATCAGGGTCTTTTCCAATGAGACAGCTCTTCACATCAGGTGGCCAAAGTATTGGAGTTTCAGCTTCAACATCAGTCCTTCCAATGAACACCCAGGACTGATTTCCTTTAGGATGGACTGATTGGATCTCCCTGCAGTCCAAGGGACTCTCAAGAGTCTTCTCCAACACCACAGTTCAAAAGCATCAATTCTTTGGTGCTCAGCTTTCTTTACAGTCCAACTCTCACATCCATACATAACTACTGGAAAAACCATAGCCTTGACTAGACGAACCTTTGTCAGCAAAGTAATGTCTCTGCTTTTTAATATGCTGTCTAGATTGGTCATAACTTTGCTTGCAAGAAGTTAAGTGTCTTTTAATTTCATGGCTGCGGTCACCATCTGCAGTGATTTTGGAGCCCCCCAAAATAAAGTCAGCCACTGTTTCCACTGTTTCCCCATCTATTTCCCATGATGTGATGGGACCAGATGCCATGATCTTCGTTTTCTGAATGTTGAGCTTTAAGCCAACTTTTTCACTCTTCTCTTTCACTCTCATCAAGGCTCTTTAGTTCTTCACTTTCTGCCATAAGGATGGTGTCATCTGCATATCTGAGATTATTGATATTTCTCTTGGTGATCTTGATTCCAGCTTGTGCTTCATCCAGCCCAGCGTTTCTCATGATGCACTCTGCATATAAGGTAAATAAGCATGGTGGCAATATATAGCCTTGACATATTCTTTTTCCTATTTGGAACCAGTGTGTTGTTCCATGTCCAGTTCTAACTGTTGCTTCCTGACCTGCATATAAGTTTCTCAAGAGGCAGGTCAGGTGATCTGATATGCCCATCTCTTTCAGAATTTTCCACAGTTTATTGTGATCCACACAGTCAAAGGCTTTGGCATAGTCAATAAAGCAGAAATAGATGGAAATAGTGGCAGACTTTATTTTCTTGGGGTCC
Organism: Oryx dammah; assembly: GCF_014754425.2. Taxonomy (NCBI): domain Eukaryota; kingdom Metazoa; phylum Chordata; class Mammalia; order Artiodactyla; family Bovidae; genus Oryx; species Oryx dammah. Next base: position 66,566,001 of record NW_024070202.1, on the reverse strand, counting down.
AAAATCACTGCAGATAATGACTATAGCCATGAAATTAAAAGACCCTTGCTCCTTGAAATGAAAGCTATGACCAACCTAGACAGTGTATTGAAAAGCAGAGACATTACTTTGCTGACAAAGGTTTGTCTAGTTAAAGGTATGAGTTTTCCAGTAGTCATGTATGGATGTGAGAGTTAGACTATAAAGAAAGCTAAGCACTGAAGAATTGATGCTTTTGAACTGTGGTGTTGGAGGAGACTCTTGAGAGTCCCTTGGACTGCAGGGAGATCCAACCAGTCCATCCTAAAGGAAATCAGTCCTGAATATTCATTGGAAGGACTGATCCTGAAGCTGTAACTCCGATACTTTGGCCACCTGATGTGGAGAACTGACTCATTGGAAAAGACCCTGATGCTGGGAAAGATTGAAGGCAGGAGGAGAAGGGGACAACAGAGAATCAGATGGTTGGATGGCATCACTGACTCGATGGATGTGAGTTTGAGCAACCTCCAGGAGTTGGTGGTGGACAGGGAAGCCTGGCGTGCTGCAGTCCATGGAATTGCAAAGAGTCGGACACGACTGAGAGTTTGAACTGAACTGATCCTAAAAGTATTAATGAAGCCTCACCCAAATTTTTACAATAGACATTGACAATAATTACATCATTTCAGAGCTAGAGGGCTCAAATAAATTGTAAACTGTGTTTAAGCTTGCAGCCACGCGGCCTGGCTGTTTTGCTCAGTAAAATGCAGATACCTGATGTCATTCGGCAGTTCTGTGAGCCACACTGTGTTTTGCTGCATAAGAACTTGTGGTTGTGGTTTTGTTGTCTAGGTTTTTTTGTTGTTGTAGACATTATTTTAACCTCTGCTCTTGTTACAATTTAAAATGTCTTTGTATCCTATTATAGTGTCACCCAAGCATTGATTAAATGGCATGGTGCTTGTACTAGTTCTGAAACTAGCCCATGAAAATAAACAAGTTTGGAATAAAATGTAGATGTGGTAAAACATGATAAAGAAGGTCAAACAATCCCCATAATATTCTGTGCTATAATTTAGGAGTGTGAGGACTCTGTAGGCCACTAAAGATAATGCTGAAAAAATAAAATGGAGCATTGAAATAAAAATGCACTGTGATGATATAGAGCTGTGCCTCCTGAGAGTATGTTTATTCCTGTAGAAAAAATCAGTTTTCAGTTTGGAATATATTATTCAAAGCCTTCAGGAACATATCCCTTGCATAAAATGCAGTCATCTTGTTCTTGAGATTATTTTTTGTAATTAAAATTATTATATAAAGTTTTTTAATCTCCTAAAACTCATTGGGGAGAAAAATAATAGGTTTTTATCTTTAAAGTCTAGAATATGAATTGACTTTTATTAATAAGCCTCACCGGCTACTTTATATCTAGCTTAATAATTTCAAGCTGTTCTTTCCATAATAGTTTTCAAAGTTCTAGCTTTAACAGTGTATATCCAAGGTCATGGGACATCTAGGACTAACATTTGACATCCCAGAATAGAATGTTAGAATTGAAGAGAACCTTAGAGAAAATTTTACAAAGAGGAAAAGAGATGGTTAGAGAGGTTGGCTAAGGGACTGGCTCAGGGTCACACAACATTTCAAAGAACTGCATTTTTTTATTTTTATAGTGTATTTTAAATTATATTCTCCACATGACAATATCCTTTCCTCCCTTTTTACTTCCTTATATGTATTGAATTTTCCAACCATAATAATAAGCTGCCGTTCAGCTATATTGACACAGGGTAAGAGTGGAAATATCAATTTTTTTTTCAATTTTTCTTTAAAAAAAAAATCTCTGGAGGCTTGTTTTTCCTACTCAGGACATTTGGAGTATATAATCTTGTAATTAAGCTTTTTTCCTTCAGTTTTTAATACCTATAGGAATATGCTGCTATGTACATTAGAAAGGACATGATGCAAATAACACATCAAATTCTGATGAAATTGTTCCTCATGGAGTATTTCTTCTTTTCAAGATAATGCATATGGTAAAACGTTACGGCAGCACCACGGCTGGGTAGTGAGAGGAGTTTTCGCGGTAAGTAGGCCTTCTGCCTCCTTATGTTCTGATGGTCACAGCAAGGTGTTCTGTTTTGCTCTGTGTGTGTGTGGTGGTTCTGTTTGCTTTGCTTTTGAGAATAAGAACAAAATGTTGCTTATTGCATTGAAATCTGTAGGTCTGTTGTGTGGAAATTTTGGCAATAAACAGTAAGAAAAGACTTAGAGTGTGCTTCACCTTATGTAGTTCCAGGGACCCTGAGGTTTGTCTCAGAAGTGGCTGCCTTTCTGATGAGGTAGTAGAGTGTCAGTGTAGACTAGAGATCACGCTCTGAGGGGAAACCAGGGGCGGTTTCAAGCCCATAGCTCCCTCTGCTGCCTGTCAGGGTCAGGCCTGTTAATTCTCAGATTTTAGTTAGTCTTTTTTCCTAAACTGAATTGTATCTTTGAATATTAACTGACCTGGGTTGCCAGTGGCTAGAACTGGAAATCTCTTCTTCCCCAATTATTTTCCTTGTGGAAGTGTTTGAATTTGTGTGTGTTGGTTCCTGTTGCCTGTTATTCCTTCCTTCCTTGCATGACCTGGGAAGAACATACACCTGAGAATCATAGTTCTCAGGTGGACAGATCAGTTCGCCTGCTTTGTAAAATAGCTGCAGCAGATGGCCCCTTTCTGTCAGCAGTAATATTCTGTGATTCTCCTGTCGGGCGAGAGGTCAGCCACAGTCAGATGCAGCCATGAAAAGGCTGAATCTTCATGTCGTGGTACAACAGGAAATGTCAGGGGATTAAAAATAGCTTGCAGATGACGTCTTTTACTAATTTGCCTAAGGTAAGAACTGTTCAGGTCATGATTTCTTAGGAGACAGGTAAAGAAAGTGGGAAGAATTTATCATGGAAGAAATCAAATTTTAGTGAAAATGAAACATTTTACTGTTCACTGGACTAGGAGCCAGACCAGTTGCAGCCACAAACTGCTCACATTTACCTTCAGTGGATGTTTAATAATGTAATAATAGCTTCCGTGTGGCTATTGGACACTTAACTGTATCAGACACTGTGCCAGGTACTTCTGTGTTCATTATCTTTGGAAATCCTTAGGATTAGCTCCCACTGTTTTACAAGTTCAGAACTGTTCATTTCAGTCCCAAAGTGAGGCAGTGGCAAAGCCCAGGTCTAAACCCAGATCTGTCTCCAAGGCTGGTGCTCATCCCATACATCACAGCTCTTCACAGTGAAGACAGAATAACTGAGAAGCTGCTAGTGAGAAATTAGTCAAAAGATGCCGCTCCATTCATCAATCTCCCTGAGTAAATACTGTGATTGCCTGCAGGTGCCTGACATCCAAGTTCCCTTGGTGAGGTGAAAAGCAGGGAAGCATTGAGTTGCCTCATTTATAAGAAATATAAGTGTAGTTTTGTTTTGTTTTTTATTCCAGTAGAGAGGGCAGAGTTTAATCCTGAGATATTGATGATCCAAGAGACATTGACAACAAGAATGAAGCTATAGCAGAAAATTTATCATGAGCATAAGTCTTTGAAAGGACATTTTAACTTACAGCATTTTTCTAAATAATTTAGATTATTTAATAATTTAGTAATTAATCTAATTTAGTAATTTAGATTCATTGTAAAAATAAAATGTATAGAAAAATAGAAAGGGTAAAACTTAAAATTGTCCAGTCTCACCGCTCTATAATAACCATCTTCAACATTTTTGTGTTTTACCTTCTTAGCTCTTATTTTCATATATTTAACATATTCTTTTCAATGTTGTTCTATTTCATTGTGTATATTTATATAAATATCTATTACTAGATATTTATATTTTTATGTTTATTTTATGTGTATAATTATCTTAATTTTGTATACTTACTCGGTTTGTGCATGTAAACTTTTTTTACACTTAGCTGGTTGTATAGTTTTGTATTGTTTTTCTCCACTGTTTTAGTTTTTATATTTTCTAGTTGTATTGAGGAATAATTGACATACGTTTAAGGCACATAGCATGGTGGTTTGATTTAAATGTATTGTAAAATGATTACCACAATAGGTTCAGCTAAATCCATCTTCTCATATAAATACAATAAAAAGAAAGGAAAAAGGAAAAATTTTTCTCCTTGTGATGTAAATTCTTAGAATTTACTCTTTTCACACGTTTGCTCTATATCCAGCAGAAGTATTAGCAGTAGTTGTCCCCACTTATTTTTAGGGATTGCATAATATGTCCCCCAGTATAGAGGTACCATAATTTTTTTGTTCCAAACCTTTGTGTTGGAAATTTCAGTTGCTTCTAAGTTTGTTTTTACAGATGAAACAGCATCTGTTTTTATGCATTTTTGACTAAAACAGTTATTTCCTCAAAATAGGTTCTTGGAAGTAGATAGCTATGTCTAATGCAAAAAACTAAAACCCCAACTTAGAGCATTTACCATGCACTGGATGTTGTTTGAAGTGCTTTACTTATGTGAAGTTATTAATCTCATAACTCTGAAGTAGGTTCTCTTTTCCCTGCTTATAAACGAAACCTGACACACAGGGAAGTGAGATGATAACACCCGAAGTTATAGGAAAAGAGCATTTTGAAGACTCTTGATGTTACTGCCAGTAGTTTTTAAATTTGCTGATTTTTAAGGAAATAGATTCTGTTGAGCATTTGGTAATAGCATTATTAACAGAGGAGCTTCCTTTCAGTCTCTCTCTTGTTATCCTCCATGTCATCCCTACTTCGGGAAGTTTATTGAGTTTTCTGATGTCCTGATTAAAATCATCAGGGGCAGATCTAACTAATCTTGGTTGCTCAGGGAAATATCTTTTACACTCACGGAATCTGACTTACTTAACAGCCAAATATTGGGACTTTTATCTTCAAACAGTTATGGTCTATGGTACTGATGTCTAGTCTAGGCTCTGTCTCTTTCTGTGGCTCTCTGATTTGGCTTCCTCTTCAGCTGAGTTCTCTCACTGTTTCCCAAATAGACTCAGCTGCATCATTGTTCCCTAGGAACTTTTGAGAAATGCATTGTCATGGTCTCCACTTTGGAGAAACTTTAAACATTTTTTATTTTATGTAAATAATATGTACGTAGTTTTATTTTGCTTTTTATCACAGAGTCCAAAAAGGTTATAACAAAAAACGGCAGTTTGTTCCATACTTCCCAGACTCACTAAAAGAGGCTGCAACTTTCAAATGCTTTGGCTATTTCCTCCAATACCTCTGTAATTCTAAAACTATTTACTCTTCTTTGTGGCCTTATCCATTTTAATTAATGTTGATTTCTGTTATAGATTAGAGTTTAGCTATCTCAGACCTTACTGCCACTACCTCCCGTCCCCTGCCTCTACTTTCCATGTATAATTATATCACAAGTCCACATGATGATGGTGAGCCAAAATTCTATGACTTTTTTTGTTCTTTCTTATATGAGTTTTATATTTCTCCCTGTACCATGAACTCTCTCACATCACCATCATTTTGAACTTACAAATTTTTTTTCCAGAACTTTCTAAACTCTTATTCCGGTCTGATTTGTTGTACTGCTGTTGTCCTAGAACTTTTGTTCATAAATTTCCCTATATTGAGTCCCCACCTCACCTTAATTTTATTTCCCAAGTCCTGTGACTTCCTATTTCTTGATCTAATCCCTTTTTTTTAAAAATGATATCCAAACTCTAGTAGCTTCCTAAAAAAAAGAGTGCAAGGGAACTAAATTTTTGAGTTCTTGCATGCCTGAAATTGTCTTTATTCTGCCCCTTTTTCCTAGAGTGTTGCTTTGGCTGGTGTAGAATTCTAAAGTGAAAGTTGCTCAGTCGTGTCCAACACTTTGCGACCCCATGGACTGTAGCCCATCAGGCTCCTCTGTCCGTGGGATTCTCTAGGCAGGAATAGTGGAGTGGGTCCATTCCCTTCTCCAGGAGATCTTCCTAACCCAGGGATCAAACCCAGGTCTCCCTCACTGCAGGCAGATTCTTTACCATGAACCACCAGAATTCAAGGTTAATAGTAATTTTCTCTCAGAACTTGGAAGGCAGTCCTCTGATGTCCTCCAGCTTCCAGTGTTACTACTATAAAACCTGTAAAATGTAATGTGTATAAACCATTCCTCACCTCCTCCTAGATGCTTTTAGGATCTATTCTTTATCCCCACATTCTAAAATTTCACCATGTTTGCCTTTGGGTCTTTATCATTCATTTTGCTAAGCATTTGACTAGGCCTTTAAATCAGGAGACTCATACCCTTCTGTTCTGGGAGATTTTCTCTCAAGACATTTTTGGACAGTTGCTTTTCCTCCATGCTCTGCTCTCCATTCTACCCCCACCATTATTCGAGTATTTATGATGTGCCAGGAAGCGGAGTAAATGCATCCTGCGTGTCCCATTAATCCCTCAAATAAGGAAAGTGCTACCAGTCGTTTTCTGCGGACGAGGAGACCGAGGCTCTGAATTAGCTCCCTTGCTTGAATTCCTCAAGCTGACCTGCAAAAGAGCTGGCGTTCAAGTCCAGGTCTCCTCACCTAGTGGCTGTGCTTTAGCCACTGCATAATGCCAGCCACTCTCCCTTTGCAGAAAGGGAAAGGGTTGATTCTCAAAGACTTTCAATATAAGGAAGCTCAAGAAAGCAACTGCAAGATTTTTTACAATCTATCGAAGATTTTAAAAGCCTCCAGAGAGCTCAGTGGAGCCAAAACCAGTAGATGCCAGAGAACAGATTTCAGTACGCTTAGGGAACAGTTGGCCTGCAGAGAGAGGGGAGCTGTAAGGAGCTTAGGAAATCTTTCCTCGGCGAAGCAGTGTGGTTGGTGGTGTGGTTGAAAAAGCAGAGAGATGATCCTAAGTTCAGATCCTGGCCCTGGCACTCATTAGCTGTGTGATTTCCATATGTAAAATAGGGATATAGATTGTACAGGGCTCTTACAAAGATTAGCTGGGATAAAATACGTTGAAACATCAGCACACAAGCAAACCATAAATGTTAACCCCCTTCATTTTTTAGAAAATATTCACGAATACAAAGGAAATCTCTACATAAGGGTGAATGGGACATAGGTAAAGAAAGTATGTGGAGATGAGATATAAACAGGAAGGTGAGCTGCTCCACCAGGCTGGCCATGTGCCAACAAAGACTGCAAGCAGCGTGCATGCAGGTCATTCTTAGCACTCCACGGGAAGAGTCTAGATCACTGTCAATGAGAAAGTTTGAGCTTTTCTCAAACTGTTCTCCTCTCACCGTTCCCTGACTTGATGGGACTATTCATCCTCAAGATAGCCCAAGAAGATATGTGCTTCTTCAAGCATTAAAGTGATTTGGTTCTTGAAACATAATTGAAGAGTCCATGAACTGAAAGAATGTATGCCTATTTTTTCACTCTTGCTTGCCTCAGCTCTGTGTATGTGTGTGACTGTGTGTGCACGCATGTGCTTGTGCTTGAGTATAATGTGCAAGAGAGCATGACATGGTGCAGATTTTCACAGGCAATTCTTTTGCAGTTAGCTCTGAGGGCAGCTCCATCCTATGAAGATTTTGTGGCTGCATTAACCATTAAGGAAGGCGACCACAAGAAGGCAGCTTTCAGTGTTGGGATGCAGAGGGACCTCAGCCTTTACCTCCCCGCCATGGAGAAGCAGCTGGCGATACTGGACACTTTATACGAGGTCCACGGACTGGAGTCTGACGAGGTGGTATGACATCTGCAGAGTAGCGCTGCCTCCTCACTTCAGGGAATAAAGTTTGCTAAAGCGTTTTGTTGCCCAACTTAAATTTCCAGCAGCAGCTCCAGCCCTCTCCAGTCTCTTACTTGGGGAATGGAGAGGGGAAGGCAAAGCCTAGTGCTTTTATATATAATTTTTTCAATGCTGTATGTTTTGTGTTTAAAAAACAAGGTGCTATCTAGTTAGTTCAAAAGGCCTCATGGAAAAGCAAATTGTAGCTGTTATATAGATGTGAACAGCAAGTTATAAGAGCAGATTTGACAAATGAATTTGTTAGACAAATGTTTTGTTTTTAGCTTTTAGTTTTAATGGGTCACCCAAACCTAAGCTGAAAATGAGCAATTTTCTGTATTAAGGACTATAACTCATAGCCAGTATCTCAGTCAACTTAGAATTAGTCTAAAATTTTCAAGGGAGTTAAGCCCCTCTGTTGAAGCTATTGAAAATGTAGAATTTGCTATTCCTAGATGTTCTGCAGAGAATTCTCTTCTCCATGGCTCCGTGGGCCAGAAGAACCTGTGTATTCAACACATCTGGTACACTGGTGTGACCAAGCAGTGCCATCCCATTTACAGGGGGGGAGACTGGCTCTGAAGAGATGAGTGGTATGTCCTTGCCCCAAGCTGGAGGATAGTATGGGAGAGGTAGGTGGGTCATCTGAGGTGACCCCTGTGCTGTACACATCCTTTGCCACCTACTTTCCCCTGCATCATCTCAGTTGGACATCACAGCAAAACCATGGTATTCAGGGATTATTATTAAACTTCATAAGTAAGGTTTAGAGGTCCAGGGATAGGCTCAGTCATATAGCCACTAAATGGAGGAACCACGTGATTTCCATCTGTGACCTGGACCACCTCTACATCAAAATCACATGGAGAGCTTGTTTGAAAATTAAATTCCCAGGCCTTACCTTGACCTGAAGAACCAGAATTGTGGGAGTAGGACTCAGGATAATAAACCTTGAGTTTGAATAAATTTTACAAGGTATTTTTGTGCAACAGGGTTGAAGAACTACAAGATTAAATTCTAGTTTATGGAATTCCCAGTCTTCTGCATGAACTAAATGTTGTATCCTTTCTTGCAAAGAGTAGGAGGCAATCATTGAAGTGAAGTAGTTAAAAGGAGAGTGAGAAGTGGAGTGAGTTTACTCAGCAGCTTTCTTAACTGAACCAGAAGGCCTTGGTGTTGTCCCCGGGGGCCACAGTTCCGAATGTGCTCTCTGACCAGTCTTGGCTTAATCACCAATAGTGCAGAGCAAGCTAAATGTAGCTGCTTATCTGTCTCAAGAGCTTTGGGGCCATGTCACAGTTTAAAAGTGGGAATTTTAAGTCTTCTATGAAACAACCCGAAGAGTGTGACGTGATGCCAGGACTGTGGCCTCAGTCCCTCAGTAAGCCAGCCTGCCAGGAGTGGGCATGGGGGAGAGGCCACGGGTGCCTTCTGTGCCAGAGACTACTCACTTAAAGTCTCTGGAAGGAAAGGTCCAACACGAGGTAGCTCCCCGGCTGGAAGTGGTGTTCCTTTGAGGGGCCCAGGGGATGCTGCACCGAGGGCAAAGAGAACCCTCTCCTTGGGTGAGAGGTTGCTTTGGGGAAGGGTACTGATTTGGTCTTTTTGTTTGTCTTTAAACAAATGAGTGGGCAGTTAACGTAGCTCAAATTATTGAATTGGGTACTCTGCACAATAAGGACTTGTGGAAAATGCTTAAACTTTAGAAGAACAGCATCGGGTATTTTAAGGCCGGAGAGAGGAACAGTGCGGAAGTGACACTGATTTGTCTCAGCACGTGCTGTTGGCAGCTGCCAAGGTGTGCGTGTGGTCTCCTCCGCTCCCGCAAGAAATCACGCGCATCTCCTTCTCTGGCTGGTGTGGGCATGATGGCAGGACTCGGGGATAATTCAGACTTCCCGCCCTTCACAGAGCCTCCTAAAGGGAAGGAAAAAGCCACCCGCCTTTGCTTTACGTTGAGTGAGTGCACATTAGCTATTGTGCCATCAGGTGGGGAGGCTACCTGGAGATTGTAAGTGTGGAGAAGCATGACCATTTTGAGCAAATGCTTGTGCTTCGTGTCACCTCAGGTGAACTGCTGTGGTCCCTGGCAGAGGTGGGCTCACGGAATATACCTCAGATTTTCCACCGAGGCTCAGAATACACAAAAAAAGAAAGCTGCTCAACATAACCATTTCACATTTATATAGGTACTGCCTTGGTATATATGACCCCGTTTTCTGGAGAAGATGTATTATCTGGGATCTTTGGTCAGAGAAGCTTGAGTAACTTGAATAAGTCACATTATCTACTCAACACTTTTCCAGCCCTATAGGAAGAGGGTAATGCTTTTTAATAGATATTTTCCTTACTGGAGCATGTTAAGTTTACCTGAGATGCATAAAGCTCTGGAAATTGAACTATTATCATACTAGATGATAAATTCAATTTGACCTGAAGCTTGGCACAGTCAGAGCTTTATCCTGAACCTATACTATTTGCTTCTCCGTTTTACTTAAAGTCACAATTTGTGCTAATTTGCATTTACTGTCTAAGAAGAGGACAAAGAGAAAAGAGAGTTAGTTAAGGCTTTCTCTCCAGAATCCTCCCAAGATTCCTGGGGCTTCCAAGCTTTCTTTCATTTTGACAGTGAGAGGAGATGGGAAAGTGGTATTATGGTTGCTGGTGGAGTAATCACCTTGCTCACACATTTTTAGGATTCCCTTTCTAGATTAACCTTTAGAGAGATCTTGAAGGAAAATAGAAGGTAATGTGTCTTCTAGGTATCATTAGAGGCTAATAAGTAGCATTTGAACAATCTCTCACAAGGTACTTTCATACATACAATTTCATTCATGTCTATACTTCTTCCCATGGCAGAAGCCAGGCCTTACATTTAGGAGGGATTAACGTGTGTTTGTCTAACTGAACAAAACAAAATCCTTTCAATGATGGCAATTTTTTGTCTTTTGAAAGCAAATTTGATTCATTATATCTAATCTTGGCAAAAATACTAAGTTAGAGGGTGTACCTTTTGGGGAAGAAACCACCTTGTGTCTGTGAAGTACAGATGATTTTTCTCATCACCTCTTGACCCAGCTCTACAGGAAGTTTAGAAGTGGGGCTCTTGGAATGTTGAGCACATCTATCCCCAGGAAATTGACTTTGAAAGGCAGCATTTGTTAGGATGTATAGGTAGTGACTTCAGGGGCCTTGTCATCATTATTTGTGTGTCATTCTGAATATAAATCCTCCCCAAATGTCATATTCCGTGATGAGGGCTATCTGAACTCCATAGTTCAGTCCTGCTGCTTCTCTCTCCTCTTCTGTTACTAATTGTTGTGAGTAGTACCCTCATCAGAGTACCAAATCCATCCCTTTTTAAACTGTTTTGCTCCATTCCTCAGCAGCAGCTTTCTAGCACATATGTGGAGCATCTGGCACAGACCTAGCTGGGGTCAGGTGCCCAGCCTATGAGCATTCTCTCTTAGTCTGCAAGAGCTTCTTAAAGAACCCCTGTCCCAGTGTATAGCTGTGAAGCAGGTGAACATATGGTGTGTACCATCTAGGAAAAGTGATACGTTATTAGATAAATGCTGCTGGAAAGATTTGCAGTCTTCTCTTTTTGATTATTAATTACACACACACAAAATGCTTTTAGTTTTCTATTTTTGGAAAAGTGTTTTTCATTAGGAAAAGCTTGTGTTAGGGACCAATAAATAAATTACACTTTTCTTTATTAAATTTGAAGTAAATTAAAAGAGCTGAAGCAAGAGGTATCTTATTAAAGAAACCAAATCTGATGATGAAAAATCAGAAGAAATATCATTTAAGTCAGTAAGGAAAGTCAGAGAGTTATGAGCAATACAAGATGTGATTTTGGGAGCTTTCTGGAAGAAAACTGTCCTTACATTTTTTTCCTACTAAATGACTGTGTACTATAGAAGTTGGTTCCATGATGGTACATTTATGATTTTAGTTTTGTTTTTTTATAATTATTCAGCTTTCCTGCCCTCGTGTTTGGTTTCTTTTTTTTTAAGTGAAGTGTCAACCTTTAAAAATTTTTTTAGATTTAGAATTTTTGAGTACAATACATTCTAAGCCATTGTTCTGTTAGCTGAGCTAACGTGTTTTGTCTTGGAATGCCTGACTTCCATGCTCTTTGTGATCTGGTGGCGTCTGTACATGAGCTTCAGTGTCAACAGCAACCCACGTCCCTATGACATGCATGTAGAGTGCTTTACTTGGAAACACACTCTGCTTCCGGGCAGCCCTTCATTGTCTGCAGTTGCTTACTCAGGGGTTCATAATAATGACAAAAAAATCCCCACTAGCTGTCTAATAGTATTTTAAGACTGCTTATCTATTAATAGGGTGTAAGGGTCTTTTCAGCAATTCCATGAGCATACTGTTCACTGGACCTCCTCTGGAAATGCCCCCAGACCTGTCCTGGCACAGGCAGTAGCCTGCGTACAGGGGCCATTTGCACGATTTCTTATCGCACTGCGGCCTCAGGGCACTTGGAAGTGACCCTCAGCAGTACAGTTGACACAAGCATTGATCTTTCTTCTGCACTATTTCCGTATAACCTTTCATTTCAAAAGGAGGAAACATAGCACTACTCTGCGGAGCAGAAGTTTTCCAAGTTCTTTGGTTACCGTTTTTAATCACTTCTCTTTCAGAGTGAACACATGTTCTCAGCTACACTATGTGAGAACACAAGAAAGAGACCTTGCTTGTTCTAAGCACTAGGCTTTCTATTTTATGTATTTTAAAGTCTGATCAGTATTTCCTCCCAGACTTTGTAAACAGAAACCACTCTGGGATGGTTGGTACCCCTAGCAAAGCTGATCTCATCCACAGATTCCCACATATCTGTGTCTATTTATAGGTGTATTGTGGAGTCAGTTGTGACAAGAAGGGTGATCTGGAAGTAATTCTGTTGCTTCCCAGAAGGCTAATGAGCCAGCCTCGTGGCATGTTTGATGCGTGATTCCCTAGTGTCATGACAATTTCACTAGAATGTCAGTAAGCAGCCCAACTACCTCATGTAAAATTGGCTGTGGACAATCTGTGTCAGATGAGACATGTGTTAAGGTTGATTTAATCTGGTTAATAGATTGGACAACATAATGTCTCTGTAAAGAAGAAACACATTAGACCAGATGCCAAAGGCTACTATGTACATAGATTTCCTTGGATTGCTTTTTAAAGTCAGTGTTTAATTCTGCCCCCAGTATTCTCATCTCAGTTGGTTGTGATTTCATAGATCCGTGCACTTTGAATATCTGTCACATGCAGTCATATGTTACTTGTTCTTGTCGTTCAACATTTTGAATGAGCATCATAATGACAGTGGAAAGCAAGTGTCCGGTGGTTTGTTGATTCCTTAATTTTAATGGACATTTACTTAGAATATAATGTGTTGGAGCCTTTAAGGATCAACTGGATAAATGAGAATTTCATGTTTAGGTTTCATGTAAAACTCTGTCTAAGTTCATACTCTGTATTTTGTGGGAAGGGGGGAACAAGGGATGGATTTACTTTTTTTGCAAAAGTATTTGAAAACATTTGTCAGATTTTATATTCATTAGTTATAATAAACTTATTTTTCAAGTATTTTATCAAGTGCTTCTCTGGAAGATTTTTGCGTGGGGTTTTGTTTAGTGAATATACCAGTAATAAGTATCATTTACTGGAACACATCCTACTTGCTGGGCATCATCCCAAGCTCTTTACAGATATTAATATACTTAATCCTCCTAATCAGCCTTTAGGGCCAGTACTATTATTAGCCTGAAGTTACAGATGAGAAAACTAAGGCACAGATTGGGGAAGCCCCTGGTCTTAGATCCCACAGCTGATGTGTAGAGCCAGGCTACACACTCAGGCAGCCTAGCTCCAAAATCTTTATAACAAACTACTTAGACCTAAACCAAAAATAATTTTGAAGCATCAAATGACCACTACAATGGCATTGCCCAGGGTATTCTAAGCAGGCTAGGAAGACCAGCTGCTGTCACAGGTGGCCGTGTTCTTCAGCCTGGTTTAATTCTGTTTTCAGAGAAACCACAAATGCAGACCAAAGAGATGAATTTGCTGTGCAAAATGTTTGAGTTGCTGTTTGGTTAATTAGTTTACCTGCAAAGCAGATACTTCTTTTTGTCTAAATCAGTTGGTGCTAAGGTAAGGTAGCACTTGTCAGGTTTTCACTCTCATATACTTGCTGGTGGATGTTAGGATGCCTGCAGATAGATAGGTGCGTGTGGCTGGCATTGGAGTGCAACCCTGTCCACACCACCTCCTCAGGGAAGCTTCCCGCCTGTGCCCACTTGAGGCCTCTTCTCCAGCCACCTCTTTACATGAGCTGGGCTGCTTAGAATTGGGACAGGGAGGTTTGAAGGCAGAGAGAGAGAAACCAGCAAAGTGTGGTAGTGTTGGAGCAAAAGGGTCCTGTGGAGTGTGAGCTGGGGTGGCCATGTTGGGTCATGTGGAAGAGAAAGGAGAAGAGAAAGCCAGTAGGGAAGGAAAGGATGATGCTTGCACACTGGAAGCAGGGACAAGGAATTAGGTAGTCACCAGGCACCAGCAAAACTTTATTGAAGGCCAGCTTTCCCTTTCCCACTTCTAGCTCCTGCCCCAGAAGTCCTCCCCTTGAGAACTGTGTGGCTCTACAATAAGACCTCAGCCCTTTTTGCTTACACTGCTTTTAGGAGGTGTATCTAAAAGCACATGTGTGTCTTTGTTCCAAGCGTGTGTGTCTTTGTTCCACACTGAATATGGGCAAATCCACAAAAACCCAAGTAACATACATTGAAGAACCACCACCACTATCATTATTTTCACTGTGTAAAACGGAAATGCCCATCCAGACCTGAAGTCAGTTTATGTGCGTTCTGCTTATTCCAAATTATGTGCAATTCCCCTACAAAACTCCAGGAGCCTTTTTGAAATAGCTTTGTTCTTATAAGTATCAGTTCTGCCAAAGATGGTGGTATAACCAGGTGACCACCTCCTGCCTTCTCCCATACCTGCTGGGAGTAGAATGCTCAGAGAGTGTGAAGAATCAACTGCTGACCCTCAGCTCCACCCTGGGGTACTTGGAAACCATGAAAACACAAGCTTCCTGGAGGATGAACCAAGGTGGGTTCAAGAGACCATGTTTAGACATCTGTCCTGATTTCTAGCAGACAGGGGAGTAAAGCTGCCTTGTGCTAATTTTAGGAACCAGCTGAGGAAAAGCAACAACTGCTGCTTCCTCTTCTTCCAGAACCTGCGAATATGGGTATGTTTTCTACTTGTTTTATTACCTTCTGCACGAACGTGAATACACTTGCAAGATCTATGCTTAGTGGCTGCAATGGGGAAACTCAAAGAGCAAGAGGGAAGAGAACCCTCCTACAGTTAATATTTTTATTCTCTCATTCTCATGGGTAGCTTAGAGATGTCCAAGCCCCTTTTTATGAGCATACATACACGTGTCTGTATGCATTCACACAGACGCATCTTGACCCTCATCATCACCATCATTCCAGAAGCACACAGTGGAGAGGTGCACTTGGAGGGATGGCTTGCTTTGATAAGAATTGGTGAGTGTTGATAGTCTGACATCAGCATTGAGATCACAGTGAATGGCTTACTCTGTAAACACATTTCCTTCCTCAGATAACAGGGCTGTCACTTCTATGCAAACACTGAGTGTGATCAGTGTGAGGGCTTTTTGCTTTGACTTGACAGTCCAAGTTGTTGTTGAAAAGTTTTTGGATGTTTTGAGGGTCAAATCCTGGTTTAGAGGCCTTCATGAGATCACCTTAGACATTCCCCTGACCTTTGTGCTTCATTGACCAAATAAATCTCTTCTCCTGGCTTTTGTGAGTCACTAGGGGAGATGGATGATTTTCTGCCTAGTTCCTCCTAATTTAGACCTAGCTATCTATTCATTTCCCTTGCTAAATTAACTCATCTCCAGGCTTCAGAGAGCAGCTTCCTTGCAGACATCCCTGAAATTACACTTCAGGTGCAGGGTGCTCACATGGGTTGTGGCCTCGGAGCTCCTATCCAGACCCACCTACCTCCTGATCATCATCCCTTAGATAGCCTACCTTCATCTGAAACTTCAGTTCCAAATGTGGTTGCCCCTTAAGCTTTGTCATGTAAGTCAGCGGCACCACCATTATTTTGGTCTCAGAGGCAAGAAATTCAAACACCCTAAACTCCTCCCTCACTTCTTGACTTAATTTGTTACACTCCCAGTGGCTACAGCCTTGATCTCTGAATTCTGTGCTCTTCCGACCTGTTACTGTCTTCCAAACCTGACCCTTGATGACTCCATGCCACGGTTCAGGTTCCTTTACAGATGTGAAACACCCTTTCCCCTTCCTGCAAACCCAGATTGAGTCTCTTCAGAACTATCCAGACAATAAATCCCAACCATCAGTTTCACCTCTAAACACATCCTGCACTTCTAGATAATACTGCATAAATTCGAACCTGAAAAGGATGGGAAGTGTGACTGCATGGAAACTGGACTAGCTGCCTCCCTCACTGAATCATGACCTTCACCTTCTTCACATTAGTGCGCCCAGCACCCAACAGTGCCTCCCTGTCCATGGAGGACCCCAGAGCTGTCTTAGCAGTCGGGCCTCACCTGCAGTGGTGCTCCCTGTTTTCTTCAGGTGTGTTAGTTCTGTTATCCAGTTAGATAAAAATATTTTGAAGTGAAGTCATACACATATCTTCAATTCCTTCCTGCTTCCTTGGCTGCTCACGTAATACTCTGACCACTCAGAGTATAAATAATTTATGTTTTTAAAAAATATTTTGCCTTTATTAATACAGGTATAAAATATTTTGCAAATAGTACTTATGTATATCAAATTATGAACAATCAGAAGGCAAAATCTGGCTCATGGTTCTCAACCCTGTTTAGTACTTCCATCTGAATCATGTAAAAGAATTTAAAAACAAATAACTAAAAACACTGATGTATAGGCCCCTCCCAGACCACTTAAATCAATCTGTGGAGTGCAGCCTTTCGCTTGTATTGCTAAAACCTCCCCAATGATTCTAATAGGCAGCCAGATTGAGAACTCCAGAACTGCTGGTTTAGGCCTTTAAAATTGTGCTTTGGGGTCTTTTAGGATAAATAAGGCCAGATCACATAACCTCCATCCCCTGAAGCCTAACAAAATGAACTGGCAAAATAAAAATTTAACCCGTAGAAAATTTCACCGGCAATGAAACGAAAGAAGGAGCCCAATCTTGTCACTGTGCCCTAAACTTCAAAATATAATTGCCAAAGAAAAAGACCAAGTTTTCTGGCAAGAATGAGAAGAGTTCCTGATGCTGCCCCTATTGGGGAAATTTGCAAAATCCAGAATTTTCCTTAAAATCTCAGATTTTGGAAAGAAGATTGGAGGGTTGGGCACTTCCTCTGAGTGGGGCTAGTCTGTGTGTGTGTGTGTGTGTGTGTGTATGTTTAGGGAGAGGGGGTTTTGCTGAGGAAAGATGGGTAAACAAGGGACAGGAGCAACCAGCCCATTCCTAATTTAAGAAAAACCCACATCTGAAGGGTCTTTTGTCTCCCATGATAGATCTCTCCTCTCCATTTGGAGTTCACGGTGCTGCAGGATTTACTGTGACCATCAGAGAACAGAGCAGAGTCCAGCTCCTCCAACAAAAGCCTGTATACACAGCTCTTCCTCCCTCCCCCATGCAGACAGGCAGGCCTCGGGTTTGGCTGGTACACACTGGTGTGACTGTGCTGACTGTTATAATATCGAAATGCTTCTATACCAGGAAGTAAATAATCACTATCTGAAGTGTCTTAGCTTTGACCCCAGCCCCTCTCATGAGAACCATCCAACTCCAGACCACCCCACAGTCTACTATCTAAAGTAAAGGGGCAACGTGGCCTAACAAGGCCCCTGCTGCAGAACTGTGGTCAACCTCTTTCCTGCTTATTCAATGTCTGTGTCATGCTAGTTATGAAATATTTTTCATATCATCCATGCAGAAAAGTATATAGAATACAAGCGCACACAGGGGAAGAGAAAGAGTTGTCAGATGAGATGGAAATATGCCAAGTAGAATACACCAACACTGTGTCAGAGCAAATAAATGGTCTGAACAGACCTGCCTACCTTAAGCATGAACGTATTTAAATAAAATGACCTGGTAACCACATAAATATGCTACAGGCACCAAAGGCAACAGAGTGGGGAGTAGAGGAAACTGATAAGGAAGAATTTACCTAAGAAACAAAAGTTCCTACAGGTGTATTGTATTCTCAAAGAACATGAATTCAGTAAAATGGTTCAGTCGCTCAGTCGTGTCTGACTCTGCAACTCCATGGACTGCAGCACGCCAGGCTTCCCTGTCCTTCACCATCTCCCAGAGCTTGCTCAAACTCATGTCCATCAAGTTGGTGATGCCATCCAATTGTCTCATCCCTTTTCCTGCCTTCAGTCTTTCCCAGTATCAGGGTCTTTTCCATTGAGTCAGTTCTTTGCATCAGTGGGCCAAAGTATTGGAGCTTCAGCATTAGTCCTTTCAATGAATATTCAGGACTGATCTCCTTTAGGATGGACTGGTTTGATCTCTTTGCAGTCCAAGAGACTCTCAAGAGTCTTCTCCAACACCACAGTTCAAAAGCATGAATTCTTCAGTGCTCAGCTATAAGGTCCAACTCTCAAATACATACATGACTACTGGAAAAACCATAGCTTTGACTAGATGGACCTTTGTTGGCAAAGTAATGTCTCTGCTTTTCAGTATGCTGTCTAGGTTGGTTATAACTTTACTGCCAAGGAGCAAGTGTCTTAATTTCATGGCTGCAGTCACCCTTTGCAGTGATTTTGGAGCCCAAGAAAATAAAGTCTGCCACTGTTTCCATTGGTTCCCCATCTATTTGCCCTGACATGATGGGACCAGAATGTTGAGTTTTAAGCCAGCTTTTCCACTCTCCTCTTTCACCTTCATCAAGAGGCTCTTTAGTTCCTCTTCGCTTTCTGCCATAAGGGTGGTGTAATCTGCATATCTGAGGTTATTGATATTTCTCCTGGCAATCTTGATTCCAGCTTATGCTTCATCCAGCCTGGCATTTTGCATGATGAACTCTGCATATAAGTTAAATAAGCAGGGTGACAATATACGGCCTTGATGTACTACTCCTTTCCCAACTTGGCACCCAGTCCATTGCTCCATGTCTGGTTCTAACTGTTGCTTCTTGACCTGCATACAGATTTCTCAAGAATGAGATAAAAAGTCAGATTGCACAGCTAAGGAAACAACTTGGCCAAAATAGCATTATTATAGAACATATAAATAAATTAGAAATAGCAAAAAACATGGTAGAAAATGGAATTGGTAGCGTGCAAGAAGAGGCTTGAGATGATTTCAAGTGAATGAAAAATTTAAAAAACAAAGATTAATTCCTGAGTAGACAATTATGGAAAGACAAAGATATTCTATCATTAATGTCCAAAAAAAGAAACTGAAAAAAGTACTGAAAGATAAATAATACAGAATTTTTTTCCTGAAATGAAGGAGTGAATCTTCAGATCGAAAAACTACACTATGTTCTAGAGAATCTTACAGAAAGCACTTGACCCCAAAGCATATCTTGATGAAATTAATGAACATCAAGAATGAAGAAAGAATTCTTCGCTGATTAGGAAGGAACTCCAAAGGATCTCAAACTTCTTTACCACCAGATTCAGTGGCCAGAGGCAATAGAGAAATGTTTCCAAAGTTCTGAGTGGAGAAAAAAGAGTGACTTGGTATAATTTTTAATTTATTTAAGTGAAGTATTTACAGTGTTGTGTTCATTTCTGCTATATAGCACAGTGGCTCAATTATACTTGTATACATTCTTTTTTGTATTATTTTCCATTATGGTTTATCCCAGGGTGTTGAAGATAGTTCCCTCTGCCATGCAGTAGGACCTTGTTTATCCATCCGGTATGTAATAGCTTGCATCTGCTAACCCCAGACTTGCATCTGCTAGTCCCTCCCCCACATCCCTTCCCTCTTAGCAACCACAGGTCTGTTCTCTGATGTCTCTGGTCTGTTTCTGTTTCCTAGATAGATTCTTTTGTGTCATAGTTTAGATTCCACCGGTAAGTTATATCATGTGATATTTGTCTTTCTCTTTCTGATTAGCTTCACTTACTATGATAATCTCTAGTTGTATCCATGTTGCTGTAAATGGCATTATTTCATTCTTTTTTTATAGCTGAGTAATATCCCATTGTATCTGTGTACCACATCTTTATCCTTTCATCTGTCTATGGACATTTAGGTTGTTTCCATGCCTTAGCTATTGTGAATAGTGCTGCTATGAACATAGGGGCGCAAGTATCTTTTTGCTGCTGCTGTGGCTAAGTCGTTTCAGTTGTGTCCGACTCTGTGCAACCCCATAGACGGCAGCCCACCAGGCTCCTTTGTTCCTGGGATTCTCCAGGCAAGAACACTGGAGTGGCTTGCCAGGTCCTTCTCCAATGCAAGCATGTATGCTAAGTCACTTCAGTCGCATCCGACTCTGTGCAACCCCATGGACAGCAGCCCACTAGGCTCCTCTGTCCACAGGATTCTCTAGGCAAGAATACTGGAGTGGGTTGCCATTGCCTTCTCCATGTATCTTTGAATTACAGTTTTATCTAGATTTATGCCCAGGAGTGGGATTGTTGGATCAGATGATAGTTCTGTTTTTAGTTTTCTGAGGATTAAGTGTATTATTGCCAACCAAGTTGTCAAATCAAGTACTCTTAAGCATACAGGAACTCAATACGATACCCGTGAGCCCTTTTCATGGGGTATATATCTATGTTTATAAACACGTCCTCTGTTTTCTGCAAAATCTGTGTCTGTGTTAAAAAAAAAAGTCAGGAATGATATTTAACTAAAGTTAATGATGGTTAGTTTTATGTAGGTACTGATTTAGTTTTTTTTTTCCTCTATAGTTTATTATATTGCTTTTGTTTGATAACTATGCTACCCTTTTATTTTAAAAATAGGGGGCAGGAGGCCTATTCTAAAACAAGACTTATACAATCTAAAGCATTGTATAATGTGGATGGACCCCTGGTATATGCTGCTCCTTATACATCATTTGCTTTGTAACTCCAAGCAAGGAACTTTAAATTTTTCATTTAATGACCACACTTCCTTTTTTTCCCACTGGTTATTTTTCATGCGTAAGCTGCTGTTTCTTTACTCATATATTACTCATCTAAATATCCTATCTTATACAACTCCTGAGTGTTATATTCTTTGGGGCTAAGGGGGGAAAAAATAGAATAGCAGGATGGTACCTACTGACTTGCCCAGTGCATCTGAAACATGAAAAAATAGAAAAAGAAGCCATTTGGAGTAGCTGACAGTCATCTTACAGGAGAAAGCCAAAAAGACTCAGCAACTTGGGAATTTCGCACATGAATTGGCTGCATTCCATTGGAGATGCTGAAAGATTTCTTTCTTTGTGCTTCTGAGCTTGGAAATAAAATGTCAACCCTTTCTCTGCCCAAGTGAAATTGCTGGGCAGTAGAGCTATAGTTCAGTATTAGCTTGTGCTCATCAAATTCAGCTGCCAGGGATGGCAGATGGGAGAATGCAGCAGTCACCTGTCTTCAGTAAGCATTTGTTTTCAGAACCATTCATCATTATGTTAGTGGAAATTCATGAGAGCCTGATATTCTACGATGGCTTGTGTGAGAGCAGGACCCTTTTATAAAGCCCCAGATCCTTGACTTGAGCAACCTTTTGGGGGTAGCGATTATGACCACTACAGATGAAGGAGTTTTCCCTTGTAGAACTGGAAAACTCCTTCATCTGTCGTGGTCATAATCACTACCCCCAAAAGGCTGTTATCAGGATCAAATCAGGAATTGTGCATAATGTCAGGTGGCACAGTGTCTAGGTGAAGGTAAGAGCTCCAAAAAATGGTGGTGGTGATAGTAATAGTTGTTATTATTACTGTTTCAACAGGAGGCAGAACTTTAAAGGCCATCATGGAACTTACCTGGTGGTCCTATGGCTAAGACTCTATGCTCCCAATGCTTCAGGCGCCCAGGTTCAATCTGTGGTCAGGGAACTAGATCCTGCATGCTGCAACTAAGATCTGGTGCAGCCAAATAAATATTAGAAAGGTCATCATGCCTGGAGTTTTCCTGGCCAAATATACCTTTTCTTCCTTGGGTCACTTGACCCTGCTGTCACAGAGGATCCAATGCTGCCTCCAGGGCAGGTCCCCTCCCTGCAGTGAATGTCTCGCCACTTTCAAAAAGGAGACCTTCACCTATTCCCGTTTCCATGGAGACCATGGCATATCCTCCTGCTAGCCTGAGCTCTATAGCCAGCTGTGATGCTTCATAGCTATATCCCGGTTGGAGGATTCTGGAAGAACTCACAGGGCATTAGGGTGGACCTGACACTTTGTATAGGATATTCCCCCCCCTCCAGAGGACATCTAATACATTCTTCTGCCCTAATCTCCTCTCCCCTTGCTCTGGAACACTTATTTCTTTGAGTGACAGCTCCTTCACTACTGTGAATTCTGCTTGGGCCCGTAATCACAGTACCCAGCCCTCTGGCCACAGCAGAGTGCATGTGGTCCAGAATGGGCCCATCGTGGGACTTCTCCAGGACAATGTATTTGGACACTGGGAGAGAGTATCCCTGTTATGGACTGCATGTTTGTGTCCCCCTAAGTTTATATATTGAAACCCCTAACCCCCAGTGGGATAATATTAGGAGGTGGGGTCTTTTGGAGGCAATTAGGGTTAGATTACGTCATGAGGGTAGGGCCCTCATGATAGGATGGGTGCTCTTATAAAAGGAAGACAAGGAGCCTCTGCCATGACCAAGAAAGCCCATGGAGGAAGGGGACCCCCACCAAGAATCAACCAGGCTGCCCCCCAATCTTAGACTAACAGCCTCGAGAACTGGGAGAAATAAGCATCTGTTGTTTAAGCCAGAGTATGGCATTTTGGAATAGCAGTCCCAGCTGACTAATACATCCGTTTTTTCTAGGGTTACCAACCTAGGGTGGCAGAAGACTGACTCATTGGCAGCCTGCCTCCTTTGGCTGTGTGGAGGCCTGTGACAGGAGGGGATGGGGGCAGCAGAGAGCTGAGGATGGCCACCCAGAGGCTAGACAGCGAGAAGATGCGGGCAGACGCTGCTGAGTGCTGGGTCAGACCAGGTCTGGGGCCATCTCTGCCAGCCCTACAAATCAACATACAAATCATCACTTCCCCCTTCATTTAGAGCTAACTGGAGTTGGGTGTCTGTCACTTGTAACTGTGGGAGGCCTAAGAAATTTTCAAATGAGTCCAAGACTTTGGCTAGATGACCATATTCTGTCTCAGTGCTTTTAGCCTCCACATATTATATGGACGTGATCTTTTGTGGTTAATAGAAGGAAAATGAGCAATGTGCCTAAAATGAGGGCCAGTCGGAGGTCCAATTAAGTCATGACTATTTTGTTCTGCAGCAGCACCAGCATGCTGGGCTGAGTTTTTGCTTTCTGTTAGCCTTTACCTCCTTCCTCAGTTACAAGCAATGAATTTTTGTATACCACCCAGAACTGTGCCAAGAATTTCATACATAGTATCTCATTTAACCCTCAGAATAACCAGGAAGTATGTGCTAAATCTTTTGCCACCTGATGCAAAGACCTGACTCATTGGTAAAGACCCTGATGCTGGGAAAGACTGAAGGCAGGAGGAGAAGGGGATGATAAAGGGTGAGATGGTTAGATGGCATCACTGGCTCAATAGACACCAATTTGAGCAAGCTCCAGGAGTTGGTGATGGACAGGGAAGCCTGGCGTGCTGCAGTCCATGGGGTCACAAACAGTCAGACACGACTGAGTGACTGAACTGAACTGACTGTGCCCAATCACTTCAGTCATGTCCGGCTCTGCGACACCACGCTCTGTAGCCTGCCAGGCTCCTCTGTCCTTGGGATTCTCCAGGCAAGAATACTGGAGTGGGTTGCCATTTCCTTCTTTATGGGATCATCCCAATCCAGGGATCGAATCCGCTTTCTTAAGTCTCCTTGCATTGCAGGCAGGCCAGTTCTTTACCACTAGTGCCACCTGCGAAGCCCTAACTAGGAAGTACATGCTATTATTTTTAACACCATTTATATATGAGGAAACAGGCTTAGAAATGCTGCTCCATCTGTCCAGGGAGCATGTGTGTGAGAGGTGGAACTGAGCTGAGAGGCCCAGACAGGCGGACTGTAGAGCCCACATCCTGGGTGCTCAGTGACTGATGCTTTTACAGAAGACACTGAAGTTGGATCCCAGCTCTGCCGCACCCTGCCTGCAGGGCTCTGCACAAGTTACCTTCTCTGAGCTTCACTTTCTCCTCTGTAAACCGAGAGAATGAGGGGACACTCCCTGCTTTTGAGCTCCTTGGAGGGATTCAGAGGTGGCATATGACAATCCCCTGGTATGTTGCCTTACTCACCTGGACAGGTACAAGCTTGTAGATGTTTTCATTGTGGCCCACGTTTGAATCTCCTGAACATGTTTTGTGCACATCCTTCTGTATCCTTACCTTCCTGGGCATGAAGAGGGAGACTGCATGGGACTGGAACAGACAGATCTTGATTCTCATTCTGCTCTTGTAATTTATTCTCTGGGTCATTTAACCTTTTGAATCTTTTGTTTCCTCATCTTTAAGACTGATATGGTGTTGTTATGAGGAGTATGTATGATGAACATATTTATAGTGCATAACACTGTGCCCAGCACATGACGAGACTAGTTAAGTGGTGGTGGTAGAGTGGTTAGAGAGGTACTTGTTTCTAACAGGTACTTACTTCCTTCTCAGCTCACTCCAGCTGCCCAAGGGCACAAAGGAAATAAAATTCTCAGGAAGGACATCTTTTGACTGTCCATAAATGTCTTCACTTAAGGCTTTTTCTTTTAAAAAGCCTTTTAGTTATTTGTTTTGATCTGCTAAATATTCAGGACTGCGAGGAGAGGAAATTTCTTTTAAAAGAAACATTTAAAATATCTTATGTTTTAGAAAATAAGATGTTTAGTCACACACCAAAACTAAGATCTTTCTAACAGAGCCTCTTGCTGGTCCCTGCATTGTAAAACTGAGTTCTTTTGGCAGAAGTGTTTCTACAGCCAGGCAAGAAGCAGAATACTGCAAACAAATGCCAGCCTGTGGTGTGCAGGACAGGTGCCTTGCAGACATGCAAATGAATCAGATCCACACCCTGCTCTCCAGGAATTTTCAGTTGAGGAATGGAGACAAGACATGTTCTTGAATTACTATGTCATAAGTCAGAGTGTAATACAAGTTCTACAAAAAGTATAAACAAAATGCTTTATGACCCCAGAGGGGAGAGTGTGTCCTTTTAGTTGAGGGCACTTCACAAAGGCTTCCTAGAGAATATAGAAATGAAGTGGGAGCGTAAGGAATGTTGCGCCAGTTAGCACTCTTAGTTGCAAGTGACCGAAGACCTAAAAATACTGTCAATCAACTCAACTTCATTGACACTTGTAGAAAACTATATCCATTTACAAAATGAAAGTTCAAGTACACATGGAACACTCACCAAGCTAAACCCGGTACTAACCATAAAACAAGTTTAAAGGCATTGACTTAAAGATTCTGTGAAAACGGGAATGGAAACAGTCTAAGTTTTCAGTCTCTGTATTTCCATGTAAAAACAGAAGAGCAAGAGAGCAAATTCAAAAATTCATGAACACCTTTTTACTACAAAACTAGGTATAATAGTTCCCTGGAACAAAAACAAATTACCACAAACTAGTTGGTTTCAAACAACAGAGATTTATGCTCTCAGGTCTGGAGGCTAGGATCCAAAATTGAGATGTCAGCACAGTCATGCTCCCTCTGAAGGAAGGCTCTAGGGAAGAATCTTTCTTTACCTGAGCTTCTGGTTGTTGTTGTACAGTCACTAAATCATGTCCGACTCTTTGCAGCCCCATGGACTATAGCATGCCAGGCTCTCCTTTTCTTTACCATCTCCCAGAGCTTTTTCAAACTCATGTCCATTGAGTCAGTAATGCCATCCAACCACCTCATCCTCTGTTACCCGCTGCTCGTCCTTCCTGCAGTCTTTCCCAGAATCAGGGTCTTTTGCAATGAGTCAGTTCTTCACATCAGGTGGCCAAAGTATTGGAGCTTCAGCTTCAGCATCAGTCCTTCCTATGCATTTCAGTGTTGATTTTCTTTAGGATTGACTGGTTTGAACTCCTTGCAGTCCAAGGTACTCTCAAGAGTCTTCTCTAGCACCACAGTTCTAAAGCATCAGTTCTTCAGTGTTCAGCCTTCTCTATGGTGCAACTCTCACATCCATATATGACTACTGGAAAAACCATAGTTTTGACTAGGCAGAACTTTGTTGACAAAGTGATGTCTCTTCTTGTTAATATGCTATCTGGTTGTCATAGTTTTTCTTCCAAGGAGCAAGGGTCTTTTAATTTTGTGGCTGCAGTCACCATCTGCAGTGATTTTGGAGCCCAAGAAAATGAAATCTGTCACTGTTTCCACTTTTCCCCATCTATTTGCCATGAAGTGCTGGGACAGGATGCCATAATCTTAGTTTTTCTGAATGTTGAGTTTTAAGCCAGGTTTTTCACTTTCCTCTTGCACCCTCATCAAGAGGATCTTCTGTTCCTCTTCACTTTCTGCCATTCCTCTTCGCTTTCTTCTTGTGGTTGTCCACAATCCTGGGGTTTCTTGGTTTGTGGAAGCATAACACCAATATTTGCCTTTATCTTTACATGACTGTCTTCCTCTTGGGTCTCCAAATATCTCTCTCTCCTGATAATAATACCAGTCATTGGATTTAGAGCCCACCCTAACTTTTATAACCTCGTATTGATTATATCTACAAAGGCCCTATTTTCAAATAAGGTCAAATTAACAGCTGCCCAGAATTAAGATTTAAACCTATGATTTGGAGGGACACGGGCTTCCCTGGTGGCTCAGCAATGCGGGAGACCTGGGTTTGATCCCTGGTTTGGGAAGATTCCCCTGGAGAAGGCCATTATTCTGGCCAGGAGAATTCCATGGACAGAGGATCCTGACAGGCTGCAGTCCATGGGATAGCAAAGAGTCGGACACAACTGAGCGACTTTCACTTTTTCACTTTTGGAGGGACACAATTCAACCTATAACACTAGGTGGCATTATACCTAACAGTATGAAGAGTGAGTACCCTCCACCCACCAAAGACCAAGAAGAAGGTAAGGATGTTTGCTGTCATTATTGCTTCATTATTGAAGTCGAGGTTCTAGCCAGTGTAGTAGGCAACAAAAGTAATAAAAGGTATATGGATTGAAAAGAGAAGTAAAACCTTGTATTTGCAAATAATTTATATAGAAAACCCTAAGGACTCTACACAGACAACTAGAGCTAATAGCTGAATATATGATGTTTGTAGGATACAAGATCAATGTAGGAAAATAAGCTGTATTTCTATATACTAGCAAAAAACAATTAGAAAATTAAATTTAAGAAACAGTGCCATTTAAAATCAGATGACTCAGTGGTAAAGAATCCACTTCCAAAGCAGGAGATGCAAGAGATGCGGGTTCAGTTCCTGGGTTAGGAAGATCCCCTGAAGAAGGAAATGGCTACCCACTCCAGTATTCTTGCCTGGAGAATTCCGTGGACAGAGGAGCCTGGTGGGCTACAGTCCGTGGGGTCACAAAAAGTCTAATGCAACTGAGCACATGAGCCACATACCATTTAAAATATCATAAAATAATCAAGAATAAATTTAATAAAATGTCTAAAACCTCTACATTGAAAACTATAAAAAAAACTGAAACAAGATACAGAAGACTTAAATTTTAAAGTTTATACCATGTTTATGGGCTAGAAGACATGATATTGATTGGATGCTTCCACAAGTGTCTGTGTGTTTCACAGCAGAAAGCACTTCTTTGACATCAGCCGGGTTTCCTGAAATTTAATTCATTTCAGTTCTGATCCAGTCTACCTAGAGAAAACATCAATTTTTTTTGAAAAAAATTTGAAAACAAATAAAGAAATACAAATGTCTAAAAAAAAAAAAGAGGGTTGGTGGCCATGCATTCATAGGTTTGCTGAACATTCAGGGTTCTTCTCTGGATATTGCTTATTCATACTAATCATTTTTCTCTTAGGTTGTTATCTGCTATTTTTAATGCTTACTATATTGGTCATATGAGTAGCAAATATTTTCTCTTGGTTAGTAGCTTGTGTTTTCATGTTGTATCTCATGCCTTTTGTTATAAAATAAGTTTTTAATTTTAATATAGTCAAATATATCATCTTCCTCTATGATTAGTGTTTGTTGTATTTGGTTTAGAAAATAATTATGCATACAGATAACAACAGAACATCACTGATAGTTTTTCCCAATAATTTTATAGTTTTTCACCTTTAAGCCTTTAAAACCATCTGGAAATTGTGTATGGAGTGAACGTTGTTGTTGTTATTCAGTTGCTAAGGTGTGTCTGACTCTTTGCAACCCCGTGGACTGCGGCACTCCAGGCTTCCCTGTACTCCACTGTCTCCCAGAGTTTGCTCAAATTCATGACCATTGAGCCAGTGATGCTATGTAACCGTCTCATCTTCTGTCACCCCCTTCTCTTCCTGTCCTCAATCTTTCCCAGCATTAACGTCTTTTCCAGTGAGTTGGCTCTTCACATAGGTGGCCAAAATACTGGAGCTTCTTGTGGTTTGGATAATGTTACCCTTTCCTTGTGGATAGCCACTGTCTCAGTGCCATTGGGGTTATCCTTTTCCTATAATTTAAATGCCATCACTGTCATATACAGATGAGTTTAATACCAGACTCTGTTCTATTCCATGTGCTTAATTGTCTCTCTCTGGACCAATACCACACTGAACTCTAAAAAAAGTGATGATGTCTATTTGAATCAGTTCCCTCCACTAGACACACACACATACACATCTTATGTTTCCTCTTAAGAAGAGTTTTGGCTATTCTTCATCTTTCAATCTTTTGTATGAACTTAAGGATCATCTCTCAAGTTCTGAAAAATATCTTGTTACAATTTTTATTGTGATCATACTGAATTGATTAGACTGATCTGGGGAAAAATTGGTGTTACTACAAAGTTGCATTTTCCCATCAATAAATATGTTTCTATTTCTATCTATTTAGGTATTTTAGTATGTTCTTCAATGAAGTTTTATAATTTTATTGATATAAATATTGCCCATCATTTGTTAAATATATTTATTCCTACTACTTTATATTTTAGAGTTTCCATTAAAAAAATTTTTTTATTACATTTTTTTCATTTTTGTTACTGGTGAACATCAGTGTTACTGATTTTACATATTTGTTTTATCTTCAACAACCTTGATAAACCCTATTTCTAGTAGTTTGTAGATTCTTTTGTATTTCTTAGTTTTTCCTTTTCAATCGTCATAATTTTTATTTGTTTTTCTTGTGTTATCACAAGAAAAAAGAATTTCACACTAGTTAAAAACCCCAGTACAATGTTGAGTAGAGGTGGTGATAGAACAAAACTTCATTGTGTTCCTGATCTGAAAGGGAATGCTTTCAGCATTTCACAATTATTTATAATTTTTGCTGTGTAATTTTGAAAATTGCCATAATTTTGGTAGCTACTATTTACCAGGCTAAGAAATTTGCTTTCTACTCTAGTTTGCTATTAATTGTGAAACAAGGTTAAATATTGTCAAAAATTTTCTGCATTTATTGAGATGATCATTATGGTTTTCTCCTTTAACCAGTTAATATGATAAATCCTCTTAATAGACTTTCTCATTTTAACCATTTTGCATCCCTAAGATGAATCATATTTGGTAATGATATATATTTAATAAGCTTTTTGGATTCATATGACTAATATTTTATTCAGGATTTTTGCATCTATCTTTAAAAGTGAGATTAGATTGGATTCTCATACTGTCCTTATCTGATTTTGCCATCAGAATTATTTTACTTCATAGAATGAGATGGGCAGTGTTTCCTCATTTTATATTCACTGGAACAATTTGTTTAAGAAAACAATGATCTGTTCTTTGAAGTTTGGGTCTGAATGGTAAAATCTTCTGGGCTTAATGGGCTGTTTTATTTTTTCTTTCTTCCTTCCTTTCTTTGTTTTAAGAGAGGAAGGTGGATTTTAAAATTCCTGGTTCAAGTTATAAATCTAACCCTAAATTATATTTCCCCTTGAGTGGTTTTATAAGTTGTATTTTTCTAAGAAACCATGCATTTTGTGTATATTTTCAGTTGACTGTGAATGTCAAGTACAGCTATGCAAAAGGAACCCTGAGAGCTTACTCTGGGCAGACTGAACAAGAAGCCAGGACTGTCCCCACCTTCTCTTAGAGGGAGGGAATCACACCCAAAATCAGCTTCCCAGAGGATCAGTAGCTTGCTTCCTTTGGCAGGAGCAGCTGCAACTTCCCATGGCCTCCACTTTCACCCCCAGGTCTCCAGGTGCTGGGCAACTGGCTTTCTCAGCAGCTGCTACCATCTTCAAGCACTTGAACCCAGATCACTCTGCCAAGAGTCTGTTTGCCTCCCATTGACAAGCACGTCACTCAGAGCCTAACATGACTCTCCATGCAGTGGTGGAAAGATAGTGGAGCACGTTTCTCCTCCCTTCTTGCTGACCCTTGTGTTGTAGGTTCCCCCCCAATAGGCTTGTTCCTCATCTCAAACTGTGTCACATTGTGGAATTCATCCTGGGCCCAGAGACCTGACAAGTGGTGGCAGTGAAAGAACCTACCTGGCATAGCAGCGGTACACAATTTTTCTTAATATTAGGATTACATCTCCACTGTTTATATGCCAAGTGTCACTCCTCATTATTTATTTACGCTTCCTTTACACCCCCCTCCATATCTCTAGATCAAGTGCACTAAAGGATCTGCTTTACTTTTATTTTGGAATAATTTCAGATTTATAGGAAAGGTACAAAGATAATACAGAATTCCTATATTACTATCACCCTTCATCCCTGATGTTAGTGAAGAAGTGAAGTTAGTACAAAGATTATTTAGATTTTACCATTTTTTCCAAAATGTTTCTTTTCTGTTCCAGGATCCAATCCAGGATCTTAATCTCATTTTATTTAATTTTTCAAAATGTAATCTAACTGAGTAAAATTTACATCAGTTCAGTTCAGTTGCTCAGTTGTGTCCAACTCGTTGCAACCCCATGGACTGCAGCACACCAGGCTTCCCTGTTCATCACCAACTCCTGGAGATTGCTCAAACTCATGTCCATTAAGTTGGTAATGTCATCCAACCATCTCATCCTCTGTCATCCCCTTCTCCTCCTGCCTTCAATCTTTCCCAGCATCAGGGTCTTTTCCAAGGAGTCAGCTCTTCGCATAAGGTGGTCAAAGTACTGGAGTTTCACCTTTAGCATCATTCCTTCCAAAGAACACACAGGACTGATCTCCTTTAGAATGGACTGGTTGGATCTCCTGGCAGTCCAAGGGACTCTCAAGAGTCTTCTCCAACACCACAGTTCAAAAGCACCAATTCTTCGGTGCTCAGCTTTCTTTATAGTCCAACTCTCTCATTCATACATGACCACTGGAAAAACCATAGCCTTGACTAGACATCACTAGATGTCTCTACTTTTTAATATACTGTCTAGGTTGGTCATAATTTTCCTTCTGCAGTGATTTTGGAGCCCCTCAAAATAAACTCAGCCACTGTTTCCATTGTTTCCCCATCTATTTGCCATGAAGTGCACAAATGGGACTTCCCTGGCAGACCAGTGGTTAAGACTCTGTTCTTCCAATGCAGGGGGCTCAGGTTCGATCCCTGGTGGGGGAACTAAAGATCCCATATGCTGTGTGGTATGGCAAAACAACAACAACAAAAAAGTTCACAATCAAATGGTTTTGATCACATTTATAGAGTTATGCAGTTCTCACCTTAATCTAATTTTTAAATATTTTCATAACCCTGAAAAGTAACCCTGTGCTCATTAAGCAATGATTCCCCATTCCTCCCTCCTACAGCCCTAGGCAGCAAGTAATCTTTTTGTCTCCATGGATTTTCCCATTCTAAATCTTTCATATAAACAGAATTATACAATATGTAGTCATAAGTCTAGCTTCTTTCACGTAGCCATGTTTTTGAGATTCATCTACATTATAGTACATACCAGTACTTCATTTTGCTTTATTGCTGAAAAGTATTATATGGATATGCCACATTTTGTTTATCCATTCACCAGTTGATGGGCATTTGGATTAGTTCCATTTGGGGACTGTTATGAATATTTGTATGCCAGTATTTGTGTGGATCCACACAGTCAAAGGCTTTGGCATAGTCAATAAAGCAGAAGTAGATGTTTTTCTGGAACTCTCTTGCTTTTTCCATGATCCAGCGGACGTTGGCAAGTTGATCTCTGGTTCCTCTGCCTTTTCTAAAACCAGCTTGAACATCAGGAGGTTCACGGTTCACCTATTGCTGAAGCCTGGCTTGGAGAATTTTGAGCATTACTTTACTAGCATGTGAGATGAGTGCAACTGTGTGGTAGTTTGAGCATCCTTTGGCATTGCCTTTCTTTGGGATTGGAACGAAAACTGACCTTTTCCAGTCCTGTGGCCACTGCTGAGTTTTCCAAATTTGCTGGCATATTGAGTGCAGCACTTTCACCGCATCATCTTTCAGGATTTGAAACAGCTCAAGTGGAATTCCATCACCTCCGCTAGCTTTGTTCATAGTGATGCTTTCTAAGGCCCACTTGACTTCACATTCCAAGATGTCTGTCTCTAGATTAGTGATCACATCATCATGATTATCTTGGTCATGAAGATCTTTTTTGTACAGTTCTTCTGTGTATTCTTGCCACCTCTTCTTAATATCTTCTTCTTCTGTTAGGTCTAGACCATTTCTGTCCTTTATCAAGCCCATCTTTGCATGAAATGTTCCCTTGGTATCTCTAATTTTCTTGAAGAGATCGCTCATCTTTGCCATTCTGTTGTTTTCCTCTATTTCTTTGCATTGATTGCTGAAGAAGGCTTTCTTATCTCTTCTTGCTATTTTTTGGAACTCTGCATTCAGATGCTTATATCTTTCCTTTTCTCCTTTGCTTTTCACCTCTCTTCTTTTCATAGCTATTTGTAAGGCCTCCCCAGATAGCCATTTTGCTTTTTTGCATTTCTTTTCCATGGGGATGGTCTTGATCCCTGTCTCCTGTACAATGTCACGAACCTCATTCCATAGTTCATCAGGCACTCTATATATCAGATCTAGGCCCTTAAATCTATTTCTCACTTCCACTGTATAATCATAAGGGATTTGATTTAGGTCATACCTGAATGGTCTAGCGGTTTTCCCTACTTTCTTCAAGTTGAGTCTGAATTTGGTAATAAGGAGTTCATGATCTGAGCCACAGTCAACTCCCAGTCTTGTTTTTGTTGACTGTATAGAGCTTCTCCATCTTTGGCTGCAAAGAATATAATCAATCTGATTTCGGTGTTGACCATCTGGTGATGTCCATGTGTAGAGTCTTCTCTTGTGTTGTTGGAAGAGGGTGTTTGCTATGACCACTGCATTCTCTTGGCAAAACTCTATTAGTCTTTGCCCTGCTTCATTCCATATTCCAAGGCCAAATTTGCCTGTTACTCCAGGTGTTTCTTAATTTCCTACTTTAGCATTCCAGTCCCCTGTAATGAAAAGGACATCTTTTTGGGTGTTAGTTCTAAAAGGTCTTGTAGGTCTTCATAAAACCGTTCAACTTCAGTTTCTTCAGCATTACTGGTTGGGGCATAGACTTGGATAACTGTGATATTGAATGGTTTGCCTTGGAGATGAACAGAGATCATTCTGTGGTTCTTGAGACTGCATCCAAGTACTGCATTTCAGACTCTTTTGTTGACCATGATGGCTACTCCATTTCTTCTGAGGGAATCCTGCCCGCAGTAGTAGATATAATGGTTATCTGAGTTAAATTCACCCATTGCAGTCCATTTTAGTTCGCTGATTCCTAGAATATTGACGCTCACCCTTGCCATCTCTTGTTTGACCACTTCCAATTTGCCTTGATTCATGGACCTGACATTCAGGTTCCTATGCAATATTGCTCTTTACAGCATCAGATCTTGTTTCTATCACCAGTCACATCCACAACTGGGTGTTGTTTTTGCTTTGGCTCCATCCCTTCATTCTTTCTGGAGTTATTTCTCCACTAATCTCCAGTAGCATATTGGGCACCTAATGCCTGGGGAGTTCCTCTTTTGGTATACTATAATTTTGCCTTTTCATACTGTTCATGGGGTTCTCAAGGCAAGAATACTGAAGTGGTTTGCCATTCCCTTCTCCAGTGGACCACATTCTGTTGAAAATTCTGAAAGAGATGGGAATACCAGACCACCTAACCTGCCTCTTGAGAAATCTGTATGCAGGTCAGGAAGCAACAGTTAGAACTGGACATGGAACAACAGACTGGTTCCAAATAGGAAAAGGAGTATGTCAAGGCTGTATATTGTCACCCTGCTTATTTAACTTATATGCAGAGTATATCATGAGAAACGCTGGACTGGAAGAAACAGAAGCTGGAATCAAGATTGCTGGGAGAAATATCAAGAACCTCAGATATGCAGATGACACCACCCTTATGGCAGAAAGTGAAGAGGAACTAAAAAGCCTCTTGATGAAAGTGAAAGAGGAAAGCAAAAAAGTTGGCTTAAAGCTCAACATTCAGAAAACGAAGATCACGGCATCTGGTCCCATCACTTCATGGGAAATAGATGGGGAAACAGTGGAAACAGTGTCAGACTTTATTTTTGGGGGCTCCAAAATCACTGCAGATGGTGATTGCAGCCATGAAATTAAAAGACGCTTATTCCTTGGAAGAAAAGTTATGACCAACCTAGATAACATATTCAAAAGCAGAGACATTACTTTGCCGACTAAGGTCTGTGTAGTCAAGGCTATGGTTTTTCCTGTGGTCTTGTATGGATATGAGAGTTGGACTGTGAAGAAGGCTGAGTGCCGAAGAATTGATGCTTTTGAACTGTGGTGTTGGAGAAGACTCTGACTGCAAGGAGATCCAACCAGTCCATTCTGAAGGAGATCAGCCCTGGGATTTCTTTGGAAGGAATGATGCTAAAGCTGAAACTCCAGTATTTTGGCCATCTCATGCGAAGTGTTGACTCATTGGAAATGACTCTGATGCTGGGAAGGACTGAGGGCAGGAGGAGAAGGGGATGACAGAGGATGAGATGGCTGGATGGCATCACGGACTCGATGGACGTGAGTCTGAGTGAACTCTGGGAGATGGTGATGGATAGGGAGGCCTGGCGTGCTGCGATTCATGGGGTCGCAAAGAGACGGACACGACTGAGTGACTGGACTGAACTGAACTGATTTGTGTGGATATGTTTTCATTTCTCTTGGACACGACTGAGTGACTGGACTGAACTGAACTGATTTGTGTGGATATGTTTTCATTTCTCTTGGATATATATCTAGGAGCAGAATTGCTTTGTCAGATAACTACAGTGAAGTCACTCAGTCATGTCTGACTCTTTGTGATCCCATGGACTATAACCTATGATGCTCCTCCGTCCATGGGATTTTCCAGGTAAGAGTACTGGAGTGTGTTGCCAATTTCCTTCTCCAGAGAAGATCTTCCCAACCCAGGGATCGAACCTGGGTCTCCCACATTGTAGGCAGACACATTACCATCTGAGCCACCAGGGAAGTCCTTTAACTGGTAACTCTAAATTTAACCTTTGGAGGAACTGTCAAACTGTTTCTGAAAGTGGTTGCGTCATTTTATAATCTACCAGCCATGAACAAATTTTCCAGTTGCTCCACATCTTCACCCACATTTGTTATTATTTTTTTATGACTATAACCATGTTAGTGGGTGTGAAATGGTATTTCACCATTTTGATTTGCATCTCCCTAATGGTGAAGAATTGATGCTTTTGAACTGTGGTGTTGGAGAAGACTCTTGAGAGTCCCTTGGACTGCAAGGAGATCCAACCAGTCCCTTCTAAAGGAGATCAGCCCTGGGTGTTCTTTGGAAGGAATGATGCTAAAGCTGATGCTCCAGTACTTTGGCCACCTCATGCGAAGAGTTGACTCATTGGAAAAGACTCTGATGCTGGGAGGGATTGGGGGCAGGAGGAGAAGGGGACGACCGAGGATGTGATGGCTGGATGGCATCACCTACTCGATGGATGTGAGTTTGAGTGAACTCCTGGAGATGGTGATGGACAGGGAGGCCTGGCGTGCTGCGATTCATGGGGTCACAAAGAGTCGGACACGACTGAGCGACTGAACTGAACTGAACTGAACTGAACTGAATGGCTAATGATGTTGAGCATCTTTTCATGTACTTACTGGCTATTTGTATATCTTCACTAGAGAAATATATATTCAAATCCTTTGCCCAGTTTAACTGAATTATTTATTTTCATATTACTGAGTTGTAAGAATTATTTATATATTCTGAGTATGTCTTTTTTTTCAGACATGATTTTCAAGTGTTTTCTTATAGTCTGCAGATTGTCTTTTCACTTTTGGTATTATCATTTAAAACATAATTATTTGATTTTGATGAAGTCCAACTTATCAAAATTTTTATTTTATTACTTGTGCTTTTGTATTGTATCTAAGTCATAGTGTAAGATTGTGAAGATTTACTCTTATGCCTTCTTCTAAAAACTTTATATTTTTAGATCTCTGATCCATTTTGAGTTATTCTTTATATATAATGTAAGACAGGGGTCCACTTTCATCATTTTTCATGTGGATTTCTAGTTGCACCAGCACTATTTGTGGAAAAAACTATTCTTTCCCCATTGATTTTCTTGGCATGTTTGTTAAAAGTTCATTAACCATTAATATAACAGTTTATTAATGCCACACTATCTCGATTTCCATAGCTTTGTAGTAATTTTGAAACTGGAAAGAGTAAGTCCTCCACCGTCTCTATTTTTCAAGATTGCTTTGGTTATTCAGTGTCATCTTATTTTAACTTTTTTAAAACAACTTTTGGTTTTGTGGTTTTTCCTATTGTTTCTTAGTTTTCTATTTCATGCAGTTCTGTTTTAATTTTTACTACTTCCCAGCTTTTACTTTTTGGAGTGTGTCATATTTTATAACTGGAAAATGGACATTTGTTTTATTCCTTTGGGGGCTTTCTTTCTTTCTAATTTATACAGTTAAGACATAAGTGACTCAAGTTCTACTTTGGCTGCATCCCACATTCTTATTATGTGTTGTTGTCATTGTTTTTTAATGATAAATATATACTTATTTCCCTTAAAGTTTCTTTTTTTAAAATGTTTTCTGAGGGATTATCTTGTCATTAATAACTAATTTCAAATTGTAGTACATTGTAGTCAGAAAAACTTGATGTTTTTTGTGTATACTGAGCCATGTAAATTGTATTATTCAAACCTTCCATATTCTATTTTTGTCTGCCACAGTCTGCATGTGATTTTTCCCTTTCTACCCTGTCATTCTGTTAATTACACTATATTATTTGGTGCATAGAACATCAGAGCTGTTGAATATTCTTGGTGAATGGTTCATGTCTCCATTTTGCAATGACCTCTTCATCTCAAAAAAAAAATTTTTTTTAAATTTCAAACTCTTTTTTGTCTAATATTAACATAATTACTTTCTTCTGGCCTCTGTTGTTGCTACTGAGTAATGTGCTATCAATTTTTTAAATGTATATTTACCTAGGATTTTTGGCTATTTCGTTCTGAATTATTAGATTTTAAGTATGCCTGTTATGAACAGTATATGGCTGAGCTTGTCTGTCTGATATATGAGTCTATTTTTAATTCATGGATTTAGTATATATGCATTTAGAATATATATTATATATACTGATGCCATATATGACTATATATCTATATCTACTTTCATCTCTATTATATATGTAGATGGTGATATAGTTTGATAGGCAGTCTTTTAAGCAGTTTACATATATTAACACATTTAATCCTTACAATACCTCATTGATATACGTACCATTAATATTCCCACTTTACAGATGAGGAAACTGAGGCACAGAAATATTGTGACTCACCCCAGTTGACATAAGGACTGTGGAAAGCAAATTGAACATTACAGAGGAGATAATCCTGGAAATTCTAAGAGGCAGGCAGGGTCAAAAGATGGAAAGCATTCTTGGGAGACCAGGGTTTTTAGCTTCTAGTAACCCCACTGAGTTGACTCACTGGAAAAGACTCTGATGCTGGGAGGGATTGGGGGCAGGAGGAGAAGGGGACAATAGAGGATGAGATGGCTGGATGGCATCACTGACTCGATGGACGTGAATCTGAGTGAACTCCGGGAGTTGGTGATAGACAGGGAGGCCTGGCATGCTGCGATTCATGGGGTCACAAAGAGTTGGACATGACTGAGCGACTGAACTGAACTGAACTGAACTGAACTGAACCCCACTCCAGTACTCCTGCCTGGAAAATCCCATGGACGGAGGAGCCTGGAAGGCTGCAGTCCATGGGGTCGCTGAGGGTCGGACACGACTGAGTGACTTCACTTTCACTTTTCACTTTCATGCATTGGAGAAGGAAATGGCAACCCACTCCAGTGTTCTTGCCTAGAGAATCCCAGGGATGGGGGAGCCTGGTGGGCTGCCGTCTGTGGGGTCACACAGAGTTGGACACGACTGAACTTACTTAACAGCAATCAAGAAATCAAGCAAATAGGTGGTACCATCTAGCTGATGGAGCTTCCCTGGTGGCTCAGATGGTAAAGCGCCTGCCTGCAATGTGGGAGACCTGGGTTCGATCCCTGGGTTGGGAAGATCTCCTGGAGAAGGAAATGGCAACCCACTCCAGTATTCTTGCCTGGAGAATCCCATGGACAGAGGAGCATGGTAGGCTACAGTCCATGGGGTCGCAAAGAGTCGGACACGACTGAGCGACTTCACTTCACATCCAGCTGATGAATGATAAAGCTGAGATTTCAACTAGCAATTTAGCGCCAGATTCATAATGTGCTCATAACTATCGTGCAAAGTGCCTTTCATAGGACCTGGTTTTCTTTCTTTTTTTTTTCTTTTTGGTGTTTTAGTTACATCGTTTAAGTCTTTAAGACTTTCCAGAGTGATCATGTTACATTCTCTTTCTTTCTTTTTTTTTTTTTTTACAGAAAGATGTTACTTTGTTTATTTTTTTAATTAATTCATTTATTTTTTATTTTACTTTACAATTCTGTATTGGTTTTGCCATACATTTTACATTCTCTTTCAAATCGCCTCTCTTCTATGTAGTTTTAGGGAACCTCTAGGTGCTGTTGAGTCTTCAGTCTGTTGACTCTCTTGGAGGACTTTGTCCTTCTGCATTTCATCATTTTTGTTCCCGAGCTCATCTTTAGAGATACCAGTTTTTCTGTGAAAATCCCCTGGGT
This sequence comes from Oryx dammah, assembly GCF_014754425.2. Classification (NCBI taxonomy): domain Eukaryota; kingdom Metazoa; phylum Chordata; class Mammalia; order Artiodactyla; family Bovidae; genus Oryx; species Oryx dammah. The sequence continues at coordinate 66,526,885 of NW_024070202.1, read as the reverse complement.
TTAGGGTGTATCCTTCAAGAGCTATTTTGCTTTTGCTACAGAGAGATCACCATACCTGGACCAACTTTTCAGTCATTTAATCACTTTGGAGGTCATTTACCATCACAGTTCCTGGATCATCTGCAAATTTGGTGGTGGTGGTGGTGGTTTAGTCGATACTACTTGTCCGATTCTTTGCGACCCATGAACTATAGCCCACCAAGCTCCTGTGTCCATGGCATTTCCTGGGCAAGAATACTGGAGTAGGTTGCCATTTCCTTGTCCAGGGGACCTTCCCAACCCAAGGATCGAACCGCGTTTCCTGAATTGTAAGTGGATTCTTTACTAAGTCACCTGGGAAGCCCCTCTGCAAATTTACACCTCTGAATTTGAGGTAAAAACAAACCTGGAGACTTTGTTTCTCAAATGGACATTTTTCCCACCCAGGCAGAGACATACAAATACGTTTTTGTGTCTGTGCCAGTGGACTGATATTTTTCCTAAATGCTCTTACAGTGAGAGTACAACCCTTTAAAAACTGCTTTATTCAGATTCTGGGAGCTAATCCCAGTTTGCTGCAGCCTCTCACATCCTTGCCACACTATCCTATTTCTTACTGACGCACTTGGCCCTTCCCTTCTTTCTTACCAGTTCGCTCACATATTTAAAATAATTTTTGCTGTATTTCATCAAGCATTTCTATGTGGCAGGAGAACTTTCAGATTATCTTTTCCTCTCATCTTATGAGAATTGGAAGTCCCATTTCACCCTTTAAAAAAGTATGATATTATTTTTTCTTGATAAGAATAATGAAAAATTTGAGACATGTTAAAGAGTTAGGAAAATATAAACTACTCATGATACCACTACCTGGAAGTGGTCACTGTTTATTGCTTCCATTTTTTATTCTTATATGTATCCAGATGCATGTAGTTATATGTATGTTTACATCTGTTCATGTGTGTTTGTTTACTACTTTTTCCACCTGATAGTATATTTTCATTATATCATTAAAATTCATTAAATTTACTTTTCTGTACCCCATGACCTAGAAGTAACAAAAGGAGTACTTATTCCAAGAGTCCTACAATCCTAACTAACTGATAGATGCCTTACATTTAAAACAAGACAATGTTGTGTCTCTCCCATTGAGCTGGTTTTCATTGACTATTCTAAATAAGCTGATTATATTGTCTGGTCTCCAATTTGCTGCATCTAAATCTTAGATGCCCCCTCCCTTTACTGTAGTTTTATTGTTAGAAAATTGCTCTTAGTGAAGCTTGGAATTCTGAAGTGGTCCCCCAAACACAGTTGCTATCTAAGGGCTATGAGAGAACAGAATTTAACTGCAGGTTTCTCCAGGGGCCAGGGTATAAAGATGGTTAGAAACCAAAGTTGGGGAATCACAAGCATGCATAGTGGAATGGCATTCCTCTTCTCTCCTTCTAAAAGCAGCTTGGCTTCAGGAGAATGGGTGTTGTGTTTCACATAGTCTTGCAAATGCAGGTCTAACTTTGGCACAGCCTTTCCATCTGCCCACCAGCCTCCATGCCCCAGTTGACACAAGAATTGTGGAAAGCAGATGGAACATTGCAAAGGAGATAATCCTGGAAATTCAAACAGGCAGACAGGGTCAAAGAATGGAAAGCATTCTTGGGAGGCCAGCATTTCCGGCTCACAGTAATCAAGGAATCAACTCAAACCCTTGAAGCCTGACAAACCCTTGAAGGCTGACAAAGTGTGCATTTCCTGTAAGTTACTCCTTGGCCCTCCCTAGTTAAGTCACCACTATATATATATATATATATATATATAGTGTCTCAGCCAAATGGATTTGAATTCCAAATTAGGTCTTGAAACTCAGATTAGTTCCAAGTTCAGTTCACTTCAGTTCAGTTCAGTTGCTCAGTCATGTCCGATTCTTTGCGACCCCATGGACTGCAACACACCAGGCCTCCCTGTCCATCACCAACTCCCAGAGTTTACCCAAACTCATGCCCATTGAGTCCCATCTGACCATCTCATCCTATGTCGTCTCCTCCTCCTGCCTTCAACCTTTTCCAGCATCAGGGTCTTTTCCAATGAGTCAGCTCTTCTCATCAGGTGGCCAAAGTATTAGAGTTTCAGCTTCAATATCAGTCATTCCAGTGAACACTCAGGACTGATCTCCTTTAGGATGGACTGGTTGGATCTCCTTACAATCCAAGGGACTCTCAAGAGTCTTCTCCAACACCACAGTTCAAAAGCATCAATTCTTCGGCACTCAGCATTTTGTTTATAGTCCAATTCTCACATCCATACATGACTACTGGAAAAACCATAGCCTTGACTAGACAGACCTTTGTTGGCAGAGTAATGTCTCTGCTTTTTTAATATGCTGTCTGGGTTGGTCATAACTTTCCTTTCAAGGAGTAAGCATCTTTTAATTTCATGGCTGTAGTCACCATCTGCAGTGATTTTGGAGCCCCCCAAAAGTGAAGTCTGACACTGTTTCCACTGTTTCCCCATCTATTTCCCATGAAGTGATGGGACTGGATGCCATGATCTTAGTTTTCTGAATGTGGAGCTTTATGCCAACATTTTCACTCTCCTCTTTCACTTTCTGCCATAAGGGTGGTGTCATATGTATACCTGAGGTTATTGATATTTCTCCCAGCAGTCTTGACTCCAGCTTGTGCTTCATCCAGCCCAGCATTTCTCATGATATACTCTGCATATAAGTTAAATAAGCAAGGTGACAATATACAGCCTTGACATACTCCTTTTCCTATTTGGAACCAGTCTGTTGTTCCATGTCCAGTTCTAACTGTTGCTTCCTGACCTGCATATAGGTTTCTCAAGAGGCAGGTCAGGTGGTCTGGTATTCCCATCTCTTTCAGAATTTTCCACAGTTTATTGTGATCCATACAGTCAAAGGCTTTGGCATAGTCAATAAAGCAGAAATAGATGTTTTTCTGGAACTCTCTTGCTTTTTCCATGATCCAGCGGATGCTGGCAATTTGATCTCTGGTTCCTCTGCCTTTTCTAAAACCAGTTTGAACATCAGGAGGTTCACGGTTCACTTATTGCTGAAGCCTGGCTTGGAGAATTTTGAGCATTACTTTACTAGTGTGTGAGATGAGGACAATTGTGCGGTAGTTTGAGCATTCTTTGGCATTGCCTTTCTTTGGGATTGGAATGAAAACTGACCTTTTCCAGTCCTGTGGCCACTGCTGAGTTTTCCAAATTTGCTGGCATATTGAGTGCAACACTTTCACAGCATCATCTTTCAGGATTTGAAACAGCTCAATTGGAATTCCATCACCTCCACTAGCTTTGTTCATAGTGATGCTTCCTAAGGCCCACTTGACTTCACATTCTAGGATGTCTGGCTCTAGGTGAGTGATCACACCATCGTGATTATCTGGGTTTTGAAGATCTTTTTTGTACAGTTCTTCTGTGTATTCTTGCCACCTCTTCATAATATCTTCTGCTTCTGTTAGGTCCAGACCATTTCTGTCCTTTATCGAGCCCATCTTTGCATGAAATGTTCCCTTGGTATCTCTAATTTTCTTGAAGAGATCTCTAGTCTTTCCCATTCTATTGTTTTTCTCTATTTCTTTGCATTGATCGCTGAGGAAGGCTTTCTTATCTCTCCTTGCTATTCTTTGGAACTCTGCATTCAAATGCTTATATCTTTCCTTTTCTCCTTTGCTTTTTGCTTGTCTTCTTTTCACAGCTATTTATAAGGCCTCCTCAGACAGCCATTTTTCTTTTTTGCATTTCTTTTTCATGGGGATGGTGTTGATCTCTCCTGTACAATATCACAAACCTCCATCCATAGTTCATCAGGCACTCTATCTATCAGATCTAGTCCTTAAATCTATTTCTCACTTCCACTGTATAATCATAAGGGATTTGATTTAGGTCATACCTGAATGGCCTAGTGGTTTTCCCCACTTTCTTCAATTTAAGTCTGAATTTGGTAATAAGGAGTTCATGATCTGAGCTACAGTCAGCTCCTGGTCTTGTTTCTGCTGACTGTGTAGAGCTTCTCTATCTTTGGCTGCAAAGAATATAATCAATTTTATTTCAGTGTTGACCATCTAGTGATGTCCTTGTGTAGTCTTCTCTTGTGTTTGCTATGACCACTGCATTCTCTTGGCAGAACTCTGTTAGCCTTTGCCCTACTTCATTCTATACACCAAGGCCAAATTTGCCTGTTACTCCAGGTATTTCTTGACTTCTTACTTTTGCATGCCACTCCCCTATAATGAAAAGGACATCTTTTTTGGGTGTTAGTTCTAGAAGGTCTTCATAGAACTGTTCAACTTCAGCTTCTTCAGTGTTACTGGTTGGGGCATAGACTTGGATTACCATGATATTGAATGGTTTGCCTTGGAAATGAACAGAGATCATTCTGTCGTTTTTGAGATTGCATCCAAGTACTGCATTTCAGACTCTTCTGTTGACTGTGATGGTTACTCCATTTCTTCTAAGGGATTCTTGCTCACAGTAGTATATATAATGGTCATCTGAGTTAAATTCATCCATCCCAGTCCATTTTAGTTTGCTGATTCCTAAAATGTCGACATTCACTCTGGCCATCTCCTATTTGACCACTTCCAATTTGCCTTGATTCATGGACCTAACATTCCAGGTTCCTATGCAATATTGCTCTTTACAGCATCGGACCTTGCTTCCATCACCAGTCACATCCACAACTGTGTGTTGTTTTTGCTTTGGCTCCATCTCTTCATTCTTTCTGGAGTTATTTCTCCACTGATCTCCAGTGGCATATTGGGCACCTACCGACCTGGGGAGTTCATCTTTCAGTGTCCTGTATTTTTTCCTTTTCATACTGTTCATGGGGTTCTCAAGGCAAGAATACTGAAGTGGTTTGCCATTCCCTTCTCCAGTGGACCACATTTTGTCAGAACTCTCCACCATGACCTGTCCATATTGGGTGGCCCCACACGGCATGGTTTAGTTTCATTGAGTTAGACAAGGCTGTGATCCATGTGATTAGATTGGTTAGTTTTCTGTGATTGTGGTTTCAGTCTATCTGCCCTCTCTCAGTGCCTACCATCTTATTGGGATTTCTCTGACCTTGTACGTGGGGTATTTCCTCTCGGCTGCTTGCGACTCCAGTGCCACTCATTTATAGTAGAAACAATTGTCTTAAAATCCAGCACTTTTGATTTACAGCAGCCAGGATTTTTGAGAGAAAAAGGAATTTGATGTTTCAAAAGACTCTTCCCCTCAAAAGATCAATGCACGAAGTTTATGTTTTAAACAAGATATTAGAAAGAAATGAGAAGAATAACGAAAAGGCTCTACTTCCTGCAGATTAAAGATAGCTGAGATTTTGTCAAATATATCTTTTTTATTTAAAAAAAGATATAAAAAGATTTAGATGCTAGTGAGTTCTTAAAAGGGGCACAAAAATCTCTGGTAGTGAGCAAAGAGCTGTCAGAGGGCTTTCGTGCAAAATCAGGTAGATGGAGAGTGGTTGCAAGGACATGATGACCCTGGAGCAGATGGAATGCCTCTCTTCAGGGGGGTCAGCATGGGCTAAATGCCTCCTCTGAGGGCAAGAAGGATGCTGAAGAAGTCTGGATATGACATGATGGTGAGAGGAACTGCCCCCCCCCCAAAAAAAAACAAACCGCTGAAATGACTGTGTTTACCTGGAGCTGAACTTGATTGCTTTTCTGCCATCGAGTGGAATTGAAAACTGAAATGTAATTCTATCTCAGAAAAATAAGGTTCAGTCACTTATGTGTTAAGAGTTTTGTGCCCTATGAAAATCTTGCCCACCAAACTCTGAGAAGCAACATGAGAAAATTTGTTATAAGTCTATAGGTAAGTCTCTCATGGAATCCAAGAGAAAAACCTATGAGCTAGGTTCATAAAAGACTATAAGCAAGTACTGGAAACCCTTTTCTCGGCTCTCATTGCTGCTGCTTTATGCACACCCGTTTCCGTCTTCTCTGAGGATCAACCGTCTGTACTCCCCCATCCATATGCCAGAATACAGTGATGTCGAGATCCTACGTTATGTGACACAGTTCTAGCCACATACAGATTCTAGCTTTCTGTCTCTTAGTCTCAATTCCAAATTCTTACACAAGAACCTAATTGGCCCACTCTAATCCCACGTCTGTCTCCCTCAGTTCAGTTGGCAGTGGCCTGAAAAGCCATGGCCTACGGCACAAACATGACTGCTTTGGTCCTTCATCCTGTTCCAGGGCATGGGCCTCAGGGAGCTGGAAATGGCCATGAGCTGGGAAGACAAGATGATGACTCATCCACTGTGAGGCTCATGCCTTGCTTCTGCCATTAACAAAGTAAGAGGAATAATATCTATAAATCCCTACTTCTAGATGAAGGCAAAGAGAACTAACATTATTAAACTTCTCTCGCAGATACTAGACATTGTGGTAAAGTTAACCAGGTTATCCTAACTCATCCTATAAACAACCTAAGATATGGGCATTTTAATTTCCATCTTTACAAATAAGGAAATTGGTGTTTACAGAGGTTAAATCTCGGCGCTTGTAAGGGGCAGAGCTCAGATCTGAACCCAGACAGAACCGGTGCTGCAGCAGAGGAAAGAGCTATTAAGATTGAGATAATGTCTGAAAGCAGCACATTACATTCTCAGCTATGAGTAAATTGCCTGGGACAGGATCTTGCATGGAGCAAATGCTCAGAATTAAAAGTCTCATTAATAAGAGCACCTGACTCTTCAATTATAGTGGCAGTCTTACCATCATGAAGTGTTTGCCTCACATTAATCCACCAAACACCTCTACGAAGTGGGCACCCATCTGCTTTAAGGGGTTTCTGCCAAGACACATTGTATTACAAATGAGAAAGAAGATTAAAACAGCTGCCTATACCAATTTTAACTGTGATTGACCTTCAGCCACCGTTTGGTGAGATGGATCAGAGAGCTTTTAAAGCTTCCTGTGCTGCTTCATGTTGAGGTGTGAATTTGCCAGCTTAGGGGCCTGTTGTCATTGTGTCTTTAGAATCTGTCTATGTGCTCTGATCTTCTGACCTCCCAAAGCTAAATATAACTCTTTATGATTGGTGATGAGCTCACACAAAGTCCAGACTGTAAATGTTTGCCAAATGAAACATTTGTCAACAGGTAGTGATTAATCACCTACTATATCCTCAGCCCTGAGAATGTTGAGTCTCTAAGATACAATCCATGCCTCTGAGAGGCACAGTTTTTTTCTGTGCAATCAAAAACCCAAGAGCTTAGTGATTAGGGAAATGTAACTCTAAACCACCTTGAGATCGGTCTTCATACTCACCAGGTTAGCTATAGTCAAAAGACAGAGGGTCAAGATGTGGAGAAATCATAATCCCCTCACATTGCTGGGGAGAACGTGAAATGGTGCAGCCGCTATGGAAACAGCATGGCGGTTTCTTAATAAGTTAAACATAGAATTATCACATGACCCAGGAATTCCATTCCTGGGTGTATACCCCAAAGAATTGAAAACAGGTGTTCAAACAAGAACTCATACGCAAGTATTCACAGCAGCACTGTTCACAATAGCCAAAATGTAGAGACAACCCAGATGTCCATCAGCTGATGAGTGGATGAACAAAATGGGGTATATCTGTATGTGTGTGTGTGTTCAGTCTTGTCCAACTCTTTGTAACCCCATGGACTGTAGCCCGCCAGGCTTCTCTGTCCATGGAATTTTTCAGGCAAGAATACTGGAGTGGGTTGCCATTTCCTCCTCCAGGGAATCTTCCCAAATGAAGGACAGAACCCATGTCTCTTGAGTCTCCTGCACTGGCAGGCAGATTCTTTACCACTGCACCACCTGGGAAGCCTAGCATATCTGTGTAATGGAATACTATTTAGTAATAAAAAGTGATTAAGTGCTGATGAAACATTGGATCAATACTGAATGGAAGAAGCCAGACCTGAAAGACCACACATATCATATGATTCCATATTTATGAAAAGTCTATGCTAAGTCACTTCAGTCATGTCCAGCTCTTTGCAACCCTATGGACTGTAGCCCTCCAGGCTTTTCTGTCCATGGGATTTTCCAGGCAAGAATACTGGAGTTGATTGCCATTTCCTTATCTAATATGTAATATATATTTACATATAAATAACTGTAAGAGCTATGACCAGAGATGAGCATATCAATATGAAATGCCTTGTGATTCCACCTGGGCATTCTGTCAGATGGCCTTTCTTCTAAGAGGTGGAGTGAAAACATATTAGCCTGGGAGCAGCTGTTGGAAATTGGCCCATCTGGTTTCCTAATTGAGTTCAGAAAGCAAATACCACCGGATTCATATACTGATCTATCAGTATCCTCATTGCTGAGTATATATAAATCATACAAGACCCTAAAACTATATATTTATGTATTAAACTTTTGATTACACTTCCCACTGTTTTTTCCCCCTATTGTGTTTTTTAAATGGTGTTACTGTGGCTCATGTTCAGGGTCTTATACTCTGAATCCATCCCCTTCCAAGAAGTTTTATAAAATCATGTTCACCTATCTAAAAGTCGTATAGTTGTGAAGTTCTTTTCACCTGTTTAAAAATTATTGAGATATAGTTGACTTGTAACATTGTATTAGTTTTCAGTGTACAACATGATTATTTGGGCTTCCCCAGTGGCTCAGCAGTAAAGAATCTGTCTGCAATGCAGGAGACAGGGGTTTGATCCCTGGGTCAAAAGATCCCCTGGAGGAAGGCATGGCAACCCTTCTCCAGGATTCTTGCCTGGAGAATCCCATAGACAGAGGAGCCTGGTGGGCTACAGTCCGTAGGTTTGCAAAGAGTCAGACAGGACTAAAGCGACTGAGCATGATGCCACAGCACATGATTATTTGATTTCTATATATGTAAGTGTTATGAAATGATCACCTCAATAAGTCTACTTAATATCCTTCACCACACATAGCTACAATTTTTGTGTGTGTAACAAATGCTTTTAAGATCTTCTCTCTTGACAACTTTTAAATAAACAGTATTGTTAACTGTAGCCCCTGTGCTGTACATCCCTAGGACTTTCTTATTTTATAACTGGAAGTTTGTACTTTTGACCACACTTTTACCCATCACACTCACTCCCTGCCCCCCACCCACCTCTGGCAACCACCAATCTGCTCTCAGTATCTATGAGCCATTTAATTAATTAATTTATTTTATTCTTCATATTAGTGAAGTTCTTTTTACCCCTTTAAAAATTATTGAAATATAATTGACTTGTAACATTATTTTAGTGTTCAGTGTACAACATAATTATTTGGGCATCCCCAGTGGCTCCATGGGCTTTCCTTATAGCTCAGTTGGTAAAGAATCTGCCTGCAGTTCAGGAGACTTGAGTTCAATTCCTGGGTTGGGAAGATCCCCTGGAGAAGGAAATGGCAACCCACTCTAGTATACTTGCCTGGAGAATCCCATGGATAGAGGAGCATGGCAGGCTACAGTCCATGGGGTTGCAAGAGTTGGACACGACTTAGCAACCAAACCACCACCACCAGTGGCTCCAGAGTGAGATACTATGGAATTTGTCTTTCTCTGTCTGACTTATTTCGCATAACATAATGCCCTTGGGGTCTATCCCTGTTGTCACAGATGGCAAAGATTCCCTTTTCATGGTTGAATAATATTCCATTGTGTGTATATGTGTATGGCATTTTCTTTTCACATTCATCTATTGGTGAACACCTTGATTGCCTCCATGTCTTATCTACTACAAATAATGTTACAATGAACATGAAGATTCCTATATCTTTTCAAATTAGTGTTTTTATTTCCTTCATATAAATAGCCCCAAATGGAGTTGTAGGATCACATGATAGTTCTATTTTTAATTTTTTAAGGAACTTGCATGCTGTTTTCCTCAGTGGCTGCACCATTTTACATTTCCTCCTACAGAGCACAAAAGTTCCTTTTTCTCCACATCTTCTCTAATATTTGTTTTTTTTCTTCTTCTTCTTTTTTTTTTCTTTTAACAATAGTACCTTGCACTGATCTGTATTTAAAAATTACCCTTAATGTTGAAATACCTACATTTTGGGGTATCTTCCCAGTTTAATGGGCTTCTGTGGTAGCTCAGCTGATAAAGAATCCACCTGCCGTGCAGGAGACCCTGGTTCAGTTCCTGGGTTGGTAAGATCCCCTGGAGAAGGGATAGGCTACCCACTCCAGTGTTCTTGCCTGTAGAATGCCCATGGACAAAGGAGCCTGCGGGCTACAGTCCATGGGGTCCCAAAGAGTCAGGCATGACCCAGTGACTCTAAATGTTGAAATAGGTACATTTTGGGGTATCTTCCCAGTTTAATACTCCCATTTCATTGAGAGCATCTCTATCTCCATGAGACAGACATGTTCAGGATTAATGACCCTGCTTTGCTGGTGCCATGGATAGATACCTAACCTGAGGTGAGGCAATCAGTCCAGAGTGGGACTTGGGGATGACTGACTATGCTTTTTAGCTGGAAAGAGGGTTATGGAAAATGAAGAGCAGAAGCCGCCATCACGGAAAACCATTCTTATCCACATGCCAGGAGAAACAAGGAAAGTAGATATTTATAGAGAAGAACTGATTTTTGAATTGATGTGAATAACGAAGGAAAAAGTGGGGGAAATAGTCTGGCTAGAGAGAGAGAGAAGGAGGTAGGCAGGGAGAGGGAAAGACTCAGAGAGAGAAAAAACGATAGTTCTTATTAGTATTCTAATTCCTTGTTCTTGGTTTTCATGATGTCCATTCCTGTCCTTGGGGTCTGTGAGATACCCTGAATTTTTGTATAAAGTTCTCCTGATTTTTTTTTTTTTTTTTTTGCATAAGATAGCTTGAATGAGTTTCTGTTGTATTGACTAAGACTACTAGAACCTACTTCTCCATCTTGTTTTGAGCCCCTGAACAAACAAATAAACTTTGGCTCTTTCTGAATTAATTAAACACATTTATAGGCATTTATATCTATAATCATCTAATCCAAACTATTCATTTTATACAACAAAACATTGGTGTTCAAGGAAGTGAAATCCCCTGCTCAAGGTCTCACAGTTAGGAGATGGCAGAGCCAGAAACAAAACCAAGGTCTTTGAATACCAGCCTAGTGTTCTTTCTGCTAAACAAGGCTACCTTTTCATGCAAACAGTTGGCATCATGCTTGGGGCAAAGAATGCCTGCTCCCTATTCTGAATGACCACTGCAGTGGTCAGTTGGTCCAGGCTGAACATTTGAAGTATCCCAGACCTCTGGAGTCAGCTATGAGCTCTAGCTATTGGCCCAGAGATAAGCTCCTGCCCCAAGGAGAGATACCTAGGGACTTTTCAGGGAGAATATTCAGATACTTAGAGAAAAAGGGATGACCTGAATCGCCATTTTCTGAGCTCTAACACACTAGGGATCATGTGAACCTAGTGCTTCTAGGGATTTTCTTTTTAGCATGAGAAGACATACAGCTCTGAAAAACAAAGCCAGCTCAGAGGAAAACAGAACCAAGAGATGAAAAGAGACAGATGCCCAATGACTTTATTTGAGTAGCTAGAGTCAACCATGCCAAAGTTTTCAACGCCTAAATTCTCAGTTACCTGACCCAGTGTGTTTCCTCTTTGCTTAAGCTGGTTTGGCTTTGCTGGTGCCTACAGCCAAGTAAGTTAAAATACCAAAATGTTGACTGCTAATCACAATTTAATTTTATATACTTTGCTTCTGATTCTCATATACTACAGAGAGGACACATCTTTGGGTCATTATAAAGGGAAGTTAACTTTTATGATTTAAAATTTAATGAATATGAGTTATTGAGACTTCCCTCGTAGTCCAGCGCTCCCTAGTCAGGGAACTAAGAGCCTGCATGCCACATATCATGCCAAAATCAATAAATAAAAGAGTTATTGAGGCTATGCTAAGAAAAATAGTGACAAATAAATACAACGGTATATGTGCTTTTTAAAAATTGAGGTATAGTTGATTCATAATAGGACGTGTTACAGATGTATAACATAGTGATTCACAATTTTTAAAGGTTATACTCCATTTAGAGTTATAAAATTTTGACTATATTCCCTGTGCTGTACAATACATACTTATAGCGTACTTATTTTATACATGCTAAGTTGTACCTCTTAGCACCCTATCCCTGTCTTGCCCCTCCACGCTTTCCTCTCCCGACTGATGGTAACCACTAATTTGTTCTCTTATCTGTGAGTCTGTTTCTTTTGTGTTATGTTCACTAGCTTGTCTATTTTTTTAGCTTCCACATATAAATAATATCATTACAGTATTTGTCTTTGTCTAACTTATCTCACTAAGAATAGTACCCACTAGGCCCATCCATGTTGCTACAAATGGCAAAATTTCATTCTTTTCTGTGGTTGAGTAGTAGTCGATTATCTTTATCCATTCATGTGTTGATGGACACTTAGGTTGCTTCCATATCTTGGCAATTGTAAATAATGCTGCTGTAAACATTGGAATGTGAAGTCAAGTGGGCCTTAGAAAGCATCACTATGAACAAAGCTAGTGGAGGTGATGGAATTCCAGTTAAGCTATTTCAAATCCTGAAAGATGATGCTGTGAAAGTGTTGCACTCAATATGCCAGCAAATTTGGAAAACTCAGCAGTGGCCACAGGACTGGAAAAGGTCAGTTTTCATTCCAATCCCAAAGAAAGGCAATGCCAAAGAATGCTCAAACTACCGCACAATTGCAAACATCTCACACGCTAGTACAGTAATGCTCAAAATTCTCCAAGCCAGGCTTCAGCAATATGTGAACCATGAACTTCCTGATGTTCAAGCTAGTTTTAGAAAAGGCAGAGGAACCAGAGATCAAATTGCCAGCATCCGCTGGATCATGGAAAAAGCAAGAGAGTTCCAGAAAAACATCTATTTCTGCTTTATTGACTATGCCAAAGCCTTTGACTGTGTGGATCACAATAAACTGTGGAAAATTCTGAAAGAGATGGGAATACCAGACCACCTAACCTGCCTCTTGAGAAATCTGTATTTAGGTCAGGAAGCAACAGTTAGAACTGGACATGGAACAACAGACTGGTTCCAAATAGGAAAAGGAGTACGTGAAGGCTGTATATTGTCACCCTGCTTATTTAACTTATATGCAGAGTACATCATGAGAAACGCTGGGCTGGAAGAAGCACAAGCTGGAATCAAGATTGCCAGGAGAAATATCAATAACCTCAGATATGCAGATGACACCACCCTCATGGCAGAAAGTGAAGAGGAACTAAAAAGCTTCTTGATGAAAGTGAAAGAGGAGAGTGAAAAAGTTGGCTTAAAGCTCAACATTCAGAAAATGAAGATCATGGTATCTAGTCCCATCACTTCATGGGAAATAGATGGGGAAACAGTGGAAACAGTGTCAGACTTTATTTTTGGGGGCTCCAAAATCACTGCAGATGGTGACTGCAGCCATGAAATTAAAAGACGCTTACTCCTTGGAAGAAAAGTTATGACCAACCCAGACAGCATAGTAAAAAGCAGAGACGTTACTTTGCCAACAAAGGTCCGTGTAGTCAAGGCTATGGTTTTTCCAGTGGTCATGTATGGATGTGAGAGTTGGACTGTGAAGAAAGCTGAGTGCCAAAGAATTGATGCGTTTGAACTGTGGTGTTGGAGAAGACTCTTGAGAGTCCCTTGGACTGCAAGGAGATCCAACCAGTCCATTCTGAAGGAGATCAGCCCTGGGATTTCTTTGGAAGGAATGATGCTAAAGCTGAAGCTCCAGTTCTTTGGCCACCTCATGCGAAGAGTTGACTCATTGGAAAAGACTCTGATGGTGGGAGGGATTGGGGGCAGGAGGAGAAGGGGACGACAGAGGATGAGATGGCTGGATGGCATCACTGACTCAATGGACGTGAGTCTGAGTGAACTCTGGGAGTTGGTGATGGACAGGGAGGCCTGGCGTGCTGCGATTCATGGGGTCGCAAAGGGTCGGACACGACTGAGCGACTGAACTGAACTGAACTGTGAACGCTTCAGATATATATGCAGGCGTGGAGTGCTAAGTCATATGGTAGTTCTGGTTTTAGTTTTTTTGAAGAACTTCCATAATGTCGGTGACTGCACCAATTTACTTTCCCGCCAGCAGTATTCTAGGGTTCCCTTTTCTCCACATCCTCACCAACATTTGTTATTTGTAGACTTTTTAATGGTAGCCATTCTGATGGATGTGGGGTGATATCTCATTGTGGTTTTGATTGGCATTCCTCTGATGGTATATGATATTGAACCGTTTTGCATGTGCCTGTTGGCCACCATATGTCTTTTTAAAAATTTTATTTATCTGGCTGTGTTGATTCTCGTGGCACACGGGCTCTTTGTTGCAGCACATGGGCTCAGTTGCCCCATGGCATGTGGGATCTTAGTTCCCTGCAGGCATGCGCTTGCTCAACCATGTCCGACTCTGCACTCCAAGGACTGTAGCCCACCAGGCTCCTCTGTCTATGGGATTCTCCAGGCAAGAATACTGGAGAATGGGTTACCATTACCTCCTCCAGGGGATCTTCCTGACCCAGGGATTGAATCTGAATCTTCTATGTCTCCTGCATTACAGGTGGATTCTTTACTGCTGAGCCAGCAGGGAAACCCTTATTTCTGTGACCAGAGATCAAACCCTTCCCCCTTGCACTGCGAGGTGGATTCTTAACCACTGGACCACCAGGGAAGTCCCTATCTGTATGTCTTATTTGCAAAAATATCTATTCAGGTCTTCTGTCCATTTTTAGATCAAGTTGGTTTTCAATGTTAGGTTGTATGAGTTGTTTATATATTTGGGTTATACATATTGGTCATATTATTTGCAAATACTTTCTCCTACTCAGTAGATTGTCTTTTCATTTTGTCAATGGATTCCTTTGCTGTGCAAATGGTTTTATGTTTAATTAGGTCCCATTTTTTAAATTTTGATTTTATTTCCTTTGCCTTATGTGACAAGTTGAAAAACATTGCTACAAATTATGTCAAAGAGTGTTATACCTATGTTTCCTTCTAGGAATTTCATGGTTTCTGGTCTCACATTTAGATCTGTAACCCATTTTAGTTTATTTTTGTATATGTTGTTAGAAACTATTCTAATTTTGTTCTTTTATGTGTAGAAGTCCAGTTTTTCCAGCACCACTTATTGAAGAGACTATCTTTTCTCCATTGTATGTTCTTGCCTCCTTTCTTATAGCTTGATTGACCAAAAGTATGTGGGTTGAACACAGTATATCTTTCCATCTGCTTGTGTCATCTTCAGTTTCTTTCATTAGTGTCTTACAGTTTTCCAAGTACAGATTTTTACCTCCTTAGGCAGGTTTATTCTTAGATATTTTATTCTTTTTGATGTGGTTATAAATGAGATTATTTCCCTAACTTCTCTTTTTGATGGTTCTCTGTTGGTGTATAAAAATGCAAAAGATTTCTGTATATTGATTTTGTATCCTAAAACTACTCAGTTCATTGGTGAGCTCTAGTAGTTCTTTTGGTGGAGCTTTTAGGATTTTCCATGTATAGTATCATGTCATCTCCTTTTTGCAATTTGTATTCCTTTTATTTCTTTCTTGTTTCATTGTTGTAACCAGGACTTCTAATACTATATTGAATAAAAATGGTAGGAGTGGGTATCCTTGTCTTATTCCGGATCTTAGAAGAAATGCTTTCAGCTTTTCACCATTGAGTATGATGTTACCTGTGGGCTTGGCAAACATGACCTTTATTGTATTGAGGTATGTTCCCTCTGGGGCTCCCAAGTGGCTCAGTGGTGAAGACCACGCCTGCCAATGCAGGAGACATGGGTTTAGTCGCTGGGTCAGGAAGACCCCCTGGAGAAGGAAATGGCAACCCACTCCAGTATTCTTGCCTGGGAAATCCTGTGGACAGAGAAGCCTGGAGGGCTACAGTCCACAGGGTCGCAAAAGAGTCAGACACGATTTAGAGACTAAAACAACAATGATTTTCCCTCTATGCCCACTTTCTAGAGAGTTTCTAGCATAAATTGATGTACAACTATCAGTTCAGTTCAGTTCAGTCACTCAGTCGTGTCCGGCTGTTTGCAACCCCATGAACCGTAGCACGCCAGGCCTCCCTGTCCATCACCAACTGCCGTAGTCCACCCAAACCCATGTCCATTGAGTCGGTGATGCTGTCCAACCATCTCATCCTCTGTCATCCCCTTCTCCTCCTGTACAACTATAAATGTGCTTTTGTTTTCCAAGGAAAATGAATAAATTTAAATTTATCCTAAGGTAATACTTCTTGGAGTTTTTTTGTTAGGTTCTGGACCCCTTTACACTCACAATTTATTGAGGACTCCAAAGACATTCTGTTTATGTGGGGTATAATTATCAATATTTACTGTATTAAAAGTGGAAGTGAAAATCACTCAGTCAGGTCCAACTCTTTATGACCCCATGGACTGTAGCCTACCGGGCTCCTCTGTCCGTGCTTTGCTTCAAGCAAGAATACTGGAGTGGATTGCCATTTCCTTCTCTAGGCACCTTCCAGACCCAGCGATCAAACCTGGGTCTCCTGCATTGCAGGCAGATTCTTTACTGTCTAAGCTCCCAGGGAAACCCATTAAAAGTGGAAACTGAGAACTTTCAAAAATATATCCTGATTCATTTGCCAATAGCCATGATTAGTGCATTGTATGTTAATATAGATAACATCTTAGTGTTATAATAAAATTAGTTTTGGGTCTGCAACCCCTGAAGATGTGTTCTAAAGTAAAATGTTAGATTGTTTCAGAATAGGAAAAAGGATAGGGAAGGACAAAACTTGGCAAGTACATTTTATTTGCCGTAGTTTATAATATTTGAGTCTGAAAAGTAGCTCTGTAATGTGTTAAAATCTTAGCAAAGTTTGCCCAATTTTGGTAAGCTTGTTGCCTTGATTTACTGAGTAGTGCCTCGGCCTATAGCCTAAAAGGTTATCATTATCTGCTATGTAACCTGCCTGCGTAGCAAAGATTCTGGGCTTTACTAGAATAATTTCCTGTGCTTTATGTTGACTTTTCTATATCCTTGATTATTTAAGGAAGAAAAAGAATCAAGGTTCTTCACTTGTGAAAGAGCATAGACTTTTTAAAAAATCCTGTTACCATCTATGTTTATTTTTCAGTGCTTTCTTTTGACTCTAATTAAATAGGTAATCAATTATTGTTTCTTAGGCATCCATGATCCCACTTAAGTATCCAAAGATCTTCTGAAAAGTTTTTTTTAATTTTCACTTTCCCAAAAATATTACCTGTAGATGACAGAGACTTAAAATGGCTATGTTTAATTTATAACCAGTAATCTTCAAATGCTAAAGTTCTGATGAAGGGGTGCCTACTACTAATACAACCCACAAGGATATTTGGTTGTCCGTTTACATTGATTATGATTACACATACTCTGGAATCATTTACTCCATCTTATTTTGTGTATATCATTCTTTAGAATGATTTTTCTTGGCTTCTGTCTTTTTTCCATTCCTGCTGTCTGTTGAATTGGTGGGCTTTCTTTGGTCCCCATTTTCCTGTCTATCTGTTTGGAAGTTTCTCTTTATGGTAGAACCTGCTAGATGTTTCTGCCATAGCCATTTTCCCTTTTTTCCTTAGCAGTAAAACTGGGAAATAAACCTTGCTGAGAATCTGCATTTCTGAGTTTCTTTCATAGATCGAAGGGACACAGTATGTGAGAAGCTGGTTGTTTGGAACATCTGGGAAGGCTCATTGAAAGGGTAATGAATGACAGGGGCTTCCCTGGTGGTCCAGTGGTTGGGAAGCTGCCTGCCAATGCAGCAGACACGGGTTTGATCGCTGGTCCGGGAAGATCCCACATGCCACAGGGCAGCTGAGCCCATGCACCACAACTACTGAAGTCCCCATGCCCTAGAGCCCATGTTCTGCAACAAGAGAAGTCTCTGCAATGAGAGGCCCACACACCACAACTAGAGAAAGCCAGAACAGCAATGAAGACCCAGCATAGCCGAAAATAAACTAATTAATAAATTTAAAAAGGAAAAGAGTAATGACCATTGGCCTATGTTCCTTTATTCTTTCTTCTTTTATCCTGCTTGCAATGTGGGTATGATAACTGGAACTCCAGAAACCATCATGCACCCTGAGGCAACTCTAAGGATGGAAGCTACACCCCCAGGAGAGTAGGGCAGAAAGCACCTGAGCCCCAGTGACCAAGGAGTGGCCAAATCTGCCCTTACCTGCGCACCTCCAGACTTTATTCATATGAGACAAAGACCAATTCTGACCTTATGCTAGTCACTTTAGTCAAGACTTTTATTATTAGCTGAATGCAATTTCTAACTGATTCACCTGAAATTTTTAAACATGTATACTTAATGTAACAAGATCTAAACTTAATCAGTACCTCTATATACATTATAGACCAAGGACCACTACTGTCAGAACTTTGGATATGTTGTCATTTCTCACTTTTTCAAAAGCTTCTTGCTGATCTTTGCACCATCTTCCCCTACTACACACACACTCACATATTTATTTTCTGATTCTTACAAGTTCAACAAGGTGTGTACCCTTATCCCATTTTCACAGATGAAGAAATTGCAGTTCACAGGCATTAGGTAACCTTTCCAAGGTCAGTTCAGTTCAGTTCAAAGACAGTCGTGTCCGACTCTTTGCGACCCCATGAATTGCAGCACGCCAGGCCTCCCTGTCCATCACCAACTCCTGGAGTTCATTCAAACTTATGTCCATCAAGTCAGAGATGCCATCCAGCCATCTCACCCTCTGTCATCTCCTTCTCCTCCTGCCCCCAATCCCTCCCACCATCAGAGTCTTTTCCAATAAGTCAACTCTCCGCATGAGGTGGCCAAAGTACTGGAGCTTCAGCTTTAGCATCATTCCTTCCAAAGAAATCCCAGGGCTGATTTCCTTCAGAATGGACTGGTTGGATCTCCTTGCAGTCCAAGGGACTCTCAAGAGTCTTCTCCAACACCACAGTTCAAACGCATCAATTCTTTGGCGCTCAGCTTTCTTCACAGTCCAACTCTCACATCCATACATGACTACTGGAAAAACCATAGCCTTGACTAGATGGGCCTTAGTCGGCAAAGTAATGTCTCTGCTTTTGAATATGCTATCTAGGTTGGTCATAACATAATTAATAAGTGGCAAAGTCTTTCTAACACCCAAACTTTTCTATTGTGTCAGAAATCTTGAAAACTAACAGTGTTAGTCGCTCAGTTGTGTCCGACTTCGTGACCCCATACACTGTAGCCTGTGAGGCTCCTCTGTCCATGGGATTCTCCAGGCAAGAATACTGGAGTGGATAGCCATTCCTTTCTCCAGGGGATCTTCCCAACCCAGGGACCAAACCTGGGTCTCCTGCACTGCAGGCAAATTATTTGCCATCTGAGCCTCCAGGGAAGTCACAAATCTTAGCTGTATTCTTTCATCAGCTACTTTGCTGGCATTGTAGCTGAGGACAAGCACACCCTCTTGGGGGAAGGCTGGAGTAAAGCAAGCTATGCTATTACCCAGATCATCATATCGTACTAAATGGACATATATAAGAGATCAGTCTGCTAATTTAAGGACAGCAGCTTCTGGTTTAGCCAATTTCCAGGATACAGGACTTTTCCCAGAGGGAAATCTACATCCTTGTAGGAGTTCTCTAGTAATGCTCTTGGGACACCTTGCTAGAGAATGAGCTAATACAACTAGGTCCTAATAAGCCTCAGCAGACAAACAAAATAAAGGCAGAACTATAATCATGATCAGAAAGGGAAAAGAAAATAATATTAAAACAACCATTTTGCCACCATAAAATCTGTGTTTCTCTTTCAGAGCCACCAAAGAGATATCACTGAAAAGGACGTTTTGTGTGTTGTAAGGAAAGAAGGCAATGAAAATGTTTAGAAGCAAGGAACTTGAGAAACTCTTTTAGTTGAGAGTAAAGGCAAGGACGGGGAGTGACTGAACAAACAGAATACTGAGGTGTTTTAAATGAATTTAATAAAATAAAATAGAAGTAATTTCTTTTCCTTTGACATATGTAAAAGGAAAATGCTTATCAGATGAATCTGATCAGATAGACATGCTTTGAAGACAAACGTAGCCAAATTATGTAACCAGAGCTTTCTCAAATTCTAGATGCAGAGCTTTTAGAGGAATAACAAAAAAGAAAAGATTTTGTAGAAATTCAGATCACCAGATTCAGAAACACAATTTGGAATGAATTTTTCTGGCCAGAGGGCAAGAATGCCAAAGAAAATCCTTCTCCTCAGGTTTATGGAGTATTTGGGTCACAATGACCCATTTATGTAGATTTATAATTTTTGCTGATCTTTCAATTTAATTTTTTTCCAAACTCCACTTACAATGAAACATGAACTTTGGCATGGGCTGAACTCAAGAGACTACCTTCTATCTATCTTCCCCATCCCTCTGTCCAGGTGTCACCTCTCTTGAGTGTATTGGGAAGGCACACAGATGGCTCTCACCCCTCTTTTATTTTTAATTGGAGGACAATTGTTTTACAATTGTTTTGTTGGTTTCTGCCTCACAACAGTGTGAATCAGCCGTAAGTATACACATACCCGCTCCCTCCTGAGCCTCCCTCCCTCTCATCCCTCTTATGTTGACGTCTTGGGGGTTTTGTCTCCAGATCCTGGGGTCCTCTCACCTCTCCCATCACTGCTGTGACAAATCACATACCCTCTACTGACTGTCCCCTCCTGGAGCTTGACGTCTGCTGTACCTCTTGGTAAAATGCAACTACTTTGAGTTCACAGGGTGAATGCGGAACCAGCCACATTTCCCGTTCTGCCTTATTCCTCATACTGCATAACCACGAGGCTGTGTGGATGAAGCAGATTTACCAGATGGTAGGGTTAGTTAAATGGACTTACAATGTGGGAGTAAATAAAAGGTACAATTATATATTCAAGTCAGCATTGCTCACACTAGAATAAAAGCCACAGAGGACCTGGGAACGGGGGTGGGTGGAAGAGTTGGCTCGAGTAGGAGAATCTAGGGTGGGTTTTGCCGTTCTGAATCGGGTTCCTGAGAACTCCCAGCCAACGTGGAGTTTGAAGATGCCTTCTCTCCTTAACAACATCTCCAAAAGACAGTGGTTCAACAGGAGAAAAGTCTAGATTCATATATAAGAAGAGAAAGATTTCTCTAAATGCAATGAAGCCTGCACAACTCTCTGCCCACTAATGGAGCTATGTTTTATTTTCCTTCTACTTCTGAATAACGGCCAAAGGCAAAACAGGAAAGGGGACTCAGCAGTCCCTGATGTTCCTTCACTCCTGGGCTACACAAAACACCTGGCTGGAGTTCTGCAATGACCACTACCCTGTACCTGGAGCCCATATACATCTCTACATGGGATGCCTCACAGGACTTTCCAAGCAGGAGGGAAGCAGAGTGACTTGTCTTCCTATCTAAGAAACTGACTTAGTTGCCTTAAGGAAATCAAGGTCCAAGCAACTTCTGAAGATTCACTTTGTAGGACTAATTTCCACTGCTTTTATGTGATAACCCTTTCCCTTAAAGGTGCAAGACTTCTCTCTCTAAATCTGTGGTTCTCAAATAAGGGTGATTTTGGCTTCCAGGGAGCATTTAACAATGTCTGGAGACATTCTGGGGGCTTCTCTGATGGCTCAGTGGGTAAAGAATCCGCTTACAATGCAGGAAATGCAGGTTCGATTCCTGGGTCGGGAAGATTCCCTGAAGGAAGAAATGGCAGCCCATCCCAGTGTTCTTGCCTGGAGAATCCCATGGACAGAGGAGCCTGGCAGCTTACAGTCCAAAGTGTCACAAAGAGTCAGACACGACTGAGCAATTAAGACATTTTTTGGTTGTCACAACGTCAGAGAGGAGTGGGGGAAATGCTGCTGGCATCTAGTGGGTAGATGCCAGGGATGCCACTAAATATCCTACAGTGCAAAAGATAACTCCCTACAAGAAAGAAATACCCAGCTCCAAATACCAGTAGTGCTGCTATCTGCTCCAAATGCTTAGGAAAACAATGAGATTTCACATCATCTGTGACCAGTACTCATCATGCTACCATTCTCATGTCACTCCTGAATTTTACTTTTAAAATTCATCAGCTGATCTTCCTACAAATCATTCCCAAGAAGTAGATTAAGAGTAATCATGGCATTTACTGAGTTCATACTATGTGCCAGGTTCTGGGAAAAGGACTTTATATACTCTATCTCTTTTTTGTCACCATTTTTCAGAAGAGAAAACTGAGGTTCAGGGCAATTAAGTTGTAGATGTACACGAAGCTTAAATTCACTGAGGTGGGAATCAATGCAGAGCTCAAGTTTCTGATCTTTAACTCAATGCCTTTCTATGAAAAATAACAGTGTGCATTCAATTTACTGAACAATTCCTTTAAACTCAGAATCCTATTTTTCATCATAAGAATTTTTCATCTTCTGACAAAAAAGTATTTGTTAAATACATAATACTCTGTACTTATGGCCATCCATCACTTGGAGCAAACTTGATAGATGGATTTTGAAACACGCATATTTGTATAACTCTTTCCTTTCCCCAAAGAAGAAAAGCTATGTCTTTTATATATTTTAGTCTCAAATTTAAAGAATCTCTATCTTGGGGTGTCTGTATTTAAAAGAAAAAAGCAACATTTTGTAACATTCACAACAGCAGATTGAATTTTCTTATTCATGTGCCCCTCTCCTTCTCTGTCCTGTGTATTCCTTTTCTACTGCTGCAGAACAAATTAAAACAAACTTAGCAACTTAAGACAATACCTAATAATTATCTCACAGTTCTGTAAGTCAGAAGTTCTGTAAGTCCGAAATCAGTTACGCATAGCCGAGGCATAACTGACTTCTCTGCTCAGGCTCTCCCAAGGCTGAAATCATGGAATCAAGTCAGGCTAAGTTCTCCTCTGGAGGCTCTGCAGAAAATTTAGTTTCAAGCTCACTGAGGTCGCTGCAGTTGTAAGACTAAAGTCTCACTTGCTGGCTGATGGTCAGGGATTGACCATCTATACTCCTCTCCAATGAAGCAGCTCCCTCCATCATCAAAGCTGTTAGGAACAAATCTCACTTGATGATGAATCTGCTTCATGGTTTGAATGTCCAAGGAAAACCCAGTCCCCTGTAAGGGCCCATGTGATTACATGAGGCCCACCAAGGACAATCTCCCCATCTTCAGGTCTATTGATTTGACTCCTTAGTTACATGAGCAGAATCCCTCACAGCAGTACCTAGATTCATGTTTGTTTGAATAACTGGGAGAACATCTATGTAGAGCAGGAATCTTGGTTTACAAGGAATCCTGAAGGTCATCTTAGAACCCTTCCTAGTTCACAATCTGTAAACTCCTTGATGGCAAAATCTGGGTCTTGTGCATCTTTGTCTGGTACTCAAGAGATGCTCCATGAGTGTTCACTGAACTGAATTGTTTTAAAGGGATTGAGAAATTACTGAAGTCATGAAATTGCTACATATAAACATTAATTTTCAGGTAAGGACAACTCCCATCAGGAAAAAGATCAAATAAGATGCAATGCCCAGGTAGCCTTTAGGGTGATCTCTATCATGACCTCTTCCTCTATTAAAAGATTAAGTGGACTTTCTACTTTCACTATGGGAATGCAGCTTTGATTTCATTAAGGGAAGTCAAGGGGAAAAGAATTCCTATCCTAGAAATGGCAAGAGAAACAACTTTCCAGAATCGAATCAATTCTGTCGAGTAAAGGGTGTGTGTTCAGTGGGTTCAAGGTGTCATGAGCTTCCCTTGCCTAGTCTGCTAGCTCTTTGAGAGTGGAATTACATATTATTTATATTAAAAAAACTAAGAACGTAGCATCTGGTCCCATCACTTCATGGGGAAACAATGGAAACAGTGGCAGATTTTATTTTCTTGGGCTCCAAAATCACTGCAGATGGTGACTGCAGCCATGAAATTCAAAGATGCTTGTTCCTTGGAAAATAAGCTATGACAAACTTAGACAGCATATTAAAAAGCAGAGACATCACTTTTCCAACAAAGGTCTATATAGTTAAAGCTATGGTTTTTCCAGTAGTCATGTATGGATGCAAGACTTGGACCAAAAAGAAAGCTGAGTGTGAAAGAATTGATGATTTCAAACTGTGGTGCTGGGGAAGACTTTTGAGAGTCCATTGGACAGCAAGGAGATCAAACCAGTTAATCCTAAAGAAACTCAATCCTGAATATTCATTGGAAGGACTGATGCTGAAGCTGAAACTCCAATACTTTTGCCACCTGATGTCAAGAGCTGACTCATTAGAAAAGACCCTGATGCTGGGAAAGATTGAGGGCAGGAGGATGAGGGTGATAGAGGATGAGATGGTTGGATGGCATCACAGAATCAATGGACGTTGAGTTTGAGCAAACTCTTGGAGATAGTGCAGGCCAGGGAAGCCTGACATGCTGCAGTCCATGGGGTCACAAAGAGTCAGACACTAGCAACTGAACACCACCACCACATTTATATCCCTAGAACTAGCATGGTGCTTGCTTCAGAAGACCAGCTTTAAAGACAAAAGCTGACTGAATGTTTGTATTATGGAATGAATGCTATTTGGCCTGTCTCTGCTAGTAGTTAACCACTTTCTGTGGGCCAGGGCTCTATCCAATGCATTTTCTGCAATCCAGCAATGTCTGTCTGGTCCCGGCAGCTACTGAACATTCAACAGGTGTAATGGTTGGACCTTGTTTTAAAATGTACTTTCTCCTCTCCTAAATTGGCAGTTGGTCATTTTCGGTTTTACAGTATGAATTTAAGGTGATTACTCTTCAATCTAGATTTGTCGTTGTTCAGTCGCTCAGTTGTGTCCGACTCATTGCGACCCCATTGCAGCACACCAGGCTTCCCTGTCTTTTATCATCTCCCGGAGCTTGCTCAAACTCATGTCCATGGAATCGGGGATCCCATCCAACCATCTCGTCTTCTGTTGTCCCCTTCTCCTCGTGCCTTTAGTCTAGACTTATGAGGCTTATTTTTAGAAATACTCAGCTTTATGTTAACGCCAAAAAAAAAAACCACCCAAATCCATAAACTTTCATCTTCCTTTCCAAACGGACATTCATTTCAGTGTCTAGTAAATGTATTTATGGAAAACATTTCTTTACATCATTCAGATGACAGAGCTGTGATTTCTGAAAAAGATAAGCTCTGTTTCCCTTTGGTTTTCTCAGCTCCTCCATTCCTAGCCTCAGACAAGGTACACGTTATCTGCAGTTCTGTGAATTTCTCTACACTTCAGTCTCATTGGGAAAAATGCTTTCCCGGCCTTCAAACTCCAGATAAACGCGATCCAGATAACTCCGCTTCTCTGTAACCTGCGAGCTGCCGTTTTCGGGCCCGCGCTGTGACGTCACCCGGCTCACAGATCTCGGCGTTGGTCTCAGACTCCGGTGATTGGCTGGACCTCATGACGTCACGGGCCGGGGCGGCCCTAGGTTCCTGAGGGCCCTGGGATGCTCCGGGTTCGTTTTTTAAAAAGGGGGCAGGTGGAGACAGCAAAGTCCGCGGAGCGCACGGTGCCTCCAGCCGTGCTCCGTCCACGCCCACTGTCAACCTCGCCCGGCCGGGCCGCGCCAGCCTCTGGGGCTGCCCGAAAAGGGGCGGGCGGAGAGGCGGAGCGGGGAGGAGCCGGGCGCGGCGCCGCGCAGTCCCTGGCCGCCGCCCACCCGGTTACACACAGCATGTAAACAGTCCCCGCCGGGAGGAGCCCCGGGACCGGAGGGAGCCCGAGCCGCCCGGCCCCGCCGCCTGCCCGAGAGCCACAGAGCCGCGCGCTGCCCGTCCGGGAGGAGGGCGCCGGAGGAGAGGAGGGCGGGCGGCGGAGGGAGCGGGAGGCGGGCGGCGCGCGAGGAGGCTGAGGGAGCGACGGGCGCGGCGGGCCAGGATGGATTTCCAGCAGCTGGCTGACGTTGCGGAGAAATGGTGCTCCAACACGCCCTTCGAGCTCATCGCCACCGAGGAGACCGAGCGCAGGATGGATTTCTACGCCGATCCCGGCGTCTCCTTCTACGTGTTGTGTCCGGACAACGGCTGCGGGGACAATTTTGTGAGTGCTCGGGGGAGGGACCGCCGCAGCGCGCGGGAGTGTGGACGCGCGGCCGCTACCCTGCGCCCCAGCTCCCGCTCGCCGGGGAGGTGGTAGGGCGTGAGGTGGGGGGGGGCGTAACCGCCCGCAGGCACCCCAATGCTCCGCGCTCCGCCGGGCGAGCCCCTGAGCTTGGAGCGTTGGGGTCAGCACTCTGGGTGAGGCCAGTAGGAGGCAGACAGGGGCATCCTTAGAATCCGGGAAGCTGCGCTAGGGAGGGCAGTTTCCGGGACGCGACCCCGCGGCTCGAGCGCAGTGCTCGGCGAGAGCATCTCCGAGGATGTCTGCGCCTAGCGCCAGTCCGGGCCGGGGCGCACGGACCCTTCACTCCCGCAGGATCCGGAGTCCGGAGCTCCCTCCACCCAGGCGTCCCGTCCGGGTGAGGAATCCCGTTACCCTCTCAGTGCGCAGACACAACTCGAGTTTTCCCCGCCCGAGAGAACCGTCATCCCGACCCCTCTCCCCATGTTATTCTCAGTGGTATTAAGACACAAAGCCTCTGTCCACACTAGCGATGCCCCATCTCCTGGACCATCTTTGCGGAATTACACCCCGGATCTTAAAAACGCACACGCGCGTGCGCACACAAACACACACACACTCACACACAGAGGCACGCCTAGCCCCCTTTCCTCTTGTGCTTCCATTGCTCCTCTATGAGCTTCCAACGAGCTGTGTGGAGCCCAAAACGTTCTGTCCAGCTGAGGCGGCGGCCTTGGCCCTGCCAGAGCCTTTCGGTTTTTCCAGATGGGGGTGAAATTCCCCCTCCTCATCCCACCTCCCGCCCCGCCCCGGGCTCGGAGGGACTTGGCCCTGAAACTGCGGTGTCCAAATTCTCGACTTTGTATCCTGCCCTCACTTGGGATCTTGGCGCTGGCAGTTAAGGAAGGGGAGGTAGAGGGCCGGGGAGTTGGGGTGGGAGGTGTGGAGACTGGGTGAGGATGGCGTTCCATGAAGTATTTGTAAGGACGGGGAAAAAATAATGGTCCCTACATGTAAGATGGAGGCGGCTATGGGCTCAGGTTACCGGCCTGAGTTGCCGGCCTGAGCCTGGAGCTGGCGCTGCTGCCGCCCCTGGGGACGGAGGTGGGGCAGTGCAGAGGCGCGGCCTGGCGCTGGCTCTTCAGGTGCGGTGAGGCAAAGCTGGTTCAAAGCCCAGGCTGTCTTGCACCCCAGCTACCACAGAAAGTTCGACAAGGAGTTAGCGTGATTGTCTTTCTTGGCCCCAGAGAGATGAAGTCCTCTATGTGACTTAACATGAAGCATGCCCCTCCCACCACCTCCATTCCACTCCACAAAGGTGAGACTCACCAGGCCCCAGCCTCCTGACCCTCTAGAAGAGGGATAGCCTTGAGTGACAGTCAGATTTGACTTGTGGCAGCATGACTCTGGTCAAATGCATTTTAATGTTTTAAAATGCTCAGTGTACACATCTGAAAAATGGGTATAATACTGATCCCCAGGTGATCAAATAGATAATGCACCTGACAGTCTCCACTGCACAGCAAGGGCCCCACAAATTTGGGTCAGAGATCTGGGGTTCCCCAGAGCTTAGAACTTATCTCTTTAAGAGCCTCAATTTCTTACCTGTAAAATTAGGTTAATCAGAATGCCTCCATCATAAGTATTTGTGAAGTGCAAGTAAAATATAAATGTATGTAAGAACACTGTTAACTGTAGTTAAAATAAGTAAGTGTTGTTTGTCAATGTGGAAGATCATTAAAAAGGGATTTCAGTTCAGTTCAGTTCAGTTCAGTCGCTCAGTCGTGTCCAACTCTTTGCAACCCCATGAATCGCAGCACGCCAGGCCTCCCTGTCCATCACCATCTCCCGGAGTTCACTCAGACTCACGTCCATCGAGTCCCTGATGCCATCCAGCCATCTCATCCTCGGTCGTCCCCTTCTCCTCCTGCCCCCAATCCCTCCCAGCATCAGAGTCTTTTCCAATGAGTCAACTCTTCTCATGAGGTGGCCAAAGTACTAGAGTTTCAGCTTTAGCATCATTCCTTCCAAAGAAATCCCAGGGCTGATCTATTTACTCCATAGTAAAAGTATGAATAAGCACCAGGGATGTAGTGGAAATGGCACCAGGATCCAAGTAATTGCAGTGTTGGGGTTTGACTAGGAGTCCCTTCCACCCCTGGGCTTCCTTGGTCTGCCAGTGGCCTTTCCCCTCCTTACTGTGTGAAATGGGGCAGGAATCACTCATGGTTCCGGAACTCATGCTTCCATACAGCCATCCTGCTGTCATTGCAGGAGACACATCCAAAGAGAATAAGTGGGTGAAGAAAAGCAAGGCTGTTCTCTTGATTTGAATATGTTTAGCAAACCATCATTCAGAAACATGAAGTCTATCAGGCCTTTTTCAAGGCCACCCATATTACATTTTAAATCTCCACCTGTATGAGTTAAATACTTGAAAGTATTTCTTTTGAAAGTATTCATTCACTGACAAATGAAATAAATAGGAAAGAAAGAAAGTGGTGGTGGGGGGTGCAGGGAGTAAATCATTGGGCAGACCGGACCTTTTTCAGTTTCTAGAGGCCATAATAAACAAGATGCCAAACACTGGAATTTTCTTAGCCCAAAACCTTGCCTCAGATTTGCAGGCCAGGTTTGTCAAGATGCTGTTTGCCTCTAGTTAAAGAAACTCAGACCTGAAGAAAATGTCCTACCTCTGTTCACTGCTTTTTCCCAGGAAAATCTGCTAAGTATTAGAAGAAATTTGAGATGCATGGAATCCTTGTAATCTGAAGGATTTGTAAACAATAAGAATATTTACATAGCATTTCTCAGTTTACAAAGTGTTTTTATATCATTCATTCATTTAACATTTATTGAGGGCTCACGCTGTACCTGGCCAGGGCTACTTTGAATGGGGCCATTCTCTTCATCTGAGAAACAGTGTGGTATAATGCCTAGGGGCACAGGCTCTGGGGCAGGCTACTTGAGCTTTCACCCCAGCTCCCCACATCTAACTTTGTGCCTCGGAGGAAGTTGTTTAACCCCTCTCTGTCATAACTTCCACATCTGTAAAATAGAGATGATATTAGTACCTCCCTAGCGGATTTGTTTGAGAACAGTGCCTAAAGTGGGGATGATATTAACAATCTCAGGCAGAGTTTCCACATAGCAGTCCCTCTGGATCTATTTAAAATGTCAATAAAAACCTCAGGTTGTGTTCTTACCACTCCCTCCCTCTCCTAAACTGACTTCCCATCACTTTTGCAATAAAACCTGAGCTTTCCTGGCTTCAAGCCTCCCGCCACCTCTCTGATCTCATCCTGGCCCATTTTTCCCCCTTGCTTAGTGTATTCCTGCCACACTGGCCTTTCTGGTCTTTAGAGAAACCAAGCTCATTCTTGCCTTAGGGCCTTTACGTCTGCTGTTCCCTCTCCCTAAAACACTCTTCCCCCACATCCTTACGTAGCTCCTTTCTTTATACCATTGCAGCCTGGGAGAAACCTTCCTGACCACATACTCCCTTACTTCACCCTCTTTTATTCTTACCATAACACTCACTAATACTTGATAGTCCACTGCCTATTTTCTGCCTCGCCCACTAGCCTATAAGCTTCATGAGACCTTATTCATTCCTGTATGGCAGCACTCAGAACATGCCAGACATGTGATAGATATTCAGTCCATGTTTGTAAGAATGAATGAATGAGTAATAGCTCAGTATAGAAGACATGTTAAATTTCAAGAGTGACAGCTTCAAAGACAGCTACCACTTAACTGTGAATTACCATGTATCAGACTTTGTATGTATGAACCCATTTAATCTTAGTAATCTCAGAAGCCACTCTCTATAATTATCTCCACTTTACAGATGAGAAAACTGAAGCCAAGCGAGGTTTACTAACTTCCTTACAGCTAATAGATGGTAGCCCTGAACTGAATACCTGGCACTACAGGGGTGACAACAGGGGACCCGATTCAGACTTGGGTTCAAGGGCTACATCTTATTGAGCTTCACAAAAATTCTGTAAGGTGGGTATTACTATACCCCTATTTTATAGGCGCGGAAACCGAGGCTAGTAACTTTAAGGACTCAGCCAGGACGATGCCAGTAAGAAGTGAGAGAGTCAGGACTTGAGCCAAAGCCCAGAGGGCTGTCCCTTCCACCATGCAGAAGGTCTCCTGGACAGGATCAGGCTGGGGCCTAGGAACAAGGACTTCTTTTTGTCTGTCCTCTCTTTGGCAGCTCCTGGGCCCCGTGTGAACTCCTTCCCCTCCTTGCTTTACAGGCCATGTGGTCCCTTTGCAAACTGCTGCTGATTCAAGTCTCTCTCTGTGGATGGCTGGGGAGTTCAGGTCTGAGATAAAATGCTGCTAGTGCCCTGTGTGTGCTGGGGGTTCAGGGACACGGCTACCCTGCCCGGCTCTTCGGGTGTCACAGGGAGGGTGCCGAGAGCTCAGACAGGCGGCACGCCCATCCTCTGCCAGCTCGAAAGGTCCCCAGGGTTCGGTCAGGCTTGAGGAATGGGGCGTTGGCAGCCACTAACATGCCAGACGGACAGAGGGGCACGTGCTCCTGGGCCTGGCAGCACCAGCTGCTTTCCCTCCTCGCCTCGTCCTGGAGAAAAGAGCTCTCTGGAAACAAAGCCCACTGCCCAGCCTCTCCCTGCTGCTGACGGTGAGGGGGTGGGGGGCGCTCCCTTATTGTCCTGCCAACCATTCACAACATGTTTGGTTCTACATGTATAGTTTAATCCCTCCTCACTACAAAAACAAAGATAGCTGTTGTCATAGTATTAAAGAAAAATGTTTTATTTATAGAAGAACTATGTGATTTAACTTTGTATGTGTCCCTGTGACTGTGACTTTATATGTATATATATAGATATAATCCCCATTTTCATTCTAGGCATGTCTCTATTATTAACTGTGTGACTAAATAACCTTTTTATTTTGGAGAAAGAAGATATAACTTGTTTGAATGAGGTTGCATCATCATGTTTCCATGGTGGTATAGTGGCGAGAAGGCCCTGTCTTGTTCAACTTAAACCCTATCCTCAGTTTCCTCTTCTGTCTAATGGGGATAATCATACCTATATCACATTATTTGCACGTTAAATGAGCAGTAGTGGTAGACTGTAAAGCTTCCTATAGTGGCCATGTATTATTCATCTAGAGAGATTACATCAGGGAAAAAGATATGTCCTTTATCGTTCGTGGAGTGGTAATCCCAAGGAGAGTACATTTCTGCTAATATAAACTCAAGTAAGGGGGAGAAGACATAAGCACTCATCCGCTTCTGCTAAATGAGAAGCAGTTTATCTCTTGGAACCTTTTTTTTAAGATTTTTTTTTTTATGTGGACCACTTTTAAAGTCTTTATTGAATTTGTTACAATATTGCTTCTGTTTTATGTTTTGGCGTTTTGGCCGTGTGGCATGTGGAATCTTAGGATCTTAGTTCCCCTACAGGGGGTCAGACCCACATGTCCCTGCATTGGAAGGCAAAGTCTTAACCACAGGACTGCCAGGGAGGCCCCTTTCTTGAAATCTGAAGTCTTTATATCCACCCTGTTGTGTTTAGTAGCTCAGTCATGTCTGACTCTTTGCAACCCTGTGGACTGTAGCCTACCAAGCTCCTCTGTCCATGGAGTTCTCCAGGCAAGAATACTGGAGTGGGTTCCCATGCCCTCCTCCAGGGGATCTTCCCAACCCAGGGATGGAACCTGTAGCTCCTGCTTTAGCAGGTGGATTCTTTACCACTGTGCCACCTGGGAAGCCCATGTCCACCCTGGGGGTATTATTATTTTCTTTGACTTACAAAGCAAGGAGCTGAGGCTCAGGTTGAAAGCATGACATCTCTCTTGATATCCTGGCTTTGCCCGTTGCTTCCTGTGTGACCATAGACAAGTCGCTTAAACTTTCTGAGTCTCAGTTTCCTCCTTGATAAACCAGATCAGTGTTTGACACCAAGAGCAGATTGGGGGTATGGTCAGACATGTTCAGAAATAATGCTGGCTGTCATGAGATGGCTTGCCACTCTTACCTCACCTCTTATGTGGGTAGCAGTCAGTTTTGGGTTAAGCCGTACCAACTTAAAACGGACTCCCCAGAACTGCTGGC
Organism: Oryx dammah; assembly: GCF_014754425.2. Lineage (NCBI taxonomy): Eukaryota > Metazoa > Chordata > Mammalia > Artiodactyla > Bovidae > Oryx > Oryx dammah. The sequence goes on along the minus strand of NW_024070202.1, from coordinate 66,494,743 downwards.
AGCAGAAAACCCACGTGGTGAGACTGAGGCACTTCACAATGGCCCTTTGACGCAGATAGCTGAGTCCTGGGAGGACAGCGGGTGTGTTCTTCGCTCCCTGCCATCCCCAGCTCTGCCTAAGCACCAGGAAGTCAAGCGCCATCCCCACAAGTGTTAGAACAGTAGGAGCATACAGACTGTGATCAAAAAGGTATTTTTCATTTGAATTACTTTAATAATCTACCTCCATTCTTGGATAAGCTAGATATTCTTATCTCTACTACGGAAAACAGAAAGGTGTTCATTTTCCTGTTTGCAGTTGACATTGTTTTATTATCTTAAACCAGATGAGCTTTGATAAGAAACTCCAACCCAACTTAATGACAGAAATAAGGGCCACAGATGACATGTGCTGAAATCAGAGTTCTCACTGGGGATTTTCAGCTCCAAATGGGCAGGAATCTATAGGAAAGAGTAGGCTTGCTCAGGGCAGGTACAAGTTGGGGCCGCTTCACTGCAAACCATGCTGTCCTGAGAATTGGAAGTGGTTTTAGTTGATCATGACATTTAGATTTTTTTTTAATGTAATTGATTGCATGCTATGTTGCTTCAGTTGTATCCAATTCTTTGTGATCCCATGGACTGTAATCCTCAGGCTTCTCTGTCCATGAGCTTTTTCAGACAAGAATACTGGGGTGGTTTGTCATACCTTCCTCCAGAGGCTCTTCCCAACCCAGGGAATGAACCTACATCTCTTGTGTCTCCTCCACTGCAAGTGGATTCTTTACCCCTGAGCCACCCGGGAAGCCCTTTTAATGTAATGTTGTTCAGTTGCTCAGTCATGTTTGACATTTTGCGACACCATGGACTGCAGCACACTAGGCTTCTCTGTCCTTTACCATCTCCCAGAGCTTGCTTAGACTCATGTCTATCGAGTGAGTGAGGCCAACCAACCATCTCAGCCTCTGTCGTCCCCTTCTCCTCCTGCCTTTCCCAGCATCAGGGTCTTTTTAATGAGTGGGTTCTTTGCATCAGGTGGCCAAAGTATTGGAGTTTCAGCCTCAGCATCAGTCCTTCCAAAGAATGTTCAAGACTGATTTCCTTTAGGATGAACTGGTTGGATCTCCTTACAGTACAAGGCACTCTCAAGCGTCTTTTCCAACACCACAGTTCAAAAGCATCAGTTCTTCAGTGTTCAGCCCTCTTTATGGTCCAACTCTCACATCCATTCATGACTACTGGAAAAACCATAGCTTTGACTAGACGGACCTTTGTCAGCAAAGTAGTGTAATGCCCATCCTCAGATATGTGGTTAGTCACAGTTGTTCTGTCCTCAAATGGTGGTCCTAGAACCAGCAACATAAGCATTACCTGGAATTTGTTGGAAATGCAGTGTCAGAAGTTCCTGTGTGGGGTCCAGCGATGGTGTTTTGATAAGCCTTCAGGTGACTGAGAGGGCTTCCCTGGTGGCTCAGACGGTAAAGAATCTGCCTGCAAAGGGGGAGACCTGGGTTCGATCCCTTGGTCGGGAAGATACCCTGGAGGAGGGCATGACAACCCCCTCCCGTATTGTCCCCTGAAGAATCCTATGGATATAGGAGCCTGGTGGACTACAGTCCATGGAGCCGTAAAGAGTCAGAAGTGACTAAGCACAGCACAGGTGACTGAGATGCACTCTAACGCTTAAGAACCACCTCTTTCCCCTCCTTTGTGAAGCCTTTTCTTGGCATTTCTAATATTGTAACAGTCCATGTCTGTGATCTGCCTTGGCTCTAACTACCAGATTGGAAGTTCAGTACATTGTGTTCCCAGATGTATATTTGCCAAGGAATTAACATTGTTCAGAGCCACAGGTTCTGACCCCTTGCTATGGTTTTTTTTATGGCCAGAGTGGGTGTTTGGTTTCTCATGCTTAAGATATTTTCCAAGTGAAAGGCCTTGTGGCCATGCCCTATGGTGCCGGACTCTGGGTCAAGTTCCCGTTTGTCCTTGTACAAGGCTAGACCCCAGATCTTGCTTTCAGGTGCTTTAGCCCAGCCACCAGATACTCTCTCTGCCCTCCCCTGGTTTTGGAATAGGCCTCTCTAATTTTCTAAGAGTAACCCTCCTGCCCCTGGAGAAGGAAATGGCAACCCACTCAGGTATTCTTGCCTAGGGAATCCCAGGGACAGAGGAGCCTGGCGGGCTACAGTCCATGAGGTCGCAAAGAGTCGGACATGACTTAGCGACGGAACAACAAGTACAGCGCTCCTGCCCCTAGTCCCATTCCTGTTAGTTCTGAAGGGTTGGCCTGTTTTGTCTGTGGGCACTGCCTCGGGTCACTGGTTGCTTGTCTTTCTTTGCATAGGCCTCTGCAAAGCAGCGGGAGCCAATCTGTGTTCCATCCTTGGCATGTGCCAGGCTTGTTTACCTGGCACTGCTGTCCTGATCTCACTGGTTTTTATATGATTCTTCTGTTGTTTTCCCTTTGTCTTTTTTCCCCCAACTACAGACTTATTTTTTTAGCTCACCTCACCATGTATTCTGCAGATTTTCACTGACTGCCATGATTAGTCTTAGAAGGGGGCAGTTTCAGTAAATAAAACTGAATACCTTTTGTCATGAGATACAATGGATATGAAATAATTAGCATTTAGTAAGTGATGTCTTATAAGCGGCTGTGTACACCTGGGTTTGTCTCATTCCAAACCCCCTGCTCTGTCAGGTTATCACATGGGCAGGGATTCAGTTAAAACTCTTTTCTAAAACAAGAAAACCAACACTGCTGGCAATTCGGGATAAGTTAGAAAGCCACGTCCAGGAAATTTAGGGAGAATGGACAGGAAGTCCTTTCCCAGGTGTTCAGTCTTTCTTCTCCAGAGCTTCCCTGGTGGCTCAGCGGTGAAGAATTCGCCTGCAGTGCAGGAGACGCAGGTTCCATCCCAGGGTCAGGAAGATCCCATGGAGGGAGGGCATGGCAACCCACTCCAGTGTTCTTGCCTAAAGAATCCCGTGGACAGAGGAGCCTGGTGGGCTACAGTCCATGGGGGCACATAAGAGTCAGACAGGACTGAAGTGACTTAGCAGACATGTATGCAAGTCTTTCTTCTCCAATGTATTCATAAATCAGCAACTCCAAAAGTGGAGTAATGAAAATGGTGGCGTGAATAACCTCTTCATGAGGCTGTAGATGCCCTAGAAACACTTCAGCTGAAGAAACTGATTGCCAGGCGGTGGTGGATACACTGTGATTCTGTTACAGTTTCAGTGATATTGGAGAAGGAAATGGCAACCCACTCCACTATTCTTGGCTGAAGAATCCCGTGGACAGAGGTGCCTGATGGGCTACAATTGATGGGATTGCAGAGTTGGACACGACTGAGTGACTGACACTTTGAGTGATATACTTTTCTTAATTTATTTCCTTAATTTATAACTTAAAATACTTTTTTAAAAAAAGATAGTTAAAAAATAGGCTATATTTGTAAAAAAAAAAAAACAAAAAAACAAAAAGGTTTTCATAGATACACCTGCTTCTGAATTAATTCTAACCCAAGTTGCCTTGGATAGTGTTCTCAGTGAAGTCACATAGGCTGTCTGATTTAGCGTTACTGAGGGTGGAAATCCCCTACACCATCCTCCTGAAAATGCAAAAGAGGAAATAAGGGACTTATAGCCATCATTTATTGAAAAGCTGTTGTACTATCTGCCAGCCAGGCACTGTACTAGGTACTTAATCAACTTTTTACTTTCTCTGTAATCTTCATAACAAGTCTAGGGAACAAGGCAGCCTTAAGATTTTCCATTGTGTGGTGCTAGGTGTTAATCCCATCTCTGACTTGGATAAGAATTTGAAATATGCCAGAACTTTTTAAAATTTGAGTTTGAAACAGGTGTTGAGCCAAACTTGTATTAAAGTGGACTTTATTATTCTTGCTGAATCCCCACTAAGAATCAAGTGCAATAATGGATTTAAAGGCACTTTGTACAAGAGAAGACTCTACACATGGACATCACCAGATGGTCAACACTGAAATCAGATTGATTATATTCTTTGCAGCCAAAGATGGAGAAGCTCTATACAGTCAGCAAAAACAAGCAAGCTGTGGCTCAGATCATGAGCTCCTTATTGCCAAATTCAGACTTAAATTGAAGAAAGTAGGGAAAACCACTAGACCATTCAGGTATGACCTAAATCAAATCCTTTGTGATTATATAGTGGAAGTGAGAAATAGATTTAAGGGACTAGATCTGATAGATAGAATGCCTGATGAACTATGGACTGAGATTCGTGATATTGTACAAGAGACAGGGATCAAGACCATCCCCATGGAAAAGAAATGCAAAAAAGCAAAATGGCTGTCTGGGGAGGCCTTACAAATAGCTGTGAAAAGAAGAGAAGCGAAAAGGAAAGATATAAGCATCTGAATGCAGAGTTCCAAAGAATAGCAAGAAGAGATAAGAAAGCCTTCCTCAGCAATCAATGCAGAGAAATAGAGGAAGACAACAGGATGGGAAAGACTAGAGATCTCTTCAAGAAAATTAGAGATACCAACGGAACATTTCATGGAAAGATGGGCTCGATAAAGGACAGAAATGGTCTGGACCTAACAGAAGCAGAAGATATTAAGAAGAGGTGGCAAGAATACACAGAAGAACTGTACAAAAAAGATCTTCACAACCAAGATAATCACGATGCTGTGATCACTCACCTAGAGCCAGACATCTTGGAATGTGAAGTCAAGTGGGCCTTAGAAACCATCACTATGAACAAAGCTCGTGGAGGTGATGGAATTCCAGCGGAGCTATTTCAAATCCTGAAAGATGATGCTGTGAAAGTGCTGCACTCAATATGCCAGCAAATTTGGAAAACTCAGCAGTGGCCACAGGACTGGAAAAGGTCAGTTTTCATTCCAATCCCAAAGAAAGAAAATGCCAAAGAATGCTCAAACTACCGCACAATTGCACTCATCTCACACGCTAGTAAAGTAATGCTCAAAATTCTCCAAGCCAGGCTTCAGCAAAATGTGAACCATGAACTTCCAGATGTTCGAGCTGGTTTTAGAAAAGGCAGAGGAACCAGAGATCAAATTGCCAACTTCCACTGGATCATGGAAAAAGCAAGAGAGTTCCAGAAAAACATCTATTTCTGCTTTATCGACTATGCCAAAGCCTTTGACTGTGTGGATCACAATAAACTGTGGAAAATTCTGAAAGAGATGGGAATACCAGACCACCTGACCTGCCGCTTGAGAAATCTGTATGCAGGTCAGGAAGCAACAGTTAGAACTGGACATGGAACAACAGACTGGTTCCAAATAGGACAAGGAGTACGTCAAGGCTGTATACTGTCACCCTGCTTATTTAACTTATATGCAGAGTACATCATGAGAAATGCTGGGCTGGATGAAGCACAAGCTGGAATCAAGATTGCTGGGAGAAATACCAATAACCTCAGATATGCAGATGACACCACCCTTATGGCAGAAAGTGAAGAGGAACTAAAAAGCCTCTTGATGAAAGTGAAAGAGGAGAGTGAAAAAGTTGGCTTAAAGCTCAACATTCAGAAAACGAAGATCATGGCATCTGGTCCCATCACGTCATGGGAAATAGATGGGGAAACAGTGGAAACAGTGTCAGACTTTATTTTGGGGGGCTCCAAAATCACTGCAGATGGTGATTGCAGCCATGAAATTAAAAGACGCTTCTACTTGGAAGAAAAGTTATGACCAACCTAGATAGCATATTGAAAAGCAGAGACATTACTTTGCCAACAAAGGTCCATCTAGTTAAGGCTATGGTTTTTCCATTGGTCATGTATGGATGTGATAGTTGGACTGTGAAGAAAGCTGAGGACCGAAGAATTGATGCTTTTGAACTGTGGTGTTGGAGAAGACTCCTGAGAGTCCCTTGGACTGCAAGGAAATCAAACCAGTCATTTCTGAAGGAGATCAGCCCTGGGTGTTCTTTGGAAGGAATGATGCTAAAGCTGAAGCTCCAGTACTTTGGCCACCTCATGCAAAGAGTTGACTCATTGGAAAAGTCTCTGATGCTGGGAGGGATTGGGGGCAGGAGGAAAAGGGGATGACAGAGGATGCGATGGCTGGATAGCATCACCAACTTGATGGACATGAGTTTGAGTGAACTCTGGGAGTTGGTGATGGACAGGGAGGCCTGGTGTGCTGTGATTCATGGGGTTGCAGAGTCGGACATGGCTGAGCGACTGAACTGAACTGTACTATTATGCTTTTTGTACAATGCAAGAGACTATTACATGACTGGCATTTCAGTGACTCGACAACTTTAAGGGCCTCCACTTAATAGGGAATCATGTTTGAGCTGTTCTCTAAAGTTAGAGAATCTAGAAGGTATCTTTATTAGGTCAAGGAGGAAGCTACTCTAGAAGTCTGCTGGAAATAGAGCAGCATGTATCAGAATTGGACTTTCACTTCTGTGAAACACAGATAATTGGGCTGTAAAGATGGCATACTAGCACGTTATTCTCTTTTGAATCTGAGCAGCGTTTTCAGTTCTTTCCAGTTCCTGAGGATCCTGCAGTGAAAAGGAAGAAGGGGAAATCTGTTTATTGCATGTTGGGCATATGACTTTTTGGGGGTGATGCTCTAATCATTTGTATTAATAGCAGGGGTAAGTATATGCTTGACATGGACCATTTCTCCAAATTGATCTGTCCCTTGCTGCCCAGTGCCTGTTCCTTGCTCTCATCTGCCAAACATCTTCCTCTCCTCTATACTTTTTTCACCAGTGATGAGCTGTCATTGATCTGGCCCCTGTAAACAGCAATGCTTGGTACCTGACTGACACCCTGATGTTATCCTGGTCTTCAGTAACCCCTACCCTGATCCTGTTGTGCAGATATGCAGAGCAGGGGGTTTCTGCATCTTCGTCTCTCAAACCAGTTTCTTGGGCTTATTCCAGATCCTTGAACATTTATGGGAAAACTAGCCAAATCTTAAAGATGTACTAAAATGGATATCCTCATGTGGGAAAGAAAAAAACTTGTCTAGCCTAAGAAAAAGCCTAAATCAGTTTCCTCCTGGTGCATGTTAACATCCCAAGTGTTGCCTGGGTTTGTTGCCCTCTTTTATATCTATCTATCTATCTATCTATCTATCTATCTATCTATCTATAGTAATTTTTATTTATTTTTCTTTTTCTGGCTTTTCTGGGTCTTCACTGCTACATGGGCTTTTCTCTAGTTGAGGCAAGTGGGGGCTGCCCTCTGCTTGCACAGGCTTCTCTTGATGTAGAGCGCAGCCTCTAGGTGCAGGGCCTTTGGTAGTTGCTGCACCTGGGCTCAGAGAGTTGCAGCTCCTGGGCTCTGGAAGATAGGCTTGTTCGTTGTGGCACTGCTCCGCAGCATGTGGGATCTTCTTGACACAGGAACTGAACCCACATCTCCTGCATTGGCAGGTAGATTCTTTACCATTGTGCCTCCAGGGAAGCCCTACAATGTCCTCTTAAAGCATTTTAAGGGAAGGTGAGATTTCAGAGAGCCTTTGTTTCCTGGTGAGTAGGGATGACTTTTCCATGTGTTCTCCTAAATTCATTTCTTTTTTTTTTTTTAATTAAAAAAAAATTTTATTTTTACTTTATTTTGCTTTACAATACTGTATTGGTTTTGCCATACATTGACATGAATCAGCCATGGGTGTACATGAGTTCCCAATCCTGAACCCCCCTCCCACCTCCCACCCCATATCATCTCTCTGGATCATCCTCGTGCACCAGCCCCAAGCATCTTGTATCCTGTATCGAACATAGACTGGCGATTCGTTTCTTACATGATAGTATACATGTTTCAATTTTGAAGTAAAGTGACCAACGCCCCCACTCTCAGACTAATCTGGGTAAAGAATGTTTCCGAGTAAGCAGTTACAAACTCTGCCTTCTTAATCCTTCAGCCATTGCTGAAGGCAGTGGTAAGGATTATGCAAGCTCTTGGTTTCTCCTCCCTCCCATTTTAAAGCCACCCTAAATGGCAACGCACTCCAGTACTCTTGCCTTGAAAATCTCATGGACGGAGGAGCTTGGTGCAGGCTACTATCCATGGGGTCACAAAGAGTCGGGCACGACTGAGCGACCTCACTTTCACTTTCACTTTGCCAGCATCAGGAGAGGGACATTGGAAATCATGGGAAGGGGAATATTGATCCCCCTGCCCTTTTACTATGTATGGACAGATCTAATGGAAAATTGAGCAGGTGAGATTACGGACCAGGAGCACGGGGGGTTTCTGCAGGGTATTCATTTTCTGCCTTCGATACAAGTCAAGAATAACTATATGGATTTTTACTCTGGAATGGAGGCCTTCTTCAAATTCACATAATTGAAAAAATCTTCTTGGTTTTGTGTATTTCAGACTGAGTATAATAACTGTGTCTTTGTTTTCTCCTTTTCCTTACTGGTGGGCACACAGCACGTGTGGAGTGAGAGTGAAGACTGCCTGCCTTTCTTGCAGCTAGCACAGGATTACATCTCCTCCTGCGGCAAGAAGACACTCCATGAAGTCTTGGAAAAAGTCTTCAAGTCTTTCAGACCTGTAGGTGCCTGCTTGGCTTCCAAAGCCATCTTATTGTCTCCAGTGACTGTGCTCTGAATAACGCGGATTGTGGGGAAAGTGGGCAATGGAATGACTAATTGTTTTTCTCTTGTCTGCCCTGTGGCTTAAAGATAGCAGTTCGTGGAGGGAGGCTGAAGGCGGAGAGGGAGGGGGAAACGGGATGTGACACAGCTGTTTGTTGCGGGGATGATGGTTATTTCTAGCATCCCTTGAGTTAAGAATCTCTGATTGGGTGGGAAGCACACAGTCTTTTATGAGACAACTGAGTATTCCGGTTCTCATCCAGTAGACTTAAAACTAAAATGCTTGCAAGTGCTATGGAGGATCTCTTGTAATAGCAAATTGCCAGAAGGTGGTATAAAGGATATACTCTCATGTGGATGGATATGGAGGCGAAGAAACTGGGTAGTTGTTCTTTTCTCTTTTGATAAAGTCTCTTGTAGAGAGCTTGCTTCCCCCACCCCACCCCCCGCCCCCCAGCCTCCTTAGGATTTAGGAATCTGGATGTTTGTGGTTAGTTGACGGTTTGTTTCATTCTAGCTGAAAAGCATGTGAAATGAATGCTCACCCCTATTTTATAAACTACTTCTCTCTCTTTATTGGAAGACAAAGTCAGATTGTGTGACATTTCCCCCAAGTTCAGTTCCCTGCCCACTGTAAGCACTCTACAGTTTCAATGTTATTTCCTCTAGAATTTCCTTTTTTTTCCAAATCTTTTAATATAGTATCTACTTCTTTTTTTATAATTTTAGTTTTGGCTGTGCTGGGTCTTTTTTGCTGCTCTGGGTTTTCTCTAGTTGCAGTAAGCAGGGGCTATTCCTCTAGTTGTGGGAGGGACTAGTCTAGCTCAGGCTTCCCATTGTGGTGGTCTCTTGTTGTGGAGCACAGGCTCTAGTGTGTACGGGCTTTAGTATTTACAGCACATGGGTTCAGTGGTTGTGGTTCCCGAGCTCTAGAGCACAGGCTCAATCCCACACGGGCTTAGTTGCTCCAAGGCCTGTGGGATCTTCCCTGATCAGGTATTGAATCCGTGTCTCCTACAGTGGCAGGGGGATTCTTTACCACTGACCCATGACCCACCACGGAAAACCCTAGTATCTATTTCTTTCTTGGAATCTTCAAACTTGTTTTTGTTTCTCTGAACATGGTAGGCTTAGCTGCATAAGAGACTTTGGGATATTCCAGTGTTTCAAAATTTTGAAGTCTGTTTTGTCATCTTTTGTTTTCACTGGGTCCCCTTCCTGGTATCTTGTTTCTTTGTGTGTTGGATTATCTCTGTGTGCTTGAAAATTTGTATATTTGTATTTGAAGATTTATATTTTGGGATAAATTGAGGCCTAAGATAATGGTACTTTCCTCCAGGGAGGATTCAGTCGGAGACCACCTTCAAACAATTTAAGACTTGTAGTTCTTAGAACACTCCAGGTGATGCAAAGCCAGGTTGCAGGCCTGGTTTCCTCTTGTTCTGAGAGCAGACTCAGTCTGTTCAGGCTGTTATAACAAAACACTAGGTGGCTTATAAACAAGAATTTATGTTTCATTGTTCTAGAGGCTAGAAGTCCAAGACCAGCGTGCCGGCAGAGTTGGTATCTCGTGAGGGCTCACTTCCTAGACAGGTGGCCATCTTTTCATTGGACCTCCTATGGTGGAAGGAGAGAGAGAGAAGCCAAGAGCCTCTTTAATAAGGGCACTCGGTCGTTTATGAGGGCTCCACCTACATGATCTGATCACCTCCTTAAGGGCCCACCTTCTGATATCATCACTTGGAGGGGTAGGATTTCAGCATATGACTCTGGAGGGGAGAACATAAATATTCAGACCATAGCATAGACTTTTGGGGTCCTAGCCTGAAGCGAGGATGGTTTGTCACAGAAGCTCCTTTCTTGACTTTGGAGTAGGCCAAGCAGGCCATAGTTTCTTTGAGAACAGTAGATGAGATGTCCTCAGGACAAAAGCAACTTTTTATGATAGGCTTACATCTGTGGGTACTAACTCTCAATATAATTAAGAAGGCATTTTTCATATTGAATCCAGCTTTTTTAGTTCTCTGTGGAAGAGTTGGTCCTAACCAGTATCACTTAATCCACCATTATAAGAAGAGGGATTTTAAATGTCCTTTGTCACTCTATCTGATTAATATCATTTGTCCAACCAATTCTTTTTGTTGTTGTTTGTTCATTTTCTAAGCCTGTTTGACTCATCCAAAATAGATTTTTTGACTTACAGATACTGGTCTATCTCACTTGCATCCATTCAGTTTGTATTTACTGAACACCTAGTAAGCACTTGATACTCTTTACTGCTCTATCCCTAGCACTTGAACCAGACAGATGAAAATCTTAGATCTCACGGGGCTTGTATTCTAGTGTCAGGGAGACAGGATAAATGAGGACAACACATAACGTGTTAGTGACAAGTGCCAAGGAGAAAACAACATGAGTCAGGGAAAGGGGCTGAGAAGTGTCTGAGGCCCCGACAGTTTTGATTAGGGGAGCAGGCAATGCTTCACTGAGAAGGTTACTTAAGTGAAACTGAAATGAGATGTGGGCCGTGAGGGGATCCGCAGGAAGAGCTTTCCAGGTAGAGAGAACAGCAGATACAACCACAGGGGGAGAGAAAGCCAGGGCTCAGGGAACAAGGGGAGGCTGGTGTGGCCCGAGTGAAGGGGGAAGGCGGGAGGAGTGAGAGATGAATCTTGAGGAATTTCCGGGGCTTGCAGGTCACAGAAGGACATGACCTGGGGAGCCTCGGAAGGGCTGGAGCACCAGAGAGATCCACCTAGCCGAGAGCACGCTGTGAGGGGGAGGGGGTGCAGGGAGACCCGTGAGGAGGCTGTCACTGTCATCCAAAAAGAAGATGAGGATGACTCCAGAGTTCCTCATCTACTCGCTGAAGGGAATGGCGTTCGTTTACTGAAATGGGGACAGTTGCAGGAAGAAACGTAGGGAGTGAGACCACCAAGACTACAGTTGTGGACTTGTCAGTGTTTGAAATGCCTGTTAGACAGCCGAGTAGAGACATCAAAGCAGGCAAAAGTTAAAGAAAAAAAAAAAATGGATTCCCGTAAATCTTACCTTCCCCACCCGAACCCCCTGCCCAAATATATGATTAGCGCATGATACTCACTTTGCAGCTGGTTTCCACAGAGGGTCCACTCATGAACTGGCCACGTGGTTCTCTCATCTGTGGTGGCCAGCAACATGTTACCGGCAGAATGCGCTTCACTGGGGAAGGTGAGCTCCCACTAGAGCCCCTTCTGCCATCTTGCTTTACCAAGCCTATGGCTGTGCTTAAGCAACCAGGCAGCTGTATGTAAAGGGAAAACAAATGCAGTCCAAAATATCCAGATATTTAGCTAAAAGCGATTGACTTGGTTGAATACTTTCTTTCAGATCAAGCTGCTTTGTGTAACAGAGACACACAGATTTTATTAATGCTGTTGGGCTTCCTGAGTCCATTTCTCAAGTGGAGCTTTCCACCAAAGCCAGCAGGATGGTGCTCCCAAGGTGGGGCCTTTGCCTGGTACGAGGGCTCCTTTGCTAAGGAAGCTTTTGTGTGCTGGGCGCTCTGGCTGAGTTTTTTGTCTTCAGGGAAGTGCCTTCTCAGGGCTGGTGAGGGTGAAATACACACAGGCTTGGGTTTCTCTCAGTTATGATGTGCCCTAGATCGGATGAGAAGGGAGTTACAGACCCGGGTAAAGGACTTCTGGAGATCAGGGGAGAAGCTTCACCCTCTCCCTCTCCACAGAAGAGTGCCTTTCTCCCCACTGCTGTTTATCTGTTTTATATAAAGGAGGCTTAGGTTATGACTCAGAAAAGGGTCTTGTTGCTGTCGTAGCTCGTAGTATTTGTTGAAGTAACACGTACCCAAATGCTGCAAGGTTATCAAGCAGGTGAACTTGAGTCTGTCATTTCCCTGAAAATTTTTGATAATCTGATCCAATTGTGCGGCTGCTTTTTTTTTTTTTAATAGTTGGGGAAACCACAGGAGAAATATTTTCACCTTCCTCTTAGAACAGCCTCATTCATGGCTTTGAATCCTTGTTTTCCCTTGGCAGGCCCATTGCCAGCCCCTATCCTGTGCAGTGTTTCCAGGAAGATAAGGACCTTTCTTATTGACAGCTTTCTGCTGCCTTTGGGGGCAGCAGTCAAGCAGAGTCAGTTCACTTTGCTGAAGCCCACACATGCCTGCCTGCCTGGACCAAAAGCATGGAGTCATCTGGCCTCCCGAGCGTCCTGCCCGAGAGGCTCAGCGTGCCGCGGCAGCGCTCTTTACGTCCTGCCCGAGAGGCTCAGCATGCCGCGGCAGCACTCTTTACCTTTAGACCTTCCCATTTCGTAGACGGGGTGCTTCTCTCTGCTTTATGTTTGCCTCCCCACCCCTCCCTTGCCAAAACAACCAATCTCACAAAGCCCGTGCCCTACCAGAGAAATCTGTTGTTGGATTTGACAAGAAAAAATCATTATTCTTTTTCTTATTCACCATCTTACCTTCCTCTTTTTCCTCTGTCTCTTCATAACATGATTAACAAAATGCAGGACCATCTGCTATTCGCCGAAGCGGTGCGCGCTCAGTCGTGTCTGACTCTTCGACTCCATGGGCTGTAGCCCACCAGGTTCCTCTGTCCATGGGACTTTCTAGGCAGGAGTGTTGGAGTGGGTTGCCGTTCCCTTCCCCAGAGCATCTTCCCGACCCAGGAATCAAACTCGCATCTCTTTGTCTCTTGTGTCTCCTGCGTCGGCGCCACCTGGGAAGCTCCTGTAGGAGACAGGGCACAGTGCCTAGGCCTGTGCTCTAGAAGCTGGCTTTCTGGGAGGAGAGGCAGCCACAGAAAAGTACAAAGAAAGCCCAGGTCACATGACTAAGCACTGATTTCGGCCCAGACCCTCTGCCTGACGCTGTGCAGGTGGAGGGAGGGAGCTCCATTCCCTGTCTCCTTGCTCCACTCTGCTGGTTCTTTGGGGAAGCGTTTTCCGAGAGGATGTCAGTGAACAGGCACCAACTGCAGCATGATGGTTGTGGTCCCTTGACCTAGTTATGCAGAATCAGGTTACTACAGTGATGAAGGACCCATGCTCTGGGGGGCAGGCTGCCTGGATTCAAATCCCAGGTCTGCCACTTGCTGGCTGGGTGACCTCAGCTAAATTACTTGACCTGGCTGTTTCTCAGTTTCCTCATTTGTTAAAACTAGGAAACAAATGACGATAGTTATCTTAGGGCTGCTGTGAAGATTAAACGACACAAGTTTTGTTGGGGACTTAGTGCAGTGCACACACATGAGAAGCACTGATTAAAGGCTGGCATTGACATGGGTGGGATGGGGACACTTGGCAAAATACTGTTGAGAGGTGAGCTCAGTAGTGAAAACCTTCTTGGGACTCTTAGGTTTTTGGTGGAGAGAGAAAATCATTTGCTGTCATTTTGGCACACACTTAACAGAATCATCTGGCTAAGGTAAAGGATTTTCAAGGGGGTAGTGTTGAGGTATTATTGCCAAAAGTTTATCAACATTGATTTTGGCAAAATAATAATCATCCATTCAGTACTTCATCCATGCAGCTCACTGGGGTGAAGGCTAGTGCTACAAGAGGGACCACCAGATGCTCCTCTCTCCCAGAGGGACACAGGACCAAAGAGCCTCTAGTGACAAGGCTATGAATGATACTTGTTTTCTTTTCTGGATTTTCTAAATTTTCCATGATGTTACAGAAACCATTTATGATCAGGAGCTATGTTGTGATTTTTTTTAATGTTGTCTTGTCCACGATGTGTCCAGAGGACTGGGAATCTCAGATATGAGTGGGCTCATCGAGGAAGGAAGTATGGGCAGGGGCTTCATGGGGAGGTGAGACTGGAAGAAAGGGCAGGATCCAGATTGGGTCAGCAGGGGAGGAGGGCTGGATAAGAATAATGACCAAGAAGGCCTGCCTTGGCTCCTTTACTGAGAGAACCTTAGAGATGTTCCTCCGTGGGGCGTGGTGGCTCAGCCCCGGCCTGGCCAGCTCCTAGCCTGTGTGGCCTCTAGCAGGCTGTTCAGCCTTAGTGTTCCCATCTTTGAAATGGGGGTCATACATGTTTCACTGTCTTATGGATGCATGGAGAGCTTCAGAATCAGAACACACACAGGGCTGTCAAAGCCCAGCCACCCTACCAAGGTCAGTCTCCATTTCCAGGGGCTTCCCTGGTGGCTCAGCAGTACAGAATCCGCCTGCCAATGCAAGAGACACGGGTTCAGTCTCTGGGTCAGGAAGATCCCCTGAAGAAGGAAATGGCAACCCACTCCAGTATTCTTGCCTAGGAAATCACATGGACAGAGGAGCCTGGTAGGTTACAGTCTATGGGGTTGCAAAGAACAGGACATGAGCTAGTGACTAAACAATAACTACAGCTCCATTTCCAGCTCATAACTGCTGTTAGGAAATGCGTATTAGGTAGATATGTGACTCCATGGATGGAGCAGGGCAGCCTCGCTCCTGGACTTACCCATATTCTGCTACACTCCAGGGGCCTCCTAGCTTCCACCTAGTTTTTCTCCTTCCTGCCGGATTGTCATATTCAAATGGTACATGTGTGCAGTGACAACACCAAGCAGGCTGTCGCTGCAGTTTGTGAGCAGATGGGTTTCTCTGTGTCCTGAGACCAGTAATGGCTTCAGAGACACCTGTCACCAGCTTCAATAAATGTGAGTTGGAGAATTGTTGGAATCCTGCATTTTTCTTGTTTAAATGGTCCTGAATTGATGGTCGCTGGTTATCACATGAGTGAGCTAGTCAATGAAACAGTGGTTATGGGTCTAAGTAATATTGACCATATTGTTCCTTTTTATCCCCTCCATGTTTTTGTATCTTTTATTTCATAGTAATTGACAGTCTCTCCCCTGGTTAGAGAACAGTTCACAAGAGAAGAGAGAGCTTACCATTTCCAAGTTAGCTGTAAAACCAAACCTCATCTTTGCCCTTTCAGCTCTCTCAAAGCTTTACTCTCTTCTCCTGGAGTGTTATTCTTCCTCTTACCAGCACTGTGGACGTTAGGGTCACGAGGCACCTGTTGCTATGACAATTTCGTGTGCTGTTTTGGTTGATGTTGCTTTCATGGCCCTTCATTGAGTGAGAGCCCACGCTTTTCCAGGTTTTCTCACTCGGATTGACCTTCGTCCTTTCCCTGGGGTTGCTATGTGACTCCACGTTTTTTTCTCTTTTGAGAAGCAGAGACATTTCCACAAGAAAAATTTCCTTAATTCAGTCTTACTGACATGAGCAAGATTGGTAATTTTTTTGCCACTAGTGGCTGGAGAGCTAGGGATTAAACCCCACAGGAAAATCCTTTGTGACCCAAAAAAAGTTTATTTCTTGCTTCTACTCTTCTAGTCTGCCCAAGAGTCTGGAAGAAGAGAAAGAATCTGCCTGTGGGAAGCTACCCCAGTGGGTCATAAAGTCTGATAGGAAAGATTATGCACAAATGTGGGTTTTAATAAAGACACATTGAATTAACAACATTATAAATCAACTGTACTTCAAAAAATATTGATAAGAAAAACAAACACAAAACAGCCAACCACATCCAGAAGAAAACCACATTGAACGCTGACAATTTAAGTTTATCATGGGATTTGTTGTTTGCTCATGTTTTGAACATTCAAACCCTTGTCATTTAGGGTATGATGCCCCTAAAGTAAGAGAGTACCTATTGCCCTTTCCCATTTAGGTCTTACATCACTCTTGCCGCTTAACCTCTATTTGCTTTTCCTATTATGGAGAAGACAGACTTACCAGGATCCCATCAGAGGTTTGTTGGTAGCACCAGCATCATGGCTTAAGGTCGTTGTTTTTGTTCAGTGGCTAAGTAGTGTCTTTTTGACCCCACGGACTGCAGCATGCCCCGCTTCCCTGTGCTTTGCTTCACTGCTTCCTGGAGTTTGCCCAAGTTCATGTCCATTGAATCAGTGATGCCATCCAACCATCTCATCCTCTGCTGCTCTCTTCTCCTGGCTTAAGATAAACAGTGACAAATTTCCCAAATGCTTTAGAGTCTCAGTACTCAGACTGTGGTTTCTGGATCAGGAGTATCCCCACCACCTGGGAGCTTGTTAGCAAAGCAGAATCTCGGGTCCCACCTGAGACCCACTGAATCATAGTCTCCCTTTTAGGTAGATCCCAAGGTGAGTCATGTACACAGCAAAGTATGAGAAATGCTGTTTCAAAAAGTCCTCCGGAAGGAGCTTACAGGGACCTCAAAAGCCACAGGGCTCTTCCTGGAAGCCCCAGATGCCTAGCTGGTTGACCATGCACTCCAAGGCCTAGATACTGTCTCCTTTTATAAAGGTACTATAGTCTGAGTGCTTGAGTGCCACCTTCAGAGATAGCAGATGCTAAATGCCAACTGATTTCAGCCTCAGCTAGTTTATAGAACCTTTAAAAAGACCTGGAGTTAGTTTTGCAGATAACCGATACTCTCATGGGTCCAAAGAGCTTTAGTTCTCAAGGATTGGCATCTCGGCCCACTAGGTACAACCCTGTTAGGATAGGTGGACTCCAGTAGTCCTTATGTGTTCAGAGAAAGTTCTGAAGGAGCAAGACCTTGGGAATGCTATCATTGTTGTCCAGAGCAATCATAAAGATTTTTTTCCAGGAAAGTGAAAAAATTTTACTAAAATAAAAGTGAATGATTCTATCAGGAGTAATTTAAATATAGTTGACAGGATTTATTGGCCTGTCTTTTTCCTTATAAGAATGTGTGGGTGCAGTTAAAGCAAGGACTCAGGATTCTTCCCAATCTGTTTATATTCCTGTTTCTCATATGTCTTCTTGATTGTTAAAATTTTGGATGCAGTAATTAAATTTTTTTTTTCCAGTCTGGCTCTTCAATCTATTCTTTTACCCCCCAGTTTTATTGGGATGTAATTGACATAAAGCATTGTATAAGTTTATGGTGTACAGCATAGTGATTTGACTTATATACATCATGAAAAATAATTATCACAGTAAGTTTCATGAATATCCATCATCTTATATAGATACAAAGTGAAATAGAAAATAAAACCTTTCTCTCTTGTAATGAGAACTCTCAGGATTTACTGTTTTAACAACTGTCTTTATAGCATGCAGCAATGTTTAATTATATTTACCATGATGTACATTACATCCCTAGTATTTATTTATTAATAACTTATAACTGAAAGTTTGTCCTTTTTGATTGTCTTCATCCAGTTCTCCCTCCCCACCCCACCTCTGGTAACCCAGAAGTTAGATTTATCTACCATAGATGAGAGTGGAGGCAGAGGTAGGAACACCAGATTATTACATTTCTGTATGGTGTCCTTTCTTGCTCTTATGCTTTTTTCATTCTCCTCTGCATGCTTCCAAATTGTACACACTCATAAATGTTGATGCTAACACTGCATATTGAATTTTTTAATGTTTATTACCCAGTTGAAAACACTGAAGCCTCCAGCTATAGCAATAGCATGGACAGCTGGAAGGGAATCTCCCAGGTAGCCTGGTGGTTAGCTGTGTAAAGTGTACAACCCAGTGGCCTGGTTTTGAATCCTCCTCTAACGCTTCCTGGGTAACACTGGGCAAATTTACTCAACTTCTCTTTGTAAAGGAGAGAGAATAATAATACCTACCACATAGGATTATTATGAAGACGAACGGAATTCATGTACAGAAAGCTGCTTATACTGTATCTAGCACAGTAGCCTAACCAATATTAACTCTTAGATTGAATCTGAAGTATGACAGAATTGGTTGGTTCATTGGAATGGAAGCCTGGGAATCAAATGAAGAGGCTGATAGAACTGAGTTTCTTAGTTCTCATCCTACTTCCTAGGACTGATTAGCCATGAGGGGGTCTAGAAGCAAGCCCAGCAGAAGAGAGAAGAAGAAGTGGGGGGTGGAGACAGGCTACTCATGCATCATTAGTCCCCTTGAATCACTGAACTGGCTGTGCTTTAAAATGAGAAACAGACAGTCTTTGTAACTAGATGATTCATATGAGGCTCTATGGTTTGCAGACCATGGCCACATTCACTCTCTCATTTAATCTCCATAGTTTCTCTGGAGTAGAGCAGCTGTCCTTTACAGAGAAGGACACTGAGGCTCAGCAAAGGTGGGGTCCCCCGACCAGAACCCTGGCTTCCAGCTGCCAGGTCCAGCGCCTTTTCCACAGAACCTCTCAATGAATCTGCAGACCCTTTACTAAGGTACCTGAAATGTCCTGACAGCCATTGAGAGCTACTTCTTTTTTCTCTATATATAAGGATGGGGGTACATGCATGCGTGCTAAGTTGGTTCAGGCATGTCTGACACTTTGCAAACCCTAGGGACTGCAGCCCACCAGGCTCCTCTATCCATGGGATTCTCCAGGCAAGAATACCGGAGTGCGTTGCCATGCCTTCCTCCAAGGGATCTTCCCTACCCAGGGATCGAACCCGTGTCTCTTATGTCTCTTGCATTGGCAGTCGGGTGCTTTACCACTAGCACTCCTGGAAGCCCAAGGATAGGGATGTTGTGCTCTCAAATAGCATCTGAATGTTTCCTGCCAAAGAGAAGGGCCTCCCAGTGTGGCGGATGCTCTGGACCTAGACCTATGTGCTTTGGATTCACACAGAAGATAAGGTGGGAAGCTGGGCAGAGGAGAGGGGTAGGGTTTCATGCTTGGCTTGCTGGAACCTCTTCTATAAGCCAACCTAAGCTGAGGAGAGGGTGAGTATTAAGGGATACCTACAGTTTGGGTCCATGTGAATTATGTAAAGTATAATGACAAAGGCTAATCAATGGCATGTCACTTTAGGACAAGATGGCCAATATATATAGATGCATGCCTCAGCTGCACTTTCTGTACCTGTGACAGCCATTGCTAACTGAACAGGATCTTCCCCACTGAGCCTCAGAATTGTCCTGAACCCAAGGCTCTAGGCAGATTTGTTAACTGAAAAGGAATCCAGTGACCATTCCTCTTTTAAGGAGCATCCCTTCAGTACAGTGAGAAGTTACATTTCTTATTGAGTTCATGAGTCTTCTTTTGGCATTTTGGTGACTCTTGGTCACAGCAACAATATTTATGTTTTATCAGCTACTTCAATGGTACCATTCATTTGATACTTTCACCTTGCTGTGTCATCCAGCAGCTCTTAAAATTGAACACTGAAATATTAGTCAACTGTGTTCATTGTAACCAACCATCTTTTTTCCCTCCTTGGAGTCCAACTTTACCTTGTATTCCATCCACTAAGATGCAGAAGGGAGACAGTGGTAGGAGAAAGGGGCTTCTCCCTTCTCCCCAGCACACACAAGATAGATGCCACTGTGGAGGCAAGATGTACCCTCCCTGCCCTTCTCCGCAGTCAGCAGTGTCTCTGAGACAGCTGCAGCCTTCTGAGCTCATGTCTGCAGTGGGCCGTGGTACCCTGGCAGACCCCATGCATCATATGATCCATGATGCCCAGCAGATGATTTTTGTCCCAAGTATGTTCAGAGGGCTCTCTGAGACCTGTAAAGAGTTGTGGTCTGAGAACTTCAGGGTAAAGGTGTTACTTTGGTCAGGACTCTGCTTACCCTTTCCTCCTGGAAGTCTTTGAGAGGGAATGGCAAGGGGGCGGATGGCAGGGTGCTGGGAGGCAGTGCAGAGTCAACGGAACAGTCCGTCTTACTTTGTCCTAATGCATTTAGTGTTTGGATCATAGGGCCATTCAGTGAAGTGGCCTGAAAATGGTTGATCCTTGCCTGAGAACGATCAACCAAGGGGCCACATGTGAGAAGGGTTCATCAAGGAGTTGAGGGTTGGCAGCCCTGGATCACAAGACAAGGCCAAGATGCCCACAGCCATGGCTTCCTGCCGGCACCAGAGCATTCATCCATATTGAACTGACCCAGCAAGGGGCACTCACAGTTTCTAACCCAGCACCAGCCAGTGCTTTAAGAAAATGTTTACTGTGTATTTATTGTGAATTTCCCTGATGATAATTATAGAGCATTTGGAAAATACAGAAAGATCAAAAGGAAAAAATTATCATAAGCACATTGCCTAAAAGACTACTCTTAAAATTTGGGCTTATTTCATTGAAGTCTTTCTTTGCATTTGTATATACTTAAAGAAAATTTGTATCATAATGAAAATGTAATTTTCATCGTCCTTTTATACACATGAGAACATTTTTTAAAAATTATTTGTATTTATTTTGGCTGTGCTGGGTCTTCATTGCTGCGCATGGGCTTTCTCTAGTTGCACTCTGTGGGCTTCTCATTGTGGTGGCTTCTTTTGTGGGACCTGGGCTTAGAGCACAGGCTCAGTAGTTGTGACCTGTGGACTTAGTTGCCCTGAGGCATGTGGAATCTTCCCAGACAAGGGATCAAACCAGTGTCCCCTGCATTGGCAGGTGGATTCTTAATCACTGGACCACCAGGGAAGTCCAGTACATTTTCTTATATCAGTAGATAATTCAAAAATATTACTTTAAGTGGATGTATAAGATTCCATTTTATGGATGCACCATAATTTATTTTATTGAATGTTTTAGTAGTTTTTGTGTTTTTACACATGTTTTATGAATAATAGCAGCATGCATTTTTATAGGAGAAAATACAGAGGGGAATAGATATTAACATCTTGATGGGATGGTCAGCACTGTTCACTGTACTGTTGTTTACTGTACTGCTGCTGACAGCCCAGATATCTGTGTGTGCATAAATGTTATATGTGGATGATACTTAAAAGTAGAGACTCTCTAGACTCTCTGATAAAACCTACTAGCCCTGTGAGCACCAATCCATTGAGCAATTGACATTTCCATCAAATAAGTTTATGAAAATAATTATAAAGGTAGTTGACTTCCATGAGATATCCATAGCTGCTGTACTGAGTCCTGTTAAGTGCTGTTGAATTTTTTTAAATTGAAATATAGTTTATTTACAACATTTTGTTAGTTTCAGGTATGCAGCATAGTGTAATGAGTCAATATTTTTATAATTATATTCCATTTAAGTTATTACATAACAATAGCTATAATCCCCCATGCTATACAATATATTCTTGTTGCTTATTTACTTTACACATAATTGTCTGTATCTCTGAATCCTCTACTTGTGTTTTGCCCCTTTCTCCTTCCCTCTCCCTACTGGTCACCACAAGTTTGTTCTCTGTCTGTGAGTCTTTTTCTGTTTTGTTGTGTGCATTCATATGATATTTTAGATTCCACATATAAGTGATAACAGAGTATTTGTCTTTCTCTATCTGACTTATTTCACTAAGCATAATACTTTCTAGGTTTATCCATGTTGTTGCAAGTGGCAGAATTTCATTCTTTTTCATGGCTGAGTAACAACTCCAGGGTGTGTGTGTGTGTGTGTGTGTGTGTCACGTCTTCTTTATCCAGTCATCTGTTGGTGGACACTTAGGTTACTTCCATATCTTGGCTATTGTGAATAATGCTGCTGTGTGCATTGGGCTACATGTGTCTTTTTGAGTTAGTATTTTTGTTTTCTTCAGATACATACTCAGGAGTGGAATTGCTGGGTCATATGGCAGTTCTATTTTTAGCTTTTGGAGGACCCTCCATCCTGTTTTCCATGGTGGCTGCACCAATTTACATTCCCACCACCAGTGTAGTAGGGTTCCTTTTTTTCCATATCCTCTCCAATATTTGCTATTTATAGACTTTTTGATAACAGCCATTCTGAAGTTTGAAGTGATATTACTGTGGTTTTGATTTTCATTTCTCTAATAATTAGCAGTGTTGAGCATCTTTTCATGTGCCTGTTGGCCATCTGTATCTCAGGTCTTCTGCCCATTTTTTGATTTTTTTTTTGATATTGAGTTGTATGAGCTGTTTATGTATTTTGAATATTAACCCCTTATCAGTCATATCATTTACAAATATTTCTCCTATTCAGTAGGTTGTCTTTTTGTATTGTCAGTGGTTTCCTTTGCTGTGCAAAAGCTTTTAAGTTCCATTAGGTCCCATTTGTTTGTTTTTCCTTTTATTTCTTTTACCTTAGGAGATAGATCCAAAACAATATTGCTACAGTTTGTGTTAAAGAGTGTTATTCTTATGTTTCCCTCTAGGAGTTTTATGCTTTCTGGTCTTACATTTAGATCTTTACTCCATTTTGAGTTTATTTTTGTATATGATGTGAGAGAATGTTCTAATTTCACTCCTCTACATGGAGCCGTCCAGTTTTCTCAGCACGACTTATTGAAGAGAACGTCTTTTCTTCATTGTGTATCCTTGCCTCCCTTGTCATCAGTGCTGCTGAATTTGTATCAGCTGCCTTTGGTTGCCTTCCTGCCTTTTGGCCACTTGGCACTCACAGCTGCTTCTCTTCTCTCCCCTGTAGTTACTGGGGCTTCCGGATGCAGATGACGACGCTTTTGAAGAGTACAGTGCAGACGTGGAAGAGGAGGAGCCAGAAGCGGACCACCCCCAGATGGGGGTCAGTCAGCAGTAGACTTCCAAGGGCTCCCGCCTGAGAAGGAGAGTGAGCCCCGTGTACCTAGGGTGGGGTCGTGAGCTCCTGGGTTAGCATTTTGCATTAGCACTTCGAAACAGGACGTCTGACTCCCAGCATCCAAATTAATATGAAATACCTTTTTAATGACCACACAATATCTGGGATGAGCTTTGCTCAGAAGTGACCTGAATTTTACTCCCGTTTCAGTGGGTCTCTATGGAGTTGTCTCGGTAGCCTTTGCCAGTTTGAATTTAGAGTCCATTCTGTGGCTGACTGTTCTCTCTTGAGTTTATGTTGGAGAACTAACATTTGCTGACTCGAATGTCGAGAACTCTGAATGTATTAAGGATATGCGTTGAGTCGTCACAGGTGACATTATTGAGGGGAGCATGGCAGAGAAGAAATGCAGTCTGCACTTTTTATGAACCTTTTAAGTGTGTGTAAGTGGAAGGTTTTGCTTATAAAGCATGAGTTTTAATATCTAGCCATTAAAACTGCTCAAGTGCAAATACACGGGCAGAAAAGGAGAATTACTTAATTTTGGATTAAGAGGGTAAGAAAAGCAAAGAAGCCTGTTTTTAAGTGTTCTGCCATTACTGAGTTACCTGGATATAGAGCAACTGGTTCATGGTTAGGTAGAAACATTACTTGCATGTTCAGTTATTTTAAAACATGCTGATTCCAAAGCTACTTTTAAAGTGGAGAATATAAATGGGATGACATAAATTATTGATTTCTTGAAAATATTCATAAGCTAACCCCATATGAAACATTTACCTTCTCTCTTTATAACAAGATGGCAACTTATTAAATTATGAAAACATCCCGAATCCAAGTGCCAGTTAAACTTTGAAGCCATAGATGAATTTAAAAGGAAAAATAAACCAGGATAAAAAAAATTTTTTTAATATGATGGAATCCTTCTTTACTTCCTTAATTCATCTCTTATTCTTTCAAAAAAAGTCAAGAAAAAGATCCCACTCTATAATTTATTTAAAAATTGTAATCAAGTGCTTTGAAGAATTCAATTGCAGTGAAGTCATAAAGTGATAAGAAGGTGGGACTTTTTTAATCATGGGTTAGCTTGGTTCAGTGGGGAAGTGTTAATGATCAAAATAAGACAACTCACAGAAACAACTGTGATGATAACTGGAAACACTGCTGTCACCTTTTGGCCACAAACACTGAGTGAGGAAATTCTTTGCAGTGCTAACATGGAATTATTTTAAACATTCATTTTTCTTAGACCCTTCTGCATCTCTGGTTTTAATAAAAGATGCGGACTGCCTCTTTTACAACACTTGGCAAATCGTAACATCTGGGGTGGAACTGTTGTTAACATGCACACATGTGCCTGTTGGGTTGTCAAAGTTTTAGATTAAGAAAGCAGCGGTAGAGGCCACAGAGCTTATGGGAGTCTTGTATATCTTCCAGGCATGTCGGTGTAAACTTGATTATCTCAACATTTTCTGTTTAATTGATTGGTGCTGTGAGGAGCACAGCTGCTTGTGGTTAAAATGGTGTCCTGCAGTTTTAAGTCATCGGGTAAAATAATTTCGCGGTTTCCATCCGTGCTTCAGTGCCCACGTTTTGTCTTGATTTTTTTTTTTTCTTGGAAAGACATATTAAAGGTTAGCTTAAAGTGAAATGAATTTCCTTCAGAGTAGCCTGTTAACAAAACAAACCTTGAGGTTTCATCCAGTGGGGTGAGCAGACTCCATGCTTTGCTCTCATGCCCATGTTCTGATTGGCTGTGTACCTGAGCACAGGTGATTGGAGTTGTACCTCCCCATAGGTAGCACCCAGGTCCATAAGCTCCATTTTCACACAGTAGGCCGAAAGGATGACTTCTGCCACCAAAATGCAAATGCTTGACTAGCTTGCTCCATTCAGAGGTAAATTGGAAATTTTGTAGTTCAAGGCTTAAAAATCTAAATTTACATATGTTCAAAAATGGAATGGACATTAATATAAAATGTATTTTATGAAAAAAGTGTTTAGGCTTTGACCAGATGCATTTTGGTATTATTATGCAAATGTTCTCTGTTTATAAAAATTGAGCTGAGATACACTCAGCCGTTCCATGCCGGGGAGAGATCTGGTCTTTGTTCTGCCCCCAGGGGGTTGGGGGGAACATCGCTGTGTGTTTCTTATTTTTGTGACAAAACCCCAAAGAACTTTGCGAATCAGATTGTTTCCGCTAAAGCTTCGTTTTCTCTGATTGTGCGTATCCGCTCCAGTGCACGCTGACACCCGTGCACGCACACACACCCGCCAGCGCTGTGGATTCTCTGTTGGGGTGGCACTAGAGCTTGCTCACTGTGGAGCCTCACCTGGCTGGTCAGGGACGCAGGCAGCCTGTGGTTCTCATTATGGAAGTGGTTCCCTGGCTAGACTCCACAAACACATGAACACACTGAGCGGAGAGGCACTGTGGCACCATGGGAGGAGCGGAGACCCAGGAGTTAGGAGACAGACCTGGATTTAGTCCTGACTCTGCCCGTGACCTTAGGCCAGTCCCTTCACTCACCTAAAGCAGGTGGCGTTTGCCTTCCTGCTTGAACCACTGCCCTTCCTTAACTGTCTTATTGTGTGTGTGTATAAAGAGCTACAGTCAAGGAAACTCTTCAAGAAATGCAAAGGAAATACCTTATGAATCTTGTTTGTATTGGTCTGTGAGTGTTCGCAGCCCCTTAGCCCCGATGCTAAGGGGCTGATGAGATTCTGTTCCTTGGGTGAGAAGGTGAAGGAGGGCCCCCAGGAATGTGGAAAACATACTTATTCCAGTTGGCATGCTTTGCTGTGGAAGGCAAGGGTTTTCCTGGTGCCCTGACAGACTGGGGCTTTGGAAGTAGAATAAGTTTAACTTAACTGAGAAGGGGAATTCACCTGAGGAATAGCTGGGAGAGAGTGAAAGATGAGTACTTTGTTGCCATGTCATCCAGGGAGAGAGAAAGAAGTAATAGGAAGTGACTGAGTATATATTCGCAGGCGTGTGTGTGTGAGTGGGTGGGTGTGTGAATAGGGCGATGGTTGATTGCTTATCGATCACTGTGGGCTAACTGTGAAGTCATGCCTGTGATAACATTACAAAACCTGGATCCCAGGTTTGAGTGAATCACAGAAACATTTTTCTGATGGTGACACAGTTACTTTCCCTGCCTAATAATCATACTGAAGAGACTTTGGGGAGTCGAAGAATGGATTCTGGAGGGAGGCGAGACCCCATAGTATCCCTGTCGTTACCCTGGAGACCCCAGTGTCCACCCAGGTCTTCCAGGCTCCCAGCAGCACATAGTGCTCCCCACCCCATGCCTAGAACGTGAAAAGTCTCTTATTTAGGAATTCTCCTTGTGTCCTGGTGCCAGAATCAAGGTTTCCAGTGTCTGCGAGTGAAACCTCTCTCCTCTCACAGTCAGTGTCCACATAGCAGCAGAAATCTTTCCCCAGCACAAGTACGTCTCTAAACACTGCTTCTGGTCATGAGAGCACAAAGTGTTTGGACCCAGGGGAGCTGTGATACTAGAGCATTGTCAGAATTTATATTTTAGAAATCTTGCATATTAAAATGTATAGATGGGGAAGCTGTGGTGTGAACAGACCTGATTTCCCATGGTTTGAGTGAAGACACGTAAGAATAGGCAGGACTTAACCTGTGGTAGGAGGAGATGAGTGAGGTGTTCAATAGAATGACAGAGTTAGGGTCTGACTCTTTAAATAAATAAAGCCAAGAGGGCAGTTATTCTATAAAGTACAAGAGAACTATTTTCCTGGCTATCTCACCAGGGGCCTGCTTTCCTGAAAAGGGACTGCTTGCCTGTTGAGAGGCAAGGCCTGAGTGGGGAGTGGCTTTGTGGCTTTGAAAATCCACCCCCACCTCAGCCAAGGAGACAGTGGATGTCCTGAAAATTGGTGGAGTTCTGTTCCTCATTAAGCCACCTGCCAGAGAAGCCTGTATTTCCAAGGTGCTGTCAGATCTGAGAGGGGCCTCTGATCACCTGGCAGGCAGGAGAACCAAAATTGACCTCGCTCTCCGCTGCAGAGAAGGGTCTGTGTCAGAAATGTCCCCACTGGCCAGAGGGCAGAGCCCACCTCCTCCACCACGCTTCCGGGTTGTAGAAAGAGCACAATTGAAACTCAAGCGGATCCCAGATCCCGCTTCCCTCTAGTGAGTGAGAACTCCAAAGAGATGCCGTTGCCTGATTGGTTAGTCTTCAGAGTACCAGAGAAGCCTCAAATGTTTTGCATTAAAAACAAATCCTCTTCCATAAAGACATAATCAGTTATCTTGGTGATACCAGGTATGAGGTGAAAGGCTGAAGTCTTCTGGATTTTATGCAGACTAATTCTCAGACTTGCCAGAATGCCAGTAGCCACTGGTATCCGTGGCAACATGGTGTCTGTGGTAAAATATATTGCTAAAGCTCATGTTCATTGGGCAGGTTGTTAAATAAGGTGTTGTCTTTGATATCACATTTGGATATCACTCACATTTGGATTACAAAAACAGAGGACCCATGAGCATTTCATGTTGTAGAAAGTCCATTTAAAGCACGGTATGGTTGAATAGGCACAAGTAGTTAAAAGCAGGCGCCAGGCCACACACAAATGAACATTTAATTTGCTGAGAACTGTGTGTTCAAGTTGTTCAGTACCACGGAGAAAGCTGACGGTCTGTTCTTTGTAAAAACTGCCTTTGCCTGTTTTTTCCTTTTGTTTTTGTTTCTTCAGATTCATTTTTTACTTTAAATACCTTCTGATAGCTAGGCAGATAAGATACAGAGCAGTGCTTTGTATCTCCTCAGCTTTTTAGAGGAGAGAGGAAACCGTCAGTTCTAGGGAGAACCCGAAACCATCTGTGAACCAGTCTTCATTTGTATAAGAGAGCAACGTTGAGGTATCCGCATAAGAAGCAAAAGCAAGGAATGGTTTGGGGCTTTTGTTTTTTAGGTGAGAAATGTTTCATGCAGGGTGTGTATGCTTTCTTTGCCTTTATATTTCTTTTCGAAGAAATCTCTTGTAAATTACAGAACTGTGAAATGGGTTGCCAAAAACTGTTGCCCTTCATTAGATGCTTCAGCAGTGTAAACCCCAAATTGAACCCTGTCTACACCTGCTCCTTCCTCACTCCCCTGTGGGTGAGGATCTCATCCAACGATGTAATTACCATACGCTTGCTATTAAAGAGCCTTCCGATCTCTGGTGACATGTGCCTCTTGTTTACTGTCTCCACCACGTTTGGTCCTAAAGGACACCTTACTTGATCCGAAGGGGGACGGGAACTGGGGATCATCAGCCAGCTCTGTGGTTGCTATTGTTGGGGCCTGGCTGGTGTGGGAGTGGGCGAGTGAGGACGTGATTGCAACAACCACTGATACAATTCGGATGTTAATAATTGATGTATTTGGAAACATTAATCTATTCTGATGCTGCAGCTGGTGTTTAGTAATTTTCCTCTCTTCCTTCGACCCTTAGTTTTTTTTTTTTCTTGTCCTAATCAGGGATCCATTATGTCACCAATTAGAAACCTGTGGTCATTCTGTGATGATAGGACACTATTTCCCACTACTTTCCTCCCACTTGTTATTCAGAAACAGTGGCATTTAAAGAATAAATCTGGAAGTTGGTAATAAGTCCCATTATTTAAGAGCAAGTTTCTTTCCCCAAATGAATAGGTCTCCATAGATTGTTAAATTAGATTTGCGACTGCCTGAAATAGACACAGCCTAGAAGCTCATGTATGTGTTTCAGGTAACTTAATTTGTGCTTCTTCCTTTTAACATGGCTGTTGTCAGAGACTGTACTGAGTGGTGGGCAGTGTGCAAGCTTGCAGACCTCACTTAGTGGCAGTGACGTGGTCTTCCCCAGACAAAGCCTTTCTTACAAGAGAATTCCCTTGTTACTGTTAGTTGAGCTCTCTCACAGATAGACCTTTTGGTTTTTAATATTTATTTGGCTGCACCAGATCTTAGTTGTGGCCCGTGGGATCTAGTTCCCTGACCAGAGATCGAACCTGGACTCCCTGCATTGGGAGCATGGAGTTTTAGCCACTGGACCACAAGGGAAGTCCCCCACAGGTAGACTTAAAAATGCAAACCTGCTACTCTATCCGAGTGCAGGGCCTGGTTGCACCCTTAGCAGGGCCTCTTTCTCTGCTGGTTGTCCTAGGACAAGGCTCTAGCCCAGTCTCCTCCCTGACTGGCTGTGTGATCACAGGCTTGTGACCTCCCCGCCCCTCATCTCTGTTTCCTCATCTGTAAAGACAAGAGTACGGATACATTTCCAAGTTCCTCCGGGCACTAGTGTTGTGGGGACATGTCTTGGCTAGTGAGGTCAGGGCATGAGGGAAGCAAAGTTTATAAGGAAAGTGCTTTCTCAGCAAACCAGGCTGGATGACCAACAATGGCGAAACTATTTTTCCATTTTGAACCCGTGCTCTCTAAGGTCCCTTTTAGAAATAGCCCAAAAGAGAGGGATTAATAGTTGGAGCAGAGGGGAGTTTTAGGGATTTTTAGTAGGGAAACTACTCTGTGATACTGTAATGGTGAATCCATATCGTTATAAACCTGTCCAAACCCATAGAATATACACCACCAAGTGAACTCTGGTGTAAATGGTGGACTCTGGGTGATAAGGTGTGTCAGTGCAGGCTTCAAATGCATCACTGTGTGGGGCATGTTGGAATGGGGGAAGGGACGCATGCGTGTGGACCGGGGATCAATGGGAACTCTCTGTCTTCTGCTCGTATTTGCTGTGATTCTAAAGCTGCTATAAAAAGTAAGCACTAATAAAACAACAAAAAGAGAAAGACCCCAGCCAAAATAGTAGATGAGTATTAGCTCCAGTGCTGACATCCCTGGATACTTTCTCCTGCCTTCCGACATGTCCCTTCTTTTTGTGATCAAGAATACAGGATAGGGGACTTCCCTGGTGGTCCAGTGACTCAGGCTCTGTGCTCCCAATGCAGGGGTCCTGGGTTCAATACCTGGTCAAGGAACTAAATCCCACATACTATAACTAAGAATTCTCTTGCCACAACTAAAAAAAAATCCCACATGCCACAAGTAAGGAACCAATATGCAGCAACAAGGATCAAAGATGCTGTGAGCCACAGCTAAGGCCTGGTGCAGCCAAGTAAATAAATACTAAAATCAGAATAAAAACCTATAACAAGATAGGAAAATTTGGGGTGATTTGCTAAGGGATGTAAAGAATAGTCTTCATTCCTTTAGAAATGAATCTCGTTTTCATAATAAAGTCAGGCCAAGTGGGACCTCCCAATGTCCCTAGTTTTCATTGTGGATGTCAATGGGTTGAAATAAAATAAGCAAAACCCAGTGTTTGTACCCTGCACCAGAACTGGAGCCAGTGGGCTGGCACATGTATGGAGGAGGGGCTGGCAGATAGTGCCCCCCTCCCACCACCACCGTGCCCTCCCGCTGACCTGGGGTGAGGCGTGAGGAGCAAACAGTCCTGTCTCCCTTAGTGGGTTTGGCCACCTGATCACTTTGGAAACTCCAGAAATACATCCCAAATAGCTGGCCCTCTGCTTTCCCTTTTAGTTTCGTAGTAGGCAAATACTAACTTTGAAATACTTTCCCAGTTTCTAACCTACCTTTTTCCCTTCTCTGGAGCAAAAAGCAATGGTGTTCTTAAAAATCTGAGCAGGCTGTAATTAGGCAATCAAAGAATAAAGTCGGCATTTCCTATTAGGCAGCATTTAAAGGAGCAGGGAAATTTTCTTCTTGTTTTCCAGGAAAATATGGCAACCATGCAGGATGTAAAAAACAGGCCGTAAAACAAAGTTGGTCCTTTGGGATGCTTTTTAATTGGAAGCCTCTAGAGGTCAGCACCACATAAAGAAAGGGTTTCCTAGTGCTGGTGAGGCTTTCCCCCATTTCCTTGTGGAGCCTTTGGGAGAGGCGAAAAAGCAGACCCCCAGCATGGCACGAAAGGAGTGAGCAGCCCAGCTATACATAGGAGGGCAAGGTGTAGAGTCCCTTCGTTATACATGAATCCTAGCATTTGACCCCAGTTGGTTTTCTTCCTTTCTCATCCATCTTTCTCTGCAGCTCGCCCACCCCCATACGTACACACTGTCAGCTCAATAAACACGACTTATTGACCGATCAATGAAGCGTGGCATTTAGCTCCCTCTGAGAAGGGCTGGGGAAGTGCCAGAGAGGAGATGGATGGCATATTTCATTTTGTTTTGAGCAAGGTGAAAGACCGCTCTGTGTTCTGAGATAGCCCAGGCCTTTCTGGTGATCAGCGGGCAGGCTTTGTGAAGCCCTGTTGCTTCCAACCCAACTTCAGGGTGCCAAGGATGGGTCCCAGCAGGTCTCAGGTCAGGCTCCCTGAGGCCTGCACAGACCAGGGGTGGGTGGGGAAGGATTTGCACATCTGTAGGACATCTGGCCAGAAGGTCCTTGGGAGCCCCTAAAAACTGGTTGAGGCTCCTGGGAGCCCTAGGGCACAAGATACGGTAGCAGCATAGACTGTCACAGACCACCGGAGGACAAAGCCAAAACCAGGGCAGCCTGGGGGTTCCCAGTGGCTCCCAGGGTTGCCCCAGGGTTTCCTTTAGCCCAAGAAGGAACAGGAAGTCCTTTCCTTCCCTCTCTCCCCATTTCCCCCCGTTCAGCTTTTTATGGTTTCTGCTGCATTAGGTCTAACTCACATCACGGTCGTGGGATTGACAGTTGTCCTTTGCTGGGTGACTTGGCTGAGCTGGGACCCCCTCCCCGAGGAGGGAGATTGGTGGAAAGGACAAAAAACATGTCGCAAGCATAGTGGAAGCCCCTGCTGCCCCAAGAAACATTTTAGCAGTGGCTTAATAGCAGTCTCGCTACTACTGCTAGATCTCAGAATGATGTTCCTTGATTCTGTTGAGTGTGGACAAGGTTTGAGGTTACCTGGCTCCCCAGTGTTGCCGCGCCCTTTGTGAGTATGGAGTAGCCTGAGGAGGTTTCGATCCTTCTCCTATCAAGCAAATAGTTCTAAGTGAATATTACCCCAGCCGTGTGCACTGTTATGTGTGATAGTTTATTTTAACAGACTTTATAAAGCCCTTTCTAAGTACTGGGCACTGTACTAAGCTCCCTTAGACTCCTACAATCCTTCCAACAAAAGGTAGATGTTATCATTGATATCCCTTTTTTTAATCTTTCTGTATCTCAAGATTTGCTTTTTAAAAATTTTATTGAAGTATAGTTGATTTACAATATCGCGTTTAATTCCTGCTTCCAGCAAAATGACTCAGTTACATACACACACATATATATGACTCAATGGACAGGAGTTTGCGTTAACTCTGGGAGACAGTGAAGGACAGAGAAGCCTGGTATGCTGCAGTCCTTGAGGTCAAAGAGTCAGACCCAACTTAGCAACTAAATAACAACAACAACAATACACAGATAATTTCTTTTTCATATTCTTCTCCATTACGGTTTATCCCAGGATAGTAAATATAGTTCCCTGTGCTGTACCGTAGGACCTTGTTTATCCATTCTATTATATACTAGTTTGCATCTGCTAATGCCAAATTCCCAGTACTTCCCTTTCCCACACGCCCTCAGTAACCCCAGCACCACTGTGTACTTCTCAGGTGTGCGGATTGGAAAACACTTCAAAGGCAAATTCCATTGACTCTGAGTCTCACTTGCTGGTTTGGATGATCTCTGCCATTGTTTCCTCCATTAATGTGGGAAAAAAGCCGGCCACATCACACCCCCTAGAAATGTTGGTGCCCCAAACCTGCCTTCCCTGCTTCTGAGGTCCCCAGTATCCTACGTAATCCCTCATGGTTGGGATCCTGTGGGACCCAGCGAGCATGCTCGCTGGCGAGGGGCTCCAGAGAACCGGGGCTGGATCCCAGGAGCCGAGCTTTTCTGTTTTCCGAATGATGCTGGCATCAGACGAAGGAGCTGAGTCAACAGCAAACCTTTGAGTGCAGGAATTCTCCAGGGAGCATGAAACTGCACGGGATCAGAAAGACAAGGGGACAGACAGTGTCATATGGCAATGAAGAAAAGAGGGGATTTGGATGTGAGTCTTGATTCCTACATAGCTTTGGTCTTTTCAATTTTGAGTTTCTTCTGTTCAGAAATGATACCGGCCACTTGGGCTGCAAGGGGCTATAAAAAGACAAACTCTTGAGTAGAGTCCACTTTAAAACACGTCTGGAAAATGTCCAGTTTAACAGTTTCTGACTCCCCTAGGCCCTGTTATCAGAAATGGAAATCTAACAACTGAAGGGACACAAACTACACAGCCTCTCCCGACGTTGCTCTGCAATGGGATTTCAGGTTGGACTTGCGCTTGACCAGGGGCCCCCTACTGAGGACTTCCTCCCCTACCCCCACCCTCACCACACCCAGGTCTGGCTTTGCCTCCACACCCAAGGGGCCTCCACTCCCTCCTCTCCCACCTCACCTGCCACTGGGCCCTGTATCATTCAAGTGAAAGTGTTAGTCGCTCAGTTGCATCCAATTTTGGGCCACCCCATAGACTCTAGCCCACCAGGCTCCTCTGTCCATGGGATTTCCCAGGCAAGAATACATGTCCCAATCTGCCACGGCACAGCCTAATTACCTAGCTCCGTCCCACCCTGCCACACACTACCTGCCTCACACTACCTGCCTCACGTAATCCCACCCTGCCACATGCCCAGCCAGCTCAGCTTGTACCTATGCACCCACACACCCACCCAGCTCCCATCAACCCACACGACATATGCCTAGAGCCGTTACAGTAACCCTTTCCTAACCACTACCACCTCATCCCAGTCCATCCAGTGCCATGATCATCTGCCTAGCCACAACAATCCTGACCAAGCAGCTACACATCTCACTCAAAGATGCACTGGAGTGGGTAGCCATTCCCTTCTCCAGAGGGTCTTCCTGACCCAGGGATCGAACCCAGGTCTCCCTCAGTACGAGCCAGGTCCTTTACCGTCTGAGCCACCAGGGAAGCCCTTTATCATTCTAACTTCATCTAAATTTAACGTGGAGATGTAGTGCAGTCCTTTAATAGACAACATTACTACTTCAGAAATATGTCCTTCATCTTTGCAAGTAGTCTTAACTCATAGGAAAATTCGTGCAGGAAAGTGTTATTTATATTGAACCCATGCCATTTCGTAGCTCTCTTTACAGTATGGTTGAAACTGGTGATTTGGGGGGACTTCCTGGCATTCCAGGACTTAAGACTATGCTTCCACTGCAGGGGGTGTAGGTTCCATCCCTGATCAGGGAACTAAGATCCCACATGCCATGCAGCCAAAAAAAAAAAAAAAGGCAAAAAGAAATTTGGTGATTTGGCAATACTTGGTGATAGAGCTAAACTCTCCAGTTCTCTTGATTTCCTCCTTCCTTCAAAGAGTATTTCTGACTCTGGTCAGCTCCCAAATGACTCCTGTAACCGGTTATAAGAAGTGCTTAGTAAGGGAGTATGAGTGGCTTGGTGTAAAGCTCTTGTCGTGAAGGAAACACAAACCAGCACCCTTCTTGTGGTGAGTGAGAAGCATCTTCTCGACCTCCACCTCCCAAGATTTTGAAAAAAGGTCTGTTATCCATCAGTGAGCCAGAGCCATCATCCAGCTCAGTGCTAATGAACTCATCCAGCCCAGCCACACGGTCCAGTCCCTTCAGAACTCTGGCCAAACCTTTACTTAATGTACGAAAGCTGACTCCCTTGGGTGCATTTCAAACCTTGTTCTGACTCCACACTCTCTAGCTCTGGAAAACCATAAACAACGTTGGCCACATGCTCTTGAAAATCCCATTTGAAAGCTAGTGTTGGCGATTCCAGACAGAATTTTGACACAAGACAACAAACACTGAGTTAGGAATGCTGTTTGCCTCTTGGACCTCCTCTCCTGGGGACGGTCCTGCCTGCTGCCCAGGGAGAGCTTTACAGATGTGGAGTTGGGCAGACCAGCTGCTGGGAGATACAATGACCTTGGTGTGTTAGTTCATTATCAAGACAATGGCACTTTTGTGAATTTTCTAGAAATAGAACTTTTCATCTGGTGCCAGAGTGTGCTATGCTTTGGAGCAGTGATGTCACAAGGAGGCAGAAACTAGGGAACTGATCCTCTTGGTAGGGTGACTAATTCTGTTTCCCAACCTCTGGACATTTACTGATGTCATTCATCTTCCCCAAACCTGCCAGCCTGCGGGTGAGGAGAGAGCCACAGCTACAGGCACAAGTTCTCATTTCTCTGGCTCTGATGCTCACTTTAGCGGTTCTCAGCCCTCCTCAGATTCACCCCAAATACCCTGAGGTTGGCCTCTGGGGTGTCTCATATGTGTTTGACTGGCTCATCTTTGGTGACACCTGGTGTTCTCCTTGCTGGGTGCACTCACAGCCATCCCTGCTAATGCTGCAAGACTCCCAAGTGGGAGCTGGCGGGCCAGTGTCCACAGAGAGGCCCACTTGTCCACCATAGGCGTCCACTTTGCTGCCACCACCTGCCAGTGTTGGCCCGAGGCTGCCAGCGTGAGGTAGTGAGACCCTGGATGTGTGGTCCAGGGTACTGACCCCAGGGAGGGTGCTACCCAGGTGACAGCCCTGTTTTTATTTATTTTTTGTTCCAGCCATTTGCCAAAGGGGCATGAGTCCAAAGAGTTGGACATTGCTTTGAATGACAGATTAGGAGTCACTTTTTCATCCAGCCTTTCCTACTGTCATCCTGGAACCCAGTTTGTGAGCCTGAGACACTTCCCAGGGGTGGATGCATGGCACAGGTCTTGTTGCTTCTACCCCGTGATCCCTGAATGATCCTGCAGGAAGTGTCATCAGTAGATAAGATAGTCATGAAGCAGCCCTGGCCCCAGACACATCCTGGTGGGAAGGCAAGGATATATGCTGTGGCCCCTTCTACTTTCTGTGCAATTTCCAAGTCAAGAGAGAAGCTACCTGCCAACACAAGACACTCACTTTCTGGTGGCTGGTGCTGCTCTCCAAGGTTGCCTGGCTGCCCACCATTTCTAGGAAGGTTCAGAAAAGGCCCCATTTGAGCAGGAAGGCTGGAGAGTAGGAAAATGGCTCATGTGCCTCCAAGCCAGTGGTGAGAGATTGATGTGACATTGTTCTATTAAAGTTTCTTAATCAGTGCAACCTATTATAATAGGAGCTATAGACTGACTAGCTTGTAAACAACAGACATTTATTTTTTACAGTTCTGGAGATTAGAAGTCCAAGATCAAGCAGATTCAGTGTTAGAAGAGGATCTGCTTGGCTCATGTGTCCTCACGTGGTGAAAGGGGTGAGGAAGCTTCGGGTCTCCTTTTAATGGCACTAATCCCACACGTGAGGGCTTTGCCTTCACAATCTAATCACCTTCCAGAAGCCACACCTCCAAATACCATCACATTGGAATTAGGTATCCACATGTGAATTTGGAAGAACACAAGCATTCAATCTATAGCATAAAGTCACCCAGGTTTCTGCATCTAGAACTATATATATTCAGCCCCCATCACCTGATTTCAGAGTCATAGGAATCCTGGAACTCTAAGGTCTCTTTTTCCAACACTCTCTCTTTAAAAGAATCTTCCATGCATCCACACTATTCCCCACCCTCCAGCCCCAAACTTAGTCATCACTAAGGGGGTAGGGCACATTCCTGAAGTCCTCATTATGGCCAGTCCACCAATGATGGGTAACTGAGTCTATGAAAGCTCTTAGCACAACTGGCTTTTGGGATTCAGTGTTCTCAGAACCTTGTTTGTTCCTTGTTCCATTTTCCTTTCCAGTTGGTTCTCGATTCCTGCTCCTAGGATTGCACCCTTCTCAGTGCTGCACGGACATACTCTCCCGCTGCAGGCCTGCCCTTCTGCCTGTGGCTATTGAATCAGGCTTTGGTTCTGGGGGTATGGTCACTCCAGTCATAGACTTGACCCTTCTGCTTTAGACCCTGTAGAAAATTGACTGGCATTTCCCTGCTATGTTCAAAGATGCGGAACAGGGATTTTGGTTTGAGAGAGCTGTATTAGAGCTCTGACATCCTCTCAAAGCTGGGCCACTGGGTGGCAGAACTGGGTTCTGACTGGGAACAGGTCCACAGATAGCATCTTCTTCCAGCGGGGTCTGTGTTGACCTCAGGTAGCCCCCAAGTCATGGTAACTTGTTTACAAAGACCCAACTGGAATCTCTGTCCACGGAGATAAGTGAGTCTGAAGTGATAAAACAATCAGGTTCATTACTCGCCAGTCCACCTTCTATGCTGCCTGGCCTCGCTGTGAAACTCAGCACAGCTGCCTGCCGCAAGGGTCTGCCTCCAGTGCTAGCCGGTGATGGCCCCAGGCTAGGGAGTTTGAACAGCTGCCCACTGACAGCGCAGGCTCCTCGCCCAAGATTATCTTTCCCACCAGGCCCGCAGCTGGTTCTGTGCAGAATGTATAACATGGTACAGATGCTGTTCAGGCTGCCAAGCAGTGGAAACCCTGCAAAAGGCTTCTATTTATAGACAAGGCATTCCTGGGGCACTCAGAGGCTCTCGGCCCTGCTGCGAAGTAGCCAGATTCCCAGCAGGCACTGATGGGTGGGGCTGCAAACCTCTGCCAAAGAAAGGCCTTGTTCTACCACAGACAATGGTAGGGTGGCCCTGGCGTGATGTCAGACGAGTTGGCAGCAGCAGCTTGTACGTTCTTGCTCCGACTTTACAGCTGAGATCTGCCAGATTCAGGGAACTATCTCGGGTTTGGATTTCAGAGAATGAATTGCACCAAAAACCAAGAGCTGTCTAGCTCCAATTGACTTAAGTAAGGAAATGGCCATAAACCATAGGTGGCTACTGAGTTCTGGCTGTGCCTGATTCTTAAGGGGCAATGTAATTGGCCTCCAGCTGAATGCTGTAGCATGGTGGCCAGGGCCAGTGCAAGAAACAATTGCGGTGGTTTATCAGGTAGCCTGATAAAGACCTTCTTGAAGGCCCAGCTCCTGGAGGGAGCTGCAGTATGCAGCTGGGATGTTTCTGGTAGAAGCAGCAAGGTTTCCTTAGGCAGCATTCAGGATTTCATTCATTAGCTGTTGTTGTTTAGTTGCCAAGTCATGTCCAACTCTTCTGTGACCCTATGGACTATAGCCCACCAGGCGCCTCTGTCTGTGGGATTTCCCAGGCAAGAATACTGGAGTGGGATGCCGTTTCCTTCACCAGGGGATCTTCCTGACCTAGGGACCGAAACAGCCTAACTATCCCTTCCCCTTGCCTCACTAGCAACCATAAATTCATTCTCTAAGTCTGAATAAGTTAGTTTGTGTCATTTCTTTTTAGATTTCACATATAAGGGCGCATCCTGCCTTTAGACCTATGTGCTCCAAGAACCTCAGGGCTGAGGGGAAGTCCTTCCCACTCCTGAGTAACTCCAACCACTCCACGTACCCCTTTCCTCAAATGCCAGCCCAGGAAGAACTCAGATCCCTTACTCATTCAGGAGATTTCAACACGTGCACACTTTGAGGCACAGTTTCCCATTTACTTCCCCAAAGGCAGACATAATATCATTTTTATTATTATCTGTGCCTTTTTGACAGATGAGAAAACTGAGGTTTATGAAGTGGAATTAACCTGCCCAAATTCACCCAGAAGCGAAGTGTCTTAGTATCCTACTGTTATATGGCAGATTGCTGCAAACATAGAAGCTTACAACAACTCACCTCTGTTATCTGACAGTTTCTGTGCTTCAGGACCCTGGGTACGTCTTAGCTGATATCAGAGTGTCAGGCAGGGCTGGGGTTTCATCTGAAAGATCAGTTGGTGAGGATCCACTTCCAAGGTACTCACTTGTGGACAGAATTCCGTTCCTTGTGAGCTGTTAAACCTCAATTCCTTGCTAATTTTTGGCTGGAGGCCACTTTAGTTTCTTGTCCTGGGAGCTTGTGTGATGTGGCTGCTCATATCATCAATGTGTCTGGGCTGAAAAGGCCACAGAGAGTCTGCGAATGAGACAGAGACTACGATCTCTTAGCACTTAATCTCAGAAGTGACATCTCATCACTTTTGCTGTATGGTCAGAAGGACGTTGCTAGGCCAGCCCACACTCAAAGGGAGACTACACACGTGCATGAATACTAGGAGCGGGGATGGGGGTCCATCTGAGTCAGGCTGCCACAGAAGTAACCCTGGGCTTTAACTCAGCTCTGTCAGTCCCCAGCGTCTGGGTTTTTCTTCTCTGCAAGCCTGGGTCCTCAGCAACGCCTCGCTGTCGTCTGAACAAAAAGGTAACGGTGATATCATCTTTGTCATGTGACTACCTCAACTAAAAACTCTTTTCGCCAGGGATCTTGAGTAACCTGATTTTAACAAGCAAGAAATGGGAATTTTAAATTAACATACTTTTCTAAAACAGTGTTATTTAAAGCCGAGCAGCTAAAGTGATGAAGCATAGAAGTGACGAAGGGAGGAGCAAACACGATGCCTTGTGATAAAGGCAGGTGACAACCGTCATCATCTTTTAACCCCGTCCTGTACTCAGAGACCATTGTTAAATAATCTCTGTATGCCTGGCCTAGCAAACTGGCTACC
Source organism: Oryx dammah (assembly GCF_014754425.2). NCBI lineage: Eukaryota > Metazoa > Chordata > Mammalia > Artiodactyla > Bovidae > Oryx > Oryx dammah. Next base: position 66,455,223 of record NW_024070202.1, on the reverse strand, counting down.
TCTCTGGAGAGACAGGTGTGATGGAGGAGCAGGAGAAAAGGCGCCAGCACGCTGTCACAGCAGCCTTCTCAGGGAGCCACGTTCTTCCACACCACTGGGGTGGACAGGGCTTCCAGTCTGTGTGATGGAGAAGGGATGGACTGGTGGAATGTTCTTCTGTGATGACAGCTGGGACAGATGGTTAGTTTCTATCATTCCTATCTCCCCCCAGTCACCATCTTCACACCCGGAAAACTTCCGACACCAACAATTTGAGTTGGACCGTAAAGAAGGCTGAGCACTGAAGAATTGATGGTTTCAAACAATGGTGCTGGAGAAAACTCTTGAGAGTCCCTTAGACAGCAAGGAAATCAACCCTGACTGTTCATTGGAAGGACTGAAGCTGAAGCTGAAGCTCCAATACTTTGGCTACCTGATACGAAGAGCTGACTCATTGGAAAAGACCCTGATGCTGGGAAAGATTGAGGGCGGCAGGAGAAGCCAGTGACAGAGGATGAGATGGTTGGATGGCATCATCAACTCAATGGACATGAGTCTGAGCAAAGTCTGGGGTCGCAAAGGGTCGGACACGAGCAACTGAACAACCACCACCACAATTTCCAGCGCTGTGGCTTCTCAGCAGCTCAGACGGCAGTCTGGGGCATTCCTCTGTTTACACCTGTATCTCAGGCAGCAGTTGGGTGGCGCCCACACTGTCTCCACTTCCTCAGAATCCTCACTCAGTTCCCACCACCCTCATTCATCTCAACATTTGGGACCTCTCTCTCTAGCCTGATCCACATGGGCATATTTATTTAATGACTTTTTATTAAAAACTCATTCTAGGCCAGATATCCTTGCAGGCACTGTAACAGAGAAATTCCTTGTATGTGGATATATATGTACATAGATGCCTATGTGATAGAAGGTAAGAGCCTTGAAGTCAGATAGATCCTGCCATTTAGTAACAGGAGACTCTACTTTGGCAAATTACTTAAACTTTCCGAAACTTAGTTTCCTCTTCTGTAAACTGAAGATCATTATTCCTACCTTGTAGTACTATACAGTTCGAATTAAGTGAAATAATTTGTGTGCAGCACTTAATATTGTGCCCAGCACATAATAAATACTTAACAATACTTCTGTATGATCAACATAGGATAGACCATTAGCAGAGGTTCCCCGACTCCACCAAACTGTAGGCTCCCTGAAGGTGGGGACCACATCAGTCTTGCTCACAGTTGTGTTATTAGTACCTGGTACAATCTGGTACAATTATAGGCAAAAATGAGTCTTCAAAAACATTCGTGGCATGGTTTAGTCAATGAATAAATAATACTGCAGTTAATGGCAAAATTTTTATGGATTGCATCTTTCTAAGATGCTCAAAGATTTCTCAATATCATCTAATGCAGTTTCCAAGTCCAACTTGGATGCTAAGTAGTGAGTCTGGCCATTTAGGCATTTGACAAAGACCGGAAGGGGCAGACTTGCTTAAGACTGTACCGTTGAGCTCACATGGTTATAGGGTTGGGATTCAGTTACTTGTACTCTCAGCTCACAATTCCTACATACCAGTGTGATGAGATCATCTTCCCAGCTTGACTGATTTAGCAAATAGGGAAAAGCCCCTCTGAATTAGAACTTTCTAATTCCCGTGACTATGACTCACTTTGGAAGAAACAAATCAGTTGCCCCAGGCCTTGGTGTGAGCAAATGGTGGCACATAAGCCAGCTGCCTTCTATGTATGAGTCCAAAAGTACCATCTGAACACCCTGTAGTGACCCCATAGGTGATTCTCCTGCGGGCGAGGTTATCTGCTCAGGTGTGACCAGCAGTCACGCTTGGAGAGTGAGAACCAATCTCAGTAGCCAGTGACCTGGCCTTGAGTCCAAGCTGCTCTTGCTGTGTGACCTTGGTTGTGCTTCTTTAACCTCTTTGCGTTTTTATTTTCTCCCTTGGAAATGAGGGGAAAGAACACCTTGTAAGGATTTAATGATATGATGTATGACAAAAGGTACCTAGCAGGCTTCCCAAAGAATGCTGGTTGCAGTCTGCACTGGAAAGCAGGGCAGGAATGGGGAAATCCTTCCTATTGCCTATCTCTCCCTTACAGTCTGGCCGAATTCCTTTGGGCATTTTGGATGAGGAAGTGATTTTTAAGATTTATCTCGGAGCAGAACTCTTGTGTCCAGCAAACTGAACACAGAATGGAGCAGAAAAGCATGAAACTGAAAAAGTGGAGCTCATTCATCAGAGTGGAACTGGGGGGACAACCTAGATCCTTGTCTGGGATCTGCTCCTCAACGGTTTCAGAGGTCACCGTGAACCCCAAAGCTTCTCAGAACTTGGTTGGAAAACTGCTGAACTAATGTATTCTGCATGGTCCTTGACAAAGCAGTAATAGTATCAATACAATACAATGATATAAGTACTAGCATATTGGGCTTCCTAGGTGGCGTTAGTGGTAAAGAATATGCCATTGCAGGAGACATAAGAGATGCAGGTTTAGTCCCTGGGTGGGAAGAACCCCTGGCGGAGGGCATGGCAACCCACTCCAGTATTCTTGCCTGAAGAATCCCATGGACAGAGGAGCCAGGAGGGCTACAGTCCACAGGGTCACAAAGAGTTGGACACAACTGAAGCAACTGAGCACACACACACACACACACAGGAATATTATTATTTTCATGTAACTACTGGCCGATGGGCTTTGCTGGTGGCTCAGATGGTAAAGAATTTGCCTGCAATGCAGGAGACCCAGGTTTGATCCCTGGGTTGGGAAGATCCCCTGGAGCAGGGATGGCTACTCACTCCTGCATTCTTGCCTAGAGAATTCCATGGACAGTGGCATCTGGTGGGCTTCTGTCCATGGGGTCGAAAACTGAGCAACTAAACACACACTAACTGGCACTGCACTGATTCTCAAACTTAGCTGCCATCAAAGTCACCTACAAATCTTACTAAAACAGAGACTGGTGGGCCCCACACCCAGAGTTTGTGAGTCAGTAGGTTCGGGGTGGGACCAAGAATGTGCAGTTGTAACAGATTCCTAGTGGTGCTGATGCTGGCGTCTGGGAACGCACTTTGAGAACGGCCGGTTAACTGTGTATTTTCTGTATGGCAGGTGCCATGCCAGGCACATAATTTACCAAGATAGTTTTATTTAGTGCTCACAACGATGCTTGGAGGTTGGTATGGTACTATTTATATTTCTTATTTTATAGATGAGGAAACTAAGCCTTAGGGCATCTAAGTGACTTGCTTGAGGTCTTACAGGTATTAAGTGGCAGATTCCAATACATATCTGACTCCAAAGCCCTCATTCCTAACCATAGCATTAAAATCTAAACCAATTTAATTTAAAAAATTAAAATGTAAATGTATTATAAGGGATGAATACACTTATTCTCATACATTTATTTGCATTTATTGACCCATAACAGGTTAATGGAATGAACTGGCTCTGAGGGAAAGAATTCAGCATAGGTTAAGGTTTGATGGAGAGCAGAAAGACAAGCTAGAACAGGAATTCCTGGAGAACAGAGCACTGCTCACCATGGTCTGCCCATCTGGGGCATCTGGGCAGCCATGGGACTTTTCATATTTGACCAAGGGAGGTAGACTTGTGACAAAGGGTAGGGAATAAATTTCACTTTAGTCATTTGTTAATTTCCAAAAACTTACTGAAAGCCTATTCTATGCTGAGTGCTTTTTGGTGCCAGAGAGACAGTGGGAAGAACAAACAGACATGGTCCATGACCTTTGGAGCCTACAAACTACTTAACCTTATTAAGTCTGTAACAATTTTGCTAAGTCTTGAAATCTAGAAATTCAGCTTTGACCACATGAGTATTTTATGTTTGAGTCCACTGGTTCTGACTCTTACAAGTCTTATTATCTTATACTTTCATTCTGTCTGTTGACCCAATGAATTTCCATTCTGACTCATGCAGTTCAATCTGATCCTGACGTCATGATCTCAAAGGTCTTCTCAATAGGTGTTTTTATTATTCTTGGTTATGGACAGGATTTGGCTGGTGTTTGATGATTGGTAACTTGCAAATATGATTAATAGGTAGAGATTTTATTTAATTGGTCTGCTCTCAGGTTCTTACTCATTATTGCTAATTACCCGATGTGTCTGATATGCCAGATGGATGCTTAATGAATGGTCTCATGACGAAATCTGACACACCATATTCGAGTTCAAGAGACCCATGGTCCTGGGAGGAAGGTTCATGTAGTTCTCCATTCTGCCATCCAACATCCTTCCTTTTAGAGCAGGTTTGAGGAAGGCAGGTTAGATCCTGAAGATCATATAACATTGCTTGATTCCAAGGAAATTACCCCTCCATCCTGGGCTTAGCATACTTTCTGTGCAAACTCATTTTGAGGAAAACTCTGTCTTACTTGTTTCAACTTGGATTTGCTCAGTTTGGCAGTTATATGACCTACAAAAAAGTGATAATAGATACAGTAAGTACTGACAACTGAAAAGCCAAATTTCAAGGAATCACGAGAAAAAGAAGAGAAAGAAAGAAAGGAATGCTCGGAAAGAAGGTCTAGTAAGAAATCCATGACTGATGTGAAACGTGGGGTTTTTCATAACAAGCTAAAGGAACCTCTAGTCTGCCTCCTAGAGATGCAATTTCCTGCTATCTAATCTACAGATTTTTTTGCATTAAAAGCAAAACTAAATTTAAGCTTCAAAGCAAACACTCGACATTCAGGGCAGCCAGATGGACTGTTGGCTTTGAAGGAGTGGCAGGAGGCAGTCTGCTAGAGTTGGCCCAGAGAAAAAAATCTGAAACACAGACTGTAATGCTAGCTGGTGCATAGGACCTGTGGAATGAAATAATTTTTTTTTGAGAAATGAAAAAAGAAGAAGGAGTTGGAGAAGAAGAATAAAAAGAAGAGGGAGGAGGAAGGGAAGAAGGGGAGGGGGAGGAGGAGCTACCACCCACACACTCAATTTTTTGGTTAATGCCACATTTTACTCATCAATCCTAATAGACCCACTAGTGATTATTCTTATTTGGGTATTTCCAGTGGAAAAGGATCCAGTCTGTGCAAAGCCTCAGTAGCTGTGTTATGAAGCTACTTTTAATTTGGGCACAAAATTAGCCTGGACTGAGTTACCCCCACCTGGATAATTCATGCAGCCTACTCATGCCCAGCCCTGCCCTAGCTTTTGGCAGGGTATCTCTCCGGAATGACTTTCAGTCTTGGCTTTGTCCCCAGGTTAACTGGCCAGGCCCACATTGGAGTGGGGCTGTAGGGGAAGAGAAGGAGGGGGAGGAGATAATAGAGCTGAATGTTTAAGAGCTAAGGCTCTGGAGACAGAAAGACTGGGTTCAAATCTCAAGTTTACCACCTGCTAGGTGACCCTGGGCCTCAGGTTCCAATGCAGTCTTGCTAGTAACCTGGGCTTATTTCCTCCCCCCACCTTATTTTCAGTTGCTTTTTAAAACTGAAGTATAATTGATTTAAAGATTGTGTTAGTTTCAGGAATACAGCAAAATGAGTTGGTTATACATACATATGTATAAATATGGGCTTCCCTGATAGCTCAGCTGGTAAATAATCCACCTGCAATGCAGAAGACATAAGAGACACAGGTTCTATCCCTGGGTGGGGAAGATCCCTTGGCGGCAGAAATGGTGACCCACTCCAGTACTGATGCCTGAAAAATCCCATGGACAGGATCCATGGTGGGCTATAGTCCATTGGGTCGCAAAGAGCTGGACACAACTGAGTGGCTGAGCACGAGCAAACACATGTGTATATGTATATATATATATATATATATATATGCACACACACACACATACACATGTGTGTTTTAAAACTCTTTTCCACTAATTTTATTATAAGATATTGAATATAGTTCCCTGTGCTATACAATAAATCCTTATTGCTTACCTATTTTATATATGATAATGTCCAACTGTTAATGCTATATTCTTGATTTATCTCCCCCACCTACTTTGGCAACTATACGTTTGTTTTTTATATGTCTGTGAGTCTATTTCCAGTTTATAAAGTTCATGTGTACTATTTTTTAGATTTCACATATAAGTGATATCATAAAGTATTTTTCTTTCTCAATCTGACTTATTTCACTTAGTATAATACTCTTCAAGTCCACCCATGTTGTTGCAAATGGCAAAATTTCATTCTTTTTAATGGCTGAGTAATATTGTATTGTATATATAAACCACATCTTCTTTATAAAATGGTTTATGAAGATTTGATGAAATAGTAGCATATACTAGGGGCACAGTCAGTGCCTGGCACAAGACATGTAATCAGCAAATAGTACCTGTCATCACTGGCAACCTTGGTCTTAGTTTTATATTAGTATTAATGATTTAAAAGAAGAAAGCATGTGTGGGCCAAGAGCAATTCTGAGATGAATTAGTACCAGATTATGAAGTTTGTCAAGTTAGTTTCTAAATCTATTATGCACTGCTGTCCAGTAGAAGATACTGCAGAAATAGAAAAGTCCTATATCTGTGCTGCCCAGTATAGCCCAGCCATTACCACACAAGCTGCTGAGAGCACTTGAAATTTGGTTAGAGGAAGTGAATTTTCAAACATTAAATTTAAGTAACCATATGTGATCTATGGCTACCATAGTAGACAGCAGAGCTTTATAAGATTAAAACTGCCAAATCTATGTGGGAAAGGACAAACACTGTCAGGGAGCAGTTAAATATTAGGAAGCATAGAGCCTATAAGATTGAAGACATCAGAGAGAATCAAATTTTTAATGAGTGATGAACAAATTCTTATCCTACCCTTCTAGTGTAAAAACAAGCAAAATCTGAACCATTTCTAAATGTTCAGCATCAAACAATCCAGTTTTAGAGCTTTTAGACAAATTGTAATTCCACTGGAATGAAAGAGATCAAACTTTGACTTGGAATTTACAGTCACAAAATTTGTGTCCTTTGGCAAACAACCATAGTGCACAAATGAGGCAACACCAGATCTCCTCACTGAACCGCACAAGTAGAGGAGAGTTTCTTAAGTGTCATTTTCAAAGTGTATGTTGATCCTGTAAGTGAGAGTCATTTTTAGGAGGGAAGATAAAAAGAGGAAGCCATGCTTATGTAACCAACTGCTGAGCTGGCAATGGATTCGCTCATTGGCAGTCTAATGAAAGAGCCCACAAAGGGAGAAATTAATATAGTTGGCAGTTTGTCTGTTCCTATTGGCACGGCCAATAGGTATAGGTATAAATGGTGTTTATTCACTAATAACTCAAAAGTGTCACAGACATTTTGGGAGAATGTCTAGTGTCTATGATAAGTTTAAGTATTAGGAGAATTATAACCCGGAGGTTCAATGATCCAAGATGAAACACGTAAAGTTTCAAATATCACTGGTTTTATATTGCCTTTAATATTTACATGGAGGTCCCTCAGAGCTGCAGGAAAAGTGGCCCTATACTAGGAATTAAGATATATGGTTTTGAGACTTTGTTTCCATTGGTTACCAGTTGGGAGTCCTTCAACAAGTCACTTACTCTGCCTCACAATTTCAATACATGTTAAAAGTGGGGTTGAGACTAATTACCTCGTGAGATTCTTGCAAGGGTTTCATGAAAAATAATTTGGAAAACTATCCAGCACTTTGCAAATGAAAAATATTGTTACCATCATTATCATCATCATTGCTTTGAGTTTCTCAACAATCCTCTAGGAGAGCTAGATAGAGCAAGTTAATCATTTTGCAGATAAAGAAACCAAGACTGAGAGGGATTAAAGGATTTGCCCAAGGTCATATAACCATGACCACCAGCAGTCTCATCCAGGAGATGAACACAAAGTTTCACATTTCTTCTAAATCCATTGCTTTAGAAATGCTTACATTCAGGAGATTGTAGAACTGTAACAGTCTGGGCTGCCTTTAGATTCAGGGAAGAGAGGCCCTTGTCCAGGACCAGGTGAGTTAGTTAGTTAGGGTGTTAGTTAACTAGTAGCCTGCAAACTAGACCAAATCCAGCCTGTTCGGGCAAATAACTCTCTATGAGAATACAGCCATGCTTGTTCACTTAGGGATTGTCTGTGGCCACTTTCGTACTAAAGAGTAGAATTGGGCACAGTAATTGCAATAGGTGTCTCAGTGGTAAAGAATCCACCTGCTAATTCAGGAGACGCAGGAGACTTGTTTGATCCCTGGGTTGGGAAGATCCCCTGGAGGAGGGAATGGCAACCCCCTCCATTATTCTTGCCTGGAGAATCCCAAGGATGGTGGAGTCTGGCAGGAGACAGTCCAAAGGGTCACAAAGAATTGGACATGACTGAGCACTGAGCACTAATTGCAAAAGAGACCAAAGCCAAGAATACATACTGTGTGGTCCTTTATAGAAAAAAAATCTGCCCACTCTTGCTTTCAAGGACCCCAGTAGCACATGTGTGTGTGCCAAGTTGCTTCAGTCATGACTGACTCTTTACGACCCACAGCCTTCCAGGCTCCTCTGTCCATGGGAGTCTCCAGGCAAGAACACTGGAGTGGATTGGCATGCCCTCCTGCAGGGGATCTTCTGGACCCAGGGATTCAACCTGTGTTTCTTAGGTACTCTGCGTTTCCAGGCAGGTCCTTTACCACTAGCGCCACCTGGGAACTGCAAAAACCACACCAAAAAAAAAAAGTATTAAAAAGCACACAGCCATCCTGTCTCTGGGGATCCGAGGATCTGTGCAGGCAGAAGGTGACCTATACCCCTCGATAGCCCCTATCATGACCAGCACACCTCAGGCCCCAGACCTCCACGTCGGCCTTGTGTGTCCGCCAAAGGAAGGCTTGGGGCTTCTGCTGTTCGTAGCTCAGGTGGGCACCGCTTCTTGGAGTGCTACGATTTGAGTTGCCTAAGTATTTAAATAAAAAACAATGACAAGTCAATTAGGTGGTCAAAGCCTTCGTCTCAGAGAGCATCAATGTCCTGGACTCTTGCATAACAAAGTATCAGTTCCTGGTGCAGCAGGAATCCTGGCTTCTCTTTGAGTTTCAATTCCTAGTTCTTATTCTGGGGGTGCTCAGCTTGGCACAGTGTTTACAACAGATGCACGTGGCAACTGGAGAACATTCTGTGATATTAAACAACTTACTTTAAGACAATTTTTATATAGGTCTGGATAGAACATGAGTGAAATGTGACACATTTCTTAAGCTGGTGACTCAATGACCCTTGAACACTAGAGAATCAAGAATAGTTTTACTTTTAAAAATAATTTTATTTAAATAATTTGACTCAAACTTTTAGCATTTCTGTATTGTAATTTGCATTTTGCCTTTGGATTTTGAAAATAAATCTTGAAGTTTCAAAAGACAAATATATATTTGAAAACATTTTAAATTTTCAATTTTTTACATTTATTTTCATTGACATTATTTGATAAAAATATCTTCAGATTTTATATCCTTTGAATACTATCTTGTCTTTATAAACCTTTGAGCATTAATGTCAATGAAATAAGATCCAGCTTTCTCATTTGTGATGATAGTCACACTTTTTGGTGTTGGCAAGAGCAGAAATAACAGGCCTGTCTTTGATTTTTGTTGTTGTTACTGTTTTTAAGACAACAGATGGGAAAGTGACTGAATAGAATCATTAATATGGTTATTTGTCCCCCATCCTCCCAACCTCCTGATAGACATTCTCTATTTGGAATTTTGTTGATTTCATTCTACCTCAATACCTCTGGGAAGGTTTTTCTCAGGAAAAAAAGTTCTCTTCAGTTTTGTGACTATACAATCCTATTGAACTGCTCTCCCCCTGGGTGTGGATCTCTTTTTCCCCAGACTAATTTACCAGGAGGCTGCTAGTCAAAGGTTCCTGAGCCTCCTTGAAGCCCCAGCTAAGGCTGTCTTTCCCAGGGGGAGGAGGGGGACTCTAGGACTGGCCTGGAAACTAGGAACCAGGTGGCTTTTATCCCAAAGACAGCTGCTTCCCCTGGGGTGCCATTAGGACCAGGCCTTCAGGGAGCCAACCCAAATCCCGTTTCTCTTGTAGTGAAGAAAGACACACTTCCGAATCTACCCAGGGTTCTCCTGGAAAGCTGGCATGAATGGTTTTTAATTACCTGAGCGGAATCCGGGGCCAAGGCTCAGTTCTGCCTCCCCAGCACCTAGGGGAGCTTCTCCCATATGTCAGAGGAAATAATGTATTCATTTGTGAGCTCATTCATTCATTAAACAAATACTGACTGCAGGCCTACTGTGTGCTAGGCATGGCACAACTATGAACATGCTCAGCTTTTTCCTGTGGTACAATAGGAAGTGTGTTTGGGCTTTTTCCCCCTTTGTATTGAAGTATAGTTGATGTATGGGCATTCCTGGTGGCTCAGATGGTAAAGAGTCTGCGTGCAATGTGGGAGATCTGGGGTTTGATTCCTGGGTTGAGAAAATCCCCTGGAGAAGGGAATCCAGTATTCTGCCTGGAGAATTCCACGGACAGTGGAGCCTGGCTGGCTACAGTCCATGGGACTGCAAAGAGTCGGACATGACTGAGGGACTAATACCCACACACATAGTTGATTTACAAAGTTGTATTATAAATAACCTAAAAAAATGTAGTGTTAGTTTCAGGCATAGAGGGAAGTGATTCAGATATGTGTGTGTATATGCATTCTTTTACATTGTAGGTTATTACAAGATATTGAATAGAGTTCTCTGTGCTCCATAGTAAGACCTTGTTGTTTATCTGTTTTGTATGGTGTGTCCCTGGTGGCTCAGTGGTGAAGAATCTGCCTGCCAATGCAGGAGACTCCAGTTTGATCCTTGGGTTGGGAAATTTCCCTGGAGAAGGAAATGGCAACCCACTCCAGTATTTTTGCCTGGAAAATCCCATGGACAGAGGGGCCTGGCAGGCTACAGCCCACGGGGGTCACAAAAGAGTCGGACACCACTTAGCCACGAGACAACAACAGCATCAGGTGTATATCTGCTAATCCCTAACTCCTCATTTATCTTTACCACCACCCCTTCCCCCTTTGGTAACCATAAATTTGTTTTCTATGTCTGTGAGTCTGTTTCTGGTTTGTAAATAAGTTCATTTGGATCATCTTTTAGATTCCCCATGTAAGTGATATCATAAGATATTTGTCTTTGTCTGACTTCATTTAGTATGACAATCTCTAGGCCCATCCATATTGCTATAAATGGCATTATTTCATTCTTTTTTCCCCCATTCTTTTTGATGATTGAGTAATATTCCACTGCATACATGTACCACATCTTCTTTATCTATTCATATGGATGTCCATTCATCTGGACATTTTCCATTATATGGACATTTAAGTTGTTTCCATGTCCTGGAAACAGTGCCTATTGTAAATAGTGCTACTATGAACACTGGGGGTGCATGTATCCTTTTGAATTAGAGTTTTTCCCCAGATATATGCCCAAGAGTGAGATTGCTCGATCATATGGTAACTCTATTTTTAATTTTTAAAGGAAGCTCTATATTATTTTCCATAGTGGCCACACCATTTTGAAACATATTTGGTCTTTGTCTCTGGTCTTTGGCATTGAACTTCCAAAATCCTAGGAATTTGGTGTCTAGAGGTCAAGCTCTATAAAAACTCTTGAATATGAATATTTAATGCCCCTGCTGGGAGGGTGGCACCCCAACTCTATGGGGACAAAAGTTCCTGTGCTCAAGGCTCTTCCAGGCATCGTCCTATGTACCTCTTCCTCTGGCTATTCATTTGTATCCTTGATAATAAGCCAGTAATATAAGGAAAGTGTTTTTCTGAGTTCTGTGAGTTTTTCTAGTAAATTATCAAACCTGAGAAGGGGGTTGTGGGAACTCCTGATTTGTAGCTGGTTGGTCAAAAGTGCAGGTGGCCTGGGACTTGCAGCTGGCATCTAAAGCAGGGGTAGTTTTGTGGGACTGAGCCTTTAACCTGTGGAGTCTGTGCTAACTCTGGGTTGTTACTGCCAGAACTGAACTGAATTGTAGGATACCCAGCTGATGTCCACAGAATATTAAAGCATCCCACAATTCCCTCACCCCCATGAGCTCTCAAGGTAACAGGGAAGGTCTGCAGTGAAACAAGCAATTACAATAAGGTGATGAGTCTAACAAAAGGGATGGATGAGATGTCCTGGGAGCCTACAGCAGGAAGGCTCACTGAGGCTCATTACCCTCGTTGAGGAGGTGGAAAAGGGTCTCTGAGGAAGGGGCCTTCAAGGTGAGGACCTTGATACATAGGAGGAGATCAAGCGGAGAAGTTAGAGCAGGTCTGAATTCAACAGACACCTGTGCCAGTAACATAAACCCTGGGAGAACCCAAGCTCAGGATGTCCTAGAACAACTTCACAAAGCCTCGTGGATGCCCTGTGGATGTTCAGAATGCTGCTAAGCCTCATTCATTTGTTTAGCAAATGATAGCACCTTCTACGTGCTAGGTGAGGAGCTGGCAATACAAGGTGAAACCAGAGTTCTTACACTGAAGAAGCTGTAGGTCTCGTCATGAAGATGAGTGGAGGGGATGCACACTTTCTTCTGCCCAGCGTCTCTCTGTGTGGAGTCCAACTCATAGTGTGGATCTAGGAGTGCTAATTTCACCTCCCCTGGCTCCAGGGGTGGGCATATGACCAGGCGTGGCTTATCAGAGTGCCATGGTGATTGGTTCATAAATGTACATGTGACCTGACATCAGCCATTTAAATCCTTCCCTAGAACATATATGTGTTTATTTGGTTGGCTGGGTCTTTCTTGCTAAACACAGGATCTTCAGTCTATTTTGCAGCATGTGGGATCTAGTTCCCTGCCCAGGAATGGAACCCACGGCCCCTGCATTGGGAGCACAGAGTCTCAGCCACTGGACCACCAGCGAAATCCTTCCCTAGGACTTTTACTGGAACTAAGGAAAGACTCTTTCTGTACCTGAGATAGTAAGGTAAAATCAGCATTAGGCTGGAGATACTAGGAGCTGCCTTTTCCACCTCATGGAAAAATCTTACCTGAAATTAGAGCCTACCTAGAGGAGAGAAGCACCAAAAAATGGGAAAGAGAGAGTCAGGGCAAGGGTATGATTGCATCTCAAGAGTCCCTGGCCCAGCAGTACACACACCTCCTCCTAGATGGGTGGATGGATATCCAACTTTGTAGTTACATTAACCAACAAACTCCCTTTTAAAAATTGACTGAAGTTGGGTGGGTTTTTTTTTTTTTCCACTGAAAATCAAGAATTCTGATTAATGAGGAAAGAGGCAGAAAATCCACTTGACAAGAAGGTGACAAATGCCTTTATACTAGAAGGAAGATGAGGAGGCAGCAGAGCATGATGGGAGAGTGGCTGGTTCCACAGATGCTCTTGGTACCCTGCCCGTATCCGTTTGGCCCACCCTGGATGTCTCCTACAGCTTCTGGGGACCATTTCCGTACTTGTCTCCAGCTTTCTGCTCAAGTGCCTCTGCTCCTCTTCCTGGAGAAGTGTGCTCAGCCCAGGCACAGGACAGACCAGAGGGCTGAGGGGATAGGTCCCTGAGGACCAACGTTCACCAGACGAGCGACTGCACTTATGGCACCAGCTCCCCAGCCCCCGCACTCCTGGGTGAGCAGTTCTGAGGGATGGTCTCCTCTGCCCTTCAGACGGTCTGCAGCAGGCCTGAGCCCCCTTTTGTCTGCAGTGGTGACCCCCCTAGGCACTGGCTTTCCTCCTTCTCTCTCTCACTTTCCCACGCTGTCACCTGGGCTTCCTGGAGTCACCTCCCAGACAGACCATTTGCAACCAACTCCTTATCCAAACCCAGGCAGGTGGGCTCTGAAACTAGACCTATAGGTTTGAATCCCAACTCTATCACTTCCTGTGTGTCTTTGAACAACTTATTTAATCTTGTCCCTCAGTTTCCCCATCTGTAAAAAGAAAATAATTTCACCAATCTCATAAAAATGTTGGGAAGTTGGAATGAGATACTATGTATAAAGTGCTTGGGAAAAAGGTAAATGCTCAGTAAACACATACTATTATTTTTACTGACTGTTACCTGAGCACCACCAGAGGGACTTAGGTGTCTTCTGAGAACAGGTGGCACTTGAACTGAAGAGCCGCCGAGGGTGAGGGAGAAGAAGTGCATCAGGCAGAGGGGACCGGAGACTCCACTTCAGAAGCCACATCTCCGTCCAAACTAACAACTGTAGAGGAGTACATCCTTTCCAAAGGATCTGAAAGAGAGGACCACAGGACAATCTGTTCAGATACCACTTTTTGTTTCGTTATCTACTGCAGAAGAATAAGTGTTCCACATTCACCCTCCTTTTCAAAAAGTTATCTATTTTGACTTGGTCGTGCTGGGTCTTAGTTGTGGCACATGGAATATTTGATCTTCACTGCAGCATTTGAAACTCCAGTTCCCTGACCAGGGATCGAACCTGAGCCCCCTGCATCGGGAGCACGGAGTCTTAGCCACCAGGGAGGTCCCCATATTCCCACTCTGAATGGCATAAAGCCCTTGAGCCCTGGGAAAGATGTATTGTCCAAACGTGATTGTCTCTGTGTGTGAAATGTCCTCCCAAGAAAGGAAAGCGGTGGGAAGCCTGCCGTCTGAAGAGGGATGTGCCACGCTCTCTTTGAGTTCCTGGGTTCACAGCAGGACCTCAGAGAGCCATGTGCCTGCTGCACCCAGAGCCTAGAGTCCTGATTCCAGGGTTCCAGTTTCACAAATGTCCCTGGACTCCAGACTGGCAAGGGAGTCTTTGCAGGCTCAGGCCAAGCACATAACAATGGAGAAGAGTAAGGAATGAAGACCAGAATGTTTTGCTCTGCCTACTGCCTCTTGCCCATGGAGGATCCTGTTCTCACGTCTATGTTTTGTAATCTCACTCCAGCAGGCCTCTGTCTGCTCAGTCAGGGCTAAAGACATGTACCCTAGGGAGGTGGAGGTTCTGCCATTGCTTCTACCTGATGTCTCAGGCACATCACAGGCCTCAGACCAAGTTTTATGTTCTTTACTTTCACCAGACATGAAGCAATGCAAATTTAAAGCCTCAGTACCAGTGGAGTTTAGGATAATCATGAAGTACATTTTCCGCATGCAGAGCTAAGTCAAAGACAGGCCGCTTTCTCTGTCATTTCCATTTGCTGTGAATGGATTTTATCTGGCTAACTGGCTCATTCAGTGTGTAGCCCTGAAGGGGCTCTGCTTTCAGCAGGAGGTTTCAGTTCTAACTCTCCAACTCATGGACCCAAGGCTCTCTCTTCTGTTCTTGAAGGACATTCAAACTCAAAGACCTTGAATCTAGTATTAATTGGGATGCAGTATAAGCAGTTTTGAGAGGCTCCTTAAATAACAACACCTGAAATGAAAGAGTGTATGTTTCACGCGACAGTTCATGCGGGGCTGGCAGCCTGGCCCTCTGATGTTGGGAGTTCAAGGTTCTTCCATATTGTCTTCTCATTATTCCTAGGGTGCTGACATTCTCCAGAGGGGTCTCAGCCAAGCTTATGTCCATGTGTCAAGCTAAAAATTAGGGAGGGGTGGAGAGTATGGATGGATGTAGGGGATGTGACCACAAGATCAGTGTCTACCATAGTAATGGAGGCCAATCCCCCTCTGCCCCAGAACAGATGAAATCTGATGTAGAAAATCAAAGACATGTGACCCTACTTCAGCTGCTGTGGTAGATGCTGGTTAATGCCCATGACAATTCTAATCATGAGGAACCAACAGGTAATGCGGACAAACTAAATAGGTATAAAGAAGGAAGTGTCTGTGTATGCACGTGTGTGTGTGTGTGTGTGTGTGTGTGTGTGTGTTATTTCAAGTATTTTTATTCTGAGAGGTAGGTACCAAAAGTACTGACAGTTGTGTCTAATCTGGATAGGTCAGAACTTTGGCACAGGCTCTCAATCTCTGATCTGATCCACTTTTACAGATTTAACAGATCCTGAAATTTGCTTTAGGGCATATACTTCCTTCTTGCTCTCACTGGAAATTGAGCCAGGGTTGGAAATGTGCATTTTCAGACTTCAGGGAGGAACTCCAGATGGAGTCCCACTGGAATGTGGATTGAGTCCATGGTCAGAGAAGATGGATTAAATGGGAACAAAACGGGAAACACGTGTTTGATGTCTAACAGCAGTTGCCATGGGTCATTCTGCTCTAGTAGTTACGCCTGGATCATTTGTATAAAGGCCCGTGTTTCCCGTGCTTCACATTTATTCTGGGGAGTGGGGATGTGTTTGTGTGTGCCTGTGTGTGTGTGAGGGGGTTCTCTTTGGTAAATGTGTCTGTCTGTGGATACAAGATGTTATTGTATATGTATCTTTGTGTCTGTAGTGTATGTATTTGTGTTTACAGGTAGTGGTTATGTGTGTACCTGTGTCTACATGTGTGTTGTGTATATGTGTGTCTGTCTCTGAGTTCCATGAGGCTATACCCTTTTTCTGTCACTATTCAGCATGATAAACAATAAGTTATCAGAACAGAAGTAATCATGTTATTGAAGATTCGATCACTGTCTATTCTAGCATATTAAACATGAATCTTAGCCCACAAACAAGTGTGCATGAAATGAAGCTCTCTTTTGCTTTGGCAGAAATTAATTTCTATCATAAGCCTCTTTTGGGGGGCATGGGGAGACAGAAATTGAATTTCAATAATTCAACTTTCCTCCTCTCCCACCGCCCCTTCCTTTGAGATTGTCAAAGTTCCCAAGGAGTTGGGTCACCCCCATATATGAGTCACATCTAGTCTTCATGGGCATCTGTTTGTGCTGACACTAACCAGGACCAGACCTGGGGGATGGTGGGGAACAAGGAAGCCAGGACTGATTTCTGGGACTGGAGGTCTGGAAGCGGGTTGGGGTCTGACTATGCTGTATCGTACAGATCTGCCTAAATCCTCTCTAGGGACCACCCCCATCCCGGGAGAGCCTCTCCACCCCTTCAGATTGTTGAATGTGTTTGCCTGTTGTTTGGGTTGTTGATTCACCACCTAGTGCCCCCTGTTCCATCCCCTCCCTGCTCTCTCTCTCTGTGAGTTTAGTGCCATTCTTGGGCACTTGAGAAGCCGGTGGTTCTCACAGAGAACTCGAGAGTCTGTAGACCTCTTCTCTGCCATCTTGCCCCTTCCACAAATTCATACACTTCAATTTCTCTCACCCTCTGGATTGTTCTGTCAACCCTTCTCCTCCCTGTATGCAGAGCGCAGTGCACCTCCGGGACTCATCAGTGTCTGCCTACTCCTTCCTCTCCCTTCCCCAGCTGGGAGAGTTCCCATTTGGGTGAGGAAGTAGGGAGGGGAATAAACTCTGCCCCCTCACTGGGTATTCTTCCAAATGTGTGTTTCATGCCCTGGGTTGTTGTTGTTTTTTTTTTTTTTTTTTTTTTTTTTGCTGTTTCTGAGGCTTAGGCTTTTAAAAATGAAAAGCTAAGAACCGATTCGTCAACATATCACTCAGCTTTCTACAATGTCTCTTCATCTGTGAGACAAACTGAGTGTTGGGCTGACTGATGGGGAAAGGACACAGGGTAGGAAGGCAGAGGGTGAAGAAACACAGCTTAAAACACATCAGTCTAGCACCTGACCACACCAGGAAGACCACAGGGATACAGCTGTGTAGGACACCATAGTTCTCTGCAGTCAGGACTGGAAAACCTGTTTCACATACTTTGCCCTAGAAACCTTGGCAACCCCTGAGACTGTTTGAATTTTGTAGAGGAAATCTGTGCACATTTCTGTCTCCTTTGCTAGGTTGTAGACCTATTTCAGAGTAATAGCAAATCCCGTGACTAGGCTCTCAAATCCAATATTCATAGGATGTGTGCCAGCCTCTGACCTAGGGCTCGACATAAGTGTTGGCTGTGCTGCCAGGGCAACCACCTGTCCCTGTGACAGGCCAAGACTCTATCCCTGACTGACAGAATAGTGCCGTGTCTCTAGGAATGAGGGCACACTTAACCCAGGCCAGGGGTTGGCAGTTCTACCCCATGGTTGCCAGCCTTTGCAAGACTATGGTCCAAGCTGCCCACTTTCTTGTCTTTCTGGTCTACCTGCCAAGCCTCACTTGTAGGCTGTGTGGCTAAATGCGACTCCTCTGGCAGATGGTCAAGGCCCCCTTTCAGGATAAGAAGGGAAGATGTGCTGGAAGCCAGGTCTGCATGTCTCTCCTGGCGTGGACTTCTCACAGGTGCAAATCTCTACTTCTCACAGGTGCAAATCTCTGCTGCATGTGCCTGAAAACACTATCAGTGAACTTCAGGCTGAACTGCTTTTCCTAGAGTGGGCTCTGTGTGAAAGTGATAGATATTATATGAAAATAGGTCTCTGTGATCAAATATATTTAGCAGGTCAAATTCTCAGTCATTTTTTTAAATGTTTTATTTTGTACTGAGGTATAACCGATTAACAACGTTGTGATAGTTTCAGGTGAACGGCAAAGGAACTCAGCTATACATATACATGTATCCATTCTCGCCTGAACCCCTCTCCCATCCAGGCTGTCACATAACATTGAGCAGAGTTCCATGTGTTGTACAGTAGGTCCTTGTTGTTATTAATTTTAAATACAGCAGTGTGTACATGCTCATCCCAAACTCCCGAACTATCTTTGATATAGAACTGTATGTTGTGATTCTCTGGATGAGGGTATAATATGTGACAATTCAGTTGGCCCTCAAACACTTTCAGATGCAGATAGCTCCTGGGACTGTCGCTATGTGGGACACACTTTGAGAAACGCCATGGCAGAGCACGTGTCTCTTATTACAGTTTGTTGTTCTGTGGTTCTGACCGTTGTGGTTTGGGGTCAGAAAAAAGTATTATCTTGTAGAAGCTAAGTGACTAAGAAGCAGCAATTTGGAATCACTATCAAAGCAGCATCTCATCATTCCTGGAACTGTCCAGATACTAAGAAATCAATGGCTGGATTGTTGCCACTGCTCATTTCAGAGCTGGGTTTGTCTGGCTTTGTTACTATTTGTCCAAGGTCCAAGTTGTTTTTATACTTTCTTTCTTGAAACACAGGCACAGTCTTCAATAGCCCTAAAAAATGGTAGGGGTCTTATGAAGCATCTCAGAGTGTTTTCAGGTGATAAATCAATAGCCTATTTATTGTTAAATTAATTCATCCACCCCATGATTAGCATCAACTATGTACTAGGCCCTTTGAAACATACAAAATCAAATAAGGCAAAGTTACTGTTCTTCAATATCTTCTGTGCCAGCTCAGTCTTGATGTCTTCAACCATTTATGTTCTAGGAAACACCAGAGGAACATATTTATAGACAAAAGGAACCCATCTGAGATGAAGTTAATAGCTGGTTTCAGTTCGGGTGCTGTGAGGTGAGAAATTGTTCCAAGAAAACAGAATAAGGAAGAAAGATCGTTGCTTCACTTCTACTTAATGTCAGTGAACTTCTTGGAAGAGGTGGTATTTTAAAAGAATTGAAATAAGGACATTTGGGCTGATAAATGAGCCGTATTCAATAAAATGAGGATCCCAGTTAACACAGTGGACGAAAGGAGGCAACCTCCACCCATAGCTCAGAAACAGTGGTGCTAAGTATGTTAAACATCTTTGTTTAATGAAGTTGAAGATAGGATCTCCTGTGTTTCCTAATTCCCGCTGTTATGAACTGTCAAGCCAGTGTTTCATTATAATCTTGGCCCTTAAACAGCACAGTTCATCCAAAGATGACAGGGTATTAGGAGCAGAAATTAGGCCTTGGACCAAGTTTGCAATAAATAATAAGCTTCACTATGTAGGTAAGGGAAAAGGACCAACCACTAGATGACAGATTTGCCATTGAGCAAGAGAAGGACAGACTCCACATAGGCACTGCAGGAAAGGCTCCACTGTGAATTTTGACTGACCCATGACTCTCTTTGGGGGAAAAGTGGTCTGGAAAGAGAACAATAAAAGACAGAGAAAAAGAGGGATAACTGGGGGCAAATGTCCCTCCATCCACTACTCTAGCAAAATCATTTGAACTCCAAGGTAAATGTTAGCACAGTACAGTGCCTACTAAATATTGAAGGAGAAACTCAAATTATTTTTCTATTCAAGCCCAATTAAGATCTACGTGAAGAATAGGAGAATTTTTCCTCTGACTCAGAATGAACAAAAGGCCTGTGAATAATATTAGGATGTGACCTCACTGTGGTTAAAAATATTTGCTTTGCTTGTATGTAGAATGGCAGGTAAACCATTCAGCACTAGTGTGGGCAACAAGAAATATAAACATAAAAGAGAAGAGGAAATGAAAATGCAGTGGTAATAATAGACTTGGATTAATACCAGTATTTTCAAAGGAGTCCAAACAACTTCAGATTCAATAGACGTTTCTTTGCCAAGGACTCTGACACGTTCCATCTATCAGCAGGCTGGCTGCTGTTCCCTAGAGAATGTTTGTAAGATCACCCCCTTGGTCCTCCATACTGGGGCTCGTGACCCACACGGCTTGCTTTAAGTTTCAATTTCCTCTTAGTCTTCTGAATGGAAGATCTGTCTTCCTCTCTATAATATATTCAGTTTGCTTTCAAATAGAAATAATATTTATGAAGATTTACCTGTCAAGTCGAGCTGACTTTTTAACCCGACATCTTGAGTAACAGCCATGTTAAAGTTTGACTCCAAAGATTCCAGCTCTCTCCCTTTGCCCTGGTTGTTTGGGGAAAAGCAGAGTCACATAAGAAAACCTATGCAGGAATTCAGTGAGTTAGTACCTTTTAAATTTCAGATGCCTGGTTTAGTTCTCTAAAAACAAAAATAAAAACAACCTTGGTCCCATTTTTGTTAATGCTGAAGCTATTAAAAATGTTTCAATTACTTGGTTTGACAAAAAAAGAGTATACTGAAAAAAAAAAAAAGGTGCAGAGATGTTTATTAAAGCCATGTCCCTCTTTAGGGTGGGGCAGCCTAGGTGTGGAGAGAGCGAGTGTCTATTTTTTTCTGCCTTATATTTACACCTTGGTGAGTTTTCCTCCTGCTTTGGTTGATGTTATACTACCTGGAAAGTGGCAAGCCAGAATCATACATAGCCTAGGCCCTGGAGAGTCCCACGGTTGACACTTGATGTTCAAGTAGGAATTCATCAAGATTATCTGAGATCAGGGAAAAGGCACCTGAGTCTGCTCCTGAACAACCTGAAAACCCCTAGTTCTCTTTATCTCTTCCAAGTGTCCTTTCCTTTCTTTTTTAAAAAATTTTCCTACACCAGGTCTTAGTTGCAGCATGTAGGATTTAATTCCTTGACCAGGGATAGAACCTGGGCCCCTTGCATTGGGAGCACGGAATCTCTACCCCTGGACCATCAGGGAGGAGCTCTTCCCAGTGTTCTTATTTGCCTAACTTCGATGACCTGTCTAGCGAATCACTGAGAAATTCACTGTCAGAGGCAGAATAAGCTTACTGAGCTGGAACCATCAGCCAAAGAATGAGGGTGGAAAGGAGTAGCCCTGGGACCAGATTTTCTGCATTTTACTTCTTAATTTACCCTCTGATATTTCAACATAGACTTAATGGCCATTACATTGACATAGAATTTTCCAAAAAGTTATTGAAGCCAAAAAGAATGGAAAGCAGGGACTTAAGGAGATACTTATACATCCATATACATAGCAGCATTATTCACAATAGCCAAAAGGTGGAAGCAGTCCTTGTCCACTGATGGATAAATGGGTAAGCAAAATGTGGTCTATACATTATGGAATATTATTGGAATATTGAGATAGAATATTATTCAGGCTTAAAAAGGAAAGAAATTCTGACACATGTGCAGGATGGACGAACCTTGAAAATATTATGCTAAGGGAAATAAGTTCATCATCAAAAGACAGGTGCTATGTGATTCCACTTAGGTAAGGTAGTGTCATCGAAGTCATAGAGACAACAGGCAGAATGGTGGTTGCCAGGGGCTGGAAGGAGGCACTAAAAGGGAATTAGTGTTTAATGGACACAGAGTTTCCCAGTTTGAGAAGATGAAAAAGTGGATAGACAGTGGTGATGGTTGCCCAAAATATCATGCACTTAATGCCACTAACCTGTACATTTTAACATGGTTAAAATGGAAATTTGGTGTTATGTGTACTTTACCACAATGAAAATTTTTGAAGAGACACAACATTGGAAGAATATGTTGTGAGGAGGCAATGGTCCCCCTCCTCACCCCCAACCCCAGACACACTAGGGCATTTGAAGTACTTTAGTTGCATATTTAGTTTTCATATAAGCACCCACTTAGTGGACGGAGGAGCCTGGTAGGCTGCCATCTATGGGGTTGCTAAGAGTTGGGCACGACTGAGCGACTTCACTTTCACTTTTCACTTTCATGCATTGGAGAAGGAAATGGCAACCTGCTCCAGTATTCTTGCCTGGAGAATCCTAGGGATAGGGGAGCCTGGTGGACTGCCGTCTATGGGGTTGCACAGAGTCAGACATGACTGAAGCGACTTAGCAGCAACAGCAGCAGCAGTGATTTATTTTGCTGCTTTACACTCCTGAGCATAAGAATATAAGAACAAACTCCTCTTCTTCCTTCATAGTGAAGAGTCAGGTTTTCAGGTTCTTCAGTATTCTGCCCCCTTCTCCCATTGAGAATGATGGGCTTTTCTGTGTTTTAAAGGCTGCTGAAAAGACAGCACCCTTTGGGTCTTGATTTGGTCTTTCTGGACCTGTCTGGGGAGGGTTGGTAATTATCCTAAATGGGCATGTGTTGGGGCCAGGAGGTGGAGCCTAGGAATTTGAGATGGAGGGTGAAGGGCTGGGAGAGGTTGCAGCCCCAGTGCCAGGAGGAGGTTGGGAGATTGTAGACTAGGGGGCCTGGGACCCCAGTGGAAAGTTGTATTAACACCTGGGAGAAGGAGCCACTGTGCAGCAAAAGGCTTCAAGGGCAGGTGCCCATATGCCCACACGATGGCAGTCGTATGAGAACGTGCCCACCAAGGGGACATATGGCAACAGACACTGATGCTGGAAGCAACGCACGTGACGAGAGCAAGTACCCGGGGCAGCCACAGCGGATGAAGGAGCTTAGGGGGCCGCATAACTTCCTGTTCCTGTGCCAGTCACTAGAGGCGGGGGGAAGCCTGGGCTTGAGGGACAGGAGAGGAAAACGTGCTCAGAGCTGGATATGAGGCGATGGGGGAAGAAACAAAGAGGCATGCGCTGCCTGCACCTTTAACAAATGCCTTGGCACACTTCCAGCTGTCACAGTTGTCCATATTTACTCTGAATCCAATCTGTGATTCCTATTGTCTTCTTACACTGTGGGCCACTTAGGAAGATGTAACAGACGGCCGTGTGTGGCAAGAGAACTCCTTCCCCACTGTCAGGAGAGATTTTTTTTCATGTATTCTGTTTCCTTTCATCCCCAAATAATTTTCTTTATATCAGAAATGATATACAGGTTTCATTTTGTAGAAAAGTATAAAGAAGAAAATTTAAATCTCCCATAATGCCATAGCCACTGAGACAACCACGGCTAACGTTTGACTGCATCTCCTTTCCAGTTTTTCCTGTGCATCGTTTAATGTCTTTAGCCAGGTACCTCTTTCAGGTCTCACTGTCCCAGGTGTGCTGATGAATCTATGCTAAACCTTTCACATGCCAGGCACTCATTCATACAGTCGCAGATGGAGCCAGAACTGCCACGTATGACACAGAACAGAGAGGAAGCTAAGCCGCCCATATGGGATGCAAACCCGCCACCTTCTCAGCAGAATCCTCACCAACCACACACCTGATTCTGATGCAGGCAGCTTAGATGACACTGAAGTGGTTCCAAACGGTTATTGCAACTTGCATGATATTTATCTCTAAAAACAAGTTTGTAAATGGTGTTTTGATTTCCAGGGCAGTTCACAAAAACTGAAGTGATGGCAACATAACTGAGAGATGTTGATAACAGTTCTGATCACACAGTTCTCCTAAGCCCTTCTGAATTCCTGGTCCCTCTGAGACCTGAATCCCACCTGTCCAAATCGTAACACCTCCCCCATGTCTTGGCTATCTAAATTATGAAGTTGCGTGGATTTGGTTTGGCAGATGCTAGTGGGAGATCAAAAGCAAGAAGAGAGGACTTGGGAAGAGTATGGTATCATTCATAGGTGCTGTTGCTGCTGCTGCTGCTAAGTGCTTAGGTAGTGTCCGACTCTTTGCAACCCTCTGGACTGTAGCCCACCAGGCTCCCCTGTCCATGGGTTTCTCCAGGCAAGAATACTGGAGTGAGTTGCCATGCCCTCTTCAGGGGATCTTCCCAACCCAGGGATCGAATGCTATTAATATGGGACTCAGGGTTGAGATCACAGGCTTTGGCATCAGTCCTGAGCTGTGTTCAAATCCCAGCTCTGCCTTTTATTAGTGTGTGTTTGAGCAGATCACTTAACCAGCTTGAGTCTCAGTTTTCTCCCAGTTTGAGTCTCAGTTTTCTCATCTATAAAGTAGGAATGATTTCCCTTGTAGCCCAGCTGGTAAAGAATCTGCCTGCAAGGCAGGAGACCCTGGTTCGATTCCTGGGTCAGGAAGATCCCTTGGAGAAGGGATAGGCTACCCACTCCAGTATTCTTGCCTGGAGAATCCCATGGGCAGTGGAGCCTGGTGGGCTACAGTCCATGGGGGTCACAAGAGTTGGACACAACTCAGCAACTAAACCACCACCAAGGATTTGTGTGAATGTTAGATGAGATAGGACATCATTTCTCAGGCTTGAGAAATGACTATATCTTAGAGATCCCCACTGTTGATTTGAATTCTTTAAGACATGTCTTAAATATTGACAAACACATTCTTACACAACTATAAAACCAAAGGAAAGTTGACAAAAAGAACAGCAAGCCAACAAAATTAAAATTGATTAATGTGATAAGTGATGCTATTTGGCTGAAATTAATGCAGCTTCTTGAAACATTCACTTCTAGCAACTGGATATGGTTCTCTGGAGCTTGGCATTGCTGGCCTACATTGCTGTACAATGATTCAACTCACCTACACCCTGGGTCTTAAATGTTGTACACTGGAGGGCTGCGGGCTGTCTGTTGCCTGCTGACATGTTTCATTTGCCCCTCACAGTATTCATTTTTTCAATTAATTGCTGTTAATAGAAGAATTAAGACATTTCACATAAATGCTGCCTTTCCAACTTCCCTTGAATAGCTAGAAGATCTAACTCCATGCATTACACCTTCCCACAAGGCCACAGAGTCTGTAGCTGGATAGTGGCCCCTCTAACCCAAGCCCAGGCTTCTCTTTGACCGCAACTCCACTCCCCCTGCTGTACTCATTTTTATCAGCTGCCAGCCCCTGTTGTTTAGGGTTTGTGACTGCTTCCTATGTGACTCATGCTTTCCTCAATAGCCACTGACAACTAAAGAGCGCTTCAAGACACCCACAAAATGTAAGAACCCAAGAGCAAAAAGTGCCTGAATTTATGGGTATTCTGTTATAAGATGTCCATCTAGGTGACTCAGCCAGATACGTTTATATAAATGTTTGAAGATCATAGACATGCTTTGTTTTATTGTACTTCACTTTATTGTGCTTCACAGATATTCCTTTTTGGTTTTTTTTTTTTTTTTTTTTTTTTTTTACAAATTGAAGGTTTGTTGCAACCTGCCTGGAGCAAGTCAGTCGGCACCATTTTTCCAACAGCATTTGCTCACTTCATGTCCCTGTGTCACATATTTGGTCATTCTTACAATATTTCAAACTTGTTCATCATTATTACATTTGTTATGATGACTTACGATCAGCGACCTTTGATGCAAGAAGATTATGACTCACTGAAGACTCAGATGGTGGTTAGCATTTTTTAGCAATAAAGTATTTTTTAATTAAGGTATGTACGTTGTTTTCTAAAGATAATGCTATAGTACCTTTAATAGACTATAGGATAGTGGAAACATAACCTCTATAAACACTAGGAAATCAAAAAATCCTTGTGACTTGCTTTATTGCAATATCCACCTTATTGCAATGGTCTGGAACCAAATCCACAGTATCTGTAAGGTATTATTGTTGTTGTTCAATTGTTAAGTCATGTCTAACTTTTTGTGACCCCATGGACTGCAGCTCACCAGGCTTCCCTGTCCTCCACTATCTGCCAGAGTTTGCTGAGATTCATGTCTGTTGAGTCAGTGATGCTATCTAAACTATCTCATCCTCTGTTGCCCACTTCTCTCTTTGCCTTCAATCTTTCCCAGTATCAGTGTTTTTTCCAATGAGTTAGCTCTTTGCATCAGATGGCCAAGTGTAGGCCTAAGGTATATCTACCTTATTGAAGTAAAAATATAAAATGCTTACATTCTCCCAGGATATTCCTAGTCCCTCTGGGATCCTTAAACCCCAGGTTGAGAACCACTGAAATAAGGGTATTAAGCACTTAGAACTATGCTTAGTGCAGAGCAAAGACTAATAAAAGGGCAAGGGTTCGGGCTTGAATGATAAGGCCTAAAGGTTCCTAATGCCTGTCTGCTTGACTTTGAGTCACAGGTTAAGCTGATTGACATTTTTTTTAATTAATTTTTTTGGGAGTATATTTGCTTTACAATGTTGTGTTAGTTTCTGCTGTATAGCAAAGTGACTAGCTATACGTATACATATATCCTCTCTTTTTTTGGATTTCTTTCCCATTTAGGTTACCACAGAGTGCTGAGTAGAGTTCCCTGAGCTATACAGTAAGTTCTCATTAGTTATCTTTTTTATACATGGTATCTATCAATGGGCACCAAGAGGGGCGAGGGGTGGGGTGGGAAGCTCATTGACATATGACTTGTCATTCACCATCCTTCACAGAGCTCCTTCTTTGGGATATCCATTCTGAGCTGTCCATCCACTCCAAGAGCTCTGGCCCTAAGATCTCTCCTCAGAGGGATCAGAGTAACAGAGGTGACTCCACCCCTCTTCCTCTGAAAACAAATCACACACTTTCAGCTTCTAGGATCTTCTGTGTGAGGTGATTGATAACCCGCAGTGTTCATGAGAGGCAGAGATTCCTATGCAAAAACGAAATCAGAGGCTTCTCCAAACCAACTACAAGGCAGTTGTTGATTTTTTTCACAGTTCTTAACAAAAGGAGATGGGAAGTAAAGAGAGATGTGCTGTTTTGATCTGGATGATCTAAGAGAAATCAGCAATATGAGAGGGAGTAGGAGGAAAAAGCACAGGTCTGGAGGTCACACGTGCTAATGAAAGGGCGCCACTACACATTGCCTAAGGTAGGGACACACATTTTTAAATCCAAATTTGTCCAATAAACAGGATCAAACAATCAGCACCAAAAGACGAGTCCACTACCTGGACACTGCTGAGAAGGAAATGAAAACAAAACAAAACTATAAAACATGGAAATCCATTTCCCCTTTGTGGATCAAGCTAAGTTTCCACGGCACACATAACCCAATTTTTTTTTTTATTGTTTGAGACTCTTAATTAACAGTAAGCCACCTCTGAGCGTATACCCCTTCAGATTTTCTGTTAGTTTACTGTGAATGCACAGTGATGAGAATGGAGAATAGTGGGGGAACAGAAGGAAAAGAGGTGTTCTCTGGGCCCCGGACATGCTGCTGCCAGAGGCCTGGAGGGAGCTAGTGCACGAAAGGCATGAAAGGCCTTAAAGCACTTTTCTGAGAGTTGGCGGGCAACCCAGAGATGCACTGAGGATGTTTCTCCGCAAGAAGCTCCTTACCAAGCCTGTGGACAAAGACTGCTCAAGGGCAGGATGGTACACTGAGCCCCTGACTTACTCATGGAAGTGAGTAAATTCCTCAGGATCAAAACAGCACAGCCCTCTGTGACCTTAATCATGACCAGTCATGCCCCACAAGAATCCTGCTCCACCAGTCATGCTCACTGTTGACCCATGAAAGGCTGGGGAAGGAGTCTTCACTCCAGTAGCTGGTCCTGCCTAGAACCAAATAGGGGGCTGTCTTGGTCTTCTCACGCTGACATAACAAAATACTTTGGACTGGGTGACTTAAACACCATTAATGTATTTCTCTCAGCTCTAGAGGCTAGGAAGTCCAGGATCAAGATCCTGGAAGCTTCAGTGGTTTTCTTCCTTGTTTGCAGATGACTGCCTTCTTGCTGTGTTCCAGCTGTCAGAGAGTAGATGGACTCTCTGGTGTCTCGTATAAGGACAGTAATGCTATACAACAAAGGTCCATATAGTCAAAGCTATGGCTTCTTCAGAGAAGGCAATGGCAACCCACTCCAGTACCCTTGCCTTGAAAATCCCATGGACAGAGGAGCCTGGTAGGCTGCAGTCCATGGGATCATGAACAGTTGGATATGACTAAGCAACTTCACTTTCACGCATTGGAGAAGGAAATGGCAGCCCACTCCAGTGTTCTTGTCTGGAGATTCCCAGGGACGGCGGAGCCTGGTGGGCTGCCGTCTATGGGGTCGCACAGAGTCGGACATGACTGAAGTGACTTAGCAGCAGCAGCATGGCTTCTTCAGCAGTCATGTACAGGAATGAGAGTTGGATCATAAGGAAGACTAAGCACTGAAGAATTGATCCTTTTGAGTTATGGTGCTGGAGAAGACTCTTGAGAGTCCCTTAGACTGTGAGGCGATCAAACCAATCAATCCTAAAGAAAATCAATCCCAAATATTCATTGGAAGGACTGATGCTGAAGCTGAAGCTCCAATACTTTGGCCACCTGATGGGAAGGGCTGATTTATTGAAAAAGACCTTGATGCTGGGAAAGTTTTAGGAAAAGGGGAGAAGGTGGCGGCAGAGGATGAGATGGTTGGATGGTATCACTAACTTGATGGACATGAATCTAAACTCTGGGAGACAGTTAAGGACAGGGGAGCCTGGTGTGCTGCTGTTCATGGAGTCACAGAGAGTCAGACTCAACATAGCAACTAAACAACAACAAAATTGGATCAGGGCTCCAACCTTATGACTCCATTTAACCTTAATTACTTCCTGAGAGGCCCATCTCCAAATATAGCCATGATGGTGGGGCTTAGGCATTCAGTCTATGAATTTTGGTGGGGGACACAGTTCAGTTCCATGCAGTGACTGTCAATGTGTTATCATCTGAAGTGTCACAAATATACCCACCCAGTCCATCCCAGTAGCTTGATTGATGTTAAACCATCTTTACAGATAGAAGTGAAGACTACCTACTACCTTTGGGTACTACCTACTACCCTTGTCCACTTAACTAGACCTCGTGAAAGCTTCACCTAGAAGCAGTGACCAAAGAATGCCTTTATCCTAACCACAGAGAGCTTTAACTTGAGGGGAGAGGGGAAAGAAGCCTAAAGTTTCCTTTAGAGGTCAAACTCTCCATTTTGCAGATGGATAACCTGAGGCTCAGATGGTAAAGGGGCTTCTCAGGTGGCTCAGATGGTAAAGCATCTGCCTGCAATGCGTGAGACCTGGTTTTATCCCTGGTTTGGGGAGATACCCTGGAGAAGGAAATGGCAACCCACACCAGTACTCCTGCCTGGAAAATTCCATGGATGGAGGAACCTGGTAGACTACAGTCCATGGGGTCACAAAGAGTCGGACACAACTGAGCGACTTCACTTCACTTCACTTTTTTAAACTGAGGCTCAGAAAAGTAATATTTTAGATTTATTAGAGCCTTAGAGCCTTAAAGGAACTTCTGGGCCCGTTTCTCATGAATGAACTCTATACCAGGTCTGTTTGAATTCATAGAAAAATTTAGTTTCATGTATGCTTTCCCATTTTAACATACTGAGGACAGTATTGGGAATTCTCTATGGGATTTCAGCCATGGCACTGGCCATGGACAAAGGAAGCAGAATTTTAGAATGCCTTCTCACCATGCACGGCTGAATTCCAGAGCCTAGGGGTCTGGAGAAAACTCTGCCCTAAGTTGTCGTAAGAAACAATGGACTTATGGAATCAAAAGTCCTTTAAAAAGAGAAGATATTTACACCCAGGGTATAGTTCCTCAGATTAAAATCACGCATTTCCCTCCTCCCTATTATCCTTGTATTTTTTTTTTTTTAATAAAAACAGATGAGATGGATTCCAAAGCAATACTGCCTTAGCACCATGGTAGCTTAATGCTTCAGTAAAACTTCAATGTTAGTCTTTATTGTGGATTGAATTATATCTCAGAATGTGACCTTATTTGAAGAGAATCATTGCAGATGTAATTGATTAAGGTCACCCTGGAGCAGGGTGGGCCCTTAATCCAGTATGACTTGTGTCCTTATAAAAAGATGCTGTGATGTTACAAGGGATGAAGTCTGTGTGATGACAAAGGCCAAAGTGGAGAGAGACAGCTACAAGCCAAGGAATGCCAGCCATTGCCAGCCAAGGCTGGCAGCCTCTTGAAAGCTGTGGGGAAAATGAGGCACAGAGAAGGAGAGGTGGGAGGAGAGAGTTTCCCTTTGCAGTCTGCAAGCTCTGAGATTGCTTCCTGCCAGTAGTGCTGCTCGAACTTCAACACATTTACAGATCACCCGGGCATCTTGCTGGTTCAGTAGGCCTGGCTGGGGCGTGAGATTCTAGCACGTGCTCTGTTTACCCAGAATCCCAGAATTCCCATCCATGTAGTCAGAAGCTCATTTCCAAAGGCTGATGTGGCTCTCTTCCCTGAGTCTGATCTCAGGTAGCCTTGGCCTGCAATGGCCTGGAGTGGGGTTTGGGTTCCCAGCCTGAGATTGAGGCTGCATCTCAGCAGTGAAAGCACCGGATCCTAGCCACTAGACCAGTGGTCAGTGACAAGGGTCTTGGCCCTTCGGCTATGCAGAAAAGAATTCCCACAAAGACAGAAAGTAGTGAAGCAAGTACAATATTTATTAAGAGGGAAGAAGAGAACAGTACATGTGAATAGATACAGAGGCAGGCTCAGAGAGAGAGAGGCTGAGTCACGTGCTCATGGCAGTTTGAATTACTTTATGGAGCCTTTCTTCTTGCTTCCCTTTGGCCAATCCTTTTGATTTGCCTAGTTCACAGTCCATATTTGGTAAATCTCAGGACATTCCCTGTGCGTTCACTCATCTTTTAACTAAGATGGATTCTACTAGAAAGGCGTATGGGTAGAATATCCCTTGACATAACTCCCCTTTGACCTCCAAGGAGTTTTTCTGTGCATATGTGGTCAAGGAGGTCTCCCGACTTTGAGAATGAGAAATACGTGGTCTGGGCAGGGCCCAGACTGAGTTTCAGTCCACAAGAAATGAATCTCCAACTGCTTTACTCTGGGGATGAGGGGCCCATCTACCTCCTGCCTCAAATTCCCCGAGAGATGTAAGCCCCCCAAAAAATCTTTACTGGAAAGATGGAAGGCAAAGGTTTGTCTTTCATAATTTCTTCAGGCTGACAGGGGTTCATAGACCCTACCTATTTGGGGTCATGGAGCTCTCACCCGGTCTCATTAAAGGGGACTCAGGGTGACTACTGTAGTTTTGGAAGGATCTGCTGTGAGAAATGGCTGGAGTCCCTGCATCACCATTGTCCCATGATGCCCTAGAGAAAACAAATGGATAATTAGACTGGAAAAGTGGGGTTCAGTTTAGTCACTCAGTCATATCCAACTCTGTGACCCCATGGACTGCAGCACGCCAGGCCTCCCTGTCCATCACCAACTCCCAGAGTTTACCTAAACTCAGGTCCATTGAGTCGGTGATGCCATCCAACCATCTCATCATCTGTCGTCCCCTTCTCCTCCCGCCTTCAATCTTTCCCAGCCTCAGAGTCTTTTCCAAGGAGTCAGTTTTTTGCATCAGGTGGCCAAAGTATTGGAGTTTCAGCTTCAACATCAGTCATTCCAGTGAACACCCAGGACTGATCTCCTTTAGGATGGACTGGTTGGATCTCCTTGCAGTCCAAGGGACTCTCAGGAGTCTTCTCCAACACCACAGTTCAAAAGCATCAATTCTTTGGTGCTCAGCTTTCTTTCTAGTCCAACTCTCACATCCAGACATCACTACTGGAAAAACCATAACCTTGACTAGACGGACCTTTGTTGGCAAAGTAATGTCTCTGCTTTTAAAGATCAGTAAAAGACTATTATAATCAAATGGTCAAGCAAGGGTAGGAATCTGGTTGTACAAGGCCAGCATATTCTCTATTTCTAAAATGAAAGTTCTGAACCTGTTGGTCCCAGGTCTCCTTCTCGGACTGAAAATTCTTGGTTGCAGATTCATAACAGTATGGAAGATGACAAAGCACTAGGCAGAATACAGCTTCAATCAGTGTGGCTGAGAAGAGGAAAGTATAGAGAAGTGGAAACCTTCCATCCCTTTGGCCTATGAAGAACTTAGCTTGGGGTAAACAAATCCAGGATTCTGTTGACAAAGTGGAGGATGTGAGGGTTGCACAATGTAAACTAGGGACATGTCTGTCCATCCCGTAGATAAGAGAAGTAGGCATGGAAAAGCTAAGGCAATTAGTGGCTTCATAGTAGCATTGCTGCTGCTGCTAAGTCACTTCAGTCGTGTCCAACTCTGTGAGACCCTATAGACGGCAGCCTACCAGGATCCTCCATCCCTAGGATTCTCCAGGCAAGAACACTGGAGTGGGTTGCCATTTCTTTCTCCAATGCATGAAAGTGAAAAGTGAAAGTGAAAGTGAAGTCGCTCAGTTGTGTCCGACACTTGGAGACCCCATGGACTGCAGCCTACCAGGCTCCTCTGTCCATGGGATTTTCCAGACAAGAGTACTGGAGTGTGGTGTGATTGCCTTCTCCACATAGTAGCACTAATCAGAGTCATACTTAAATCACCCAGCATGGGCAGAGACATTCAGTGAATTCCAAGGGCAAGGGTGAGAGCAAAGAAGACAACAGTTATTTAGCAGAGCACATCAATTACTCTTTAAGTGGATTGAGAACTAGGAGGCAAAAAGAAGATAGTAGCTATGAGTACCCAGCCTAGGGTCTGACATTTTTGTCTTTTTTGAATAGCAGCTTCGGGTCTTTTTGAATAGTGCCTCACTCAGGTCCATCTTGGTGAAGGAAATGACAACCCAGTCCTAGAGAATTCCATGGACAGAGGAACCTGGTGGG
Organism: Oryx dammah; assembly: GCF_014754425.2. Classification (NCBI taxonomy): domain Eukaryota; kingdom Metazoa; phylum Chordata; class Mammalia; order Artiodactyla; family Bovidae; genus Oryx; species Oryx dammah. Next base: position 66,422,284 of record NW_024070202.1, on the reverse strand, counting down.
CTGCCGTCCATAGGGCTGCACAGAGTCGGACACGACTGAAGTGACTTAGCATGCATGCATGCATTGGAGAAGGAAATGGCAACGCACTGCAGTATTCTTGCCTGGAGAATCCCAGGGACAGAGGAGCCTGGGTGGGCTGCCGTCTATGGGGTCACACAGAGTCAGACATGACTGAAGCAACTTAGCAGCAGCAGCAGCAGCAGCAGCAGGTCCATCTTTCCAAAGATGGGTTACACGCCTAGAGAGCTCTGTGACTGAGCTGTAACTAAGGGGAGTCTTTGGGAGGCATGGGTAGAGCTTGTCTGCAAAAATTCCTCTCAAGGCAAGATGGAAGCAGGATGGGATGAGAGGGGCTGGCCACACGATGGAGGTGTTCAGCTGTACTCTGGCTCTAGATCCCACCAATGTTAGGGGCAGGCCTCAAGCCCAGACCTGATGCCCAGACTCACATGTGGAAGGGCTGACACAGCTAAACTTGGGCTGTGTTCCAAGACTTTGCTGGTCACTCTGGGCTCGGAGACCTCACCTCACACACAGCCACAAGGGACAACCACAACCACTGCATTGCTACTGCAGTGGTAAAAGGCCAGGGGGACTCAGATCTTTGGAAATCCTTGCTATGCCTTGGTGTGAGCCAGCTTAGACTGTGAAGGTGGCAATTTCCCATCCCTGCCTCCCAGATGACCGATTTTTACTCAAATTCAAAATGGTCTGACTTTTGGAAAGTGGCCTCTTTGTCCTAGAAAGCAAAAAATGAAAGCTGCACTATAGAAATCACAGTATTGGAACTCTTTTTTCAATATTTTAGTGCTACTGGAAAGCTGAAAAAAAATTTTGCATGATTATTGTACACACTTTCTGGGTTCTTTTTTCATTTTTCAAAAATTTATTTTCAATTGGAGGATAATTGCTTTGCAATATTGTGTTGGCTTCTGCCATACAACAATGTGAATCAACCACAAGTACGCATACTCCCCCTCTCTCCTGACCTCCCCCTCCCCCTGTCCCTCATCTCACCCCTCTAGGCTGTCACAGAACGCCCTGTGCCATACAGCAGCTGCCCCACCAGCTATCTATTTACACATGGTGGTGTGTATATGTCCATGGTACTCTCTCAATTCATCCCACCTCCTCCTTCCCCCTTTGTGTCCAAAGTCTGTTCTCTATGTCTGTGTCTCTATTCCTGCCTTGCAAATACGTTCATCAGTACATTTTTCTAGATTCCATTTATATGCATTAAAATATGAAGTTTGTTTTTCTTTTTCTGACTTACTTTACGCTCTGTAACAGGCTCGAGGTTCACCCACCTCACTAGAACGGACTCAAACGAATTCCTTTTTATGGCTGAGTAATATTCCATTGTATATATGTACCACAACTTCTTTACCCATCTGCTGATGGACATCTAGGTTACTTCCATGTTCTAGCTATTGTAAATAGCGCTGCAATGAATACTGGGGTACATGTGTCTTTCAATTATGGTTGTTTCAGGGTATATGCCCAGTAGGGGATTGTTGGGTCATATGGTAGTTTTATTCCTAGTTTTTTTTAAGGAATCTCCATACTGTTCTCCATAGTGGCTATATCAATTTACATTTACATGCCCACCAACAGTACAAGAGGGTTCCCTTTTCTCACACCCTCACCAGCATTTTTTTTTTTTCAGATTTTTTGATGATGGCCATTCTGACCTGTATGAGGTGATAGTTCATTGTAGTTTTGATTTGTGTTTCTCTAATAATGAGCAAGGTTAAGCATCTTTTCATGTATCTCTTGGCCACCTATATGCCTTCTTTGGAGAAATGTCTGTTTAGGTCTTCCTCCCACTTTTTGACTGGGTTGTTCAGAAAACTGAGATTTGAAAAAGAGTTCATTATATTGGAGCAAAAAAAAATGCAAAATGGAAGAACAAGAGTCTATTGAATTTCTCTGTGAAATGTGGTAGTAATACATGTACTTAAGTTTTGTTTGCTGAGGCTTTCAGTGCTTTCTCAAGTCTTAAAAAGGAAGATTCTGGAAAACAGAGCATTGCAGGACTTGCTGGGATAGCAACAAGAGGAAAGCATTCAGAGCTCCATTGCTAGATCTCTATATCTGTAACTGTGAAACCTGTTTTTCTTCTGTTTGCCCTGGCTCATGTTCCTTCCTAGGCCTCAGGTGGGACTCCTGGAGGCAGAATTGTGGTATGTTACTTTGTTCACAACATTTAAATATTCTTCTTACCTGGAAGCCTGTCCTCAGCCTCATTCTGAGTTTTCCAGTTCCTGCAGGAATCTCTCTCTATTGCAAGTAAGAGAAATGCTTGACGTTCCTCTTAACTGCACATAAAACAAATTCTTGCCTTTCCTCTGCTAGAAAGAGAGAGAGGAGAAAACAGGGCAACAGAGAAAAAAAATCTAAACAGCCTTCAAGGTCAGACCAGAGAGGAGATAATCTTTCTCTCCTCTGAGATCAAAGTAAGAAGCAATTAATTTCCTTGGCTGCACAAAGGGGATATAGGTAGACATTGAAAGAACTTCCAGTTAATGAGGATTTCTGAACTGGGGGATGAATTATCTGGGTGGGATAGAGTCTTCTTCCCTGGAGGTATTTAAAAGCTGGAGCAAGAGGCAAGCAGAAGGGCTTATGTGCTGATTGGCTTGCAGAGAGAGGGGAGAATTAGCCTGGCATCTGCTCAGGGGGACAATGAAAATGACTAGCTGAATGAAATCATTCTTTCTTCTCTTTTCTGTGTCTTCTCAACCAGCTCAGATTCACAAGGCCACCAGTACTGAATACCTTGCATTGTTTATTTCCAAAATACTTTCATGTTACTTCAGTTGGTTATTACAGTGATTAAATGGGAAGCGCATACATTGATATCATCATTGGAACAGGGGGCCAGAGTCAAGTGAGCGATCTGCACTCACACAGTCAGTTAGCATCAGGGCTGGAACCTGAACTGGTTTCCCCATATACTGTGCTTTCCCACTGCTGTTTGAATACTCTGAGTCTGATGAAGTATTAAGGATGGTGGGGATTCCACTATAGCTTAAACTGAATTTCTGAACATTTTCATTATGTTTCCAAACGTAAATAATAAGGACTTCCCACCTTATCTCTTGTTAACTTTTGGCTGGAGGGCAGGATGGCTTGACTTCTAGCTATCCTTGTTAGAACTGACACAAACCAAAGATGCAACTTCGTTGAAAAAAATAGAGAAGAGAAAGAGGGTGTGTGCTCTCCTCTGCCTAATTGCATGGTCTACTGAATTGCAAGACTGTGCCCCAGGGGCTTGACTCCAAACCAGAAAACTCCAGGGAACATATTGTTGGGAAGTGCCTGGCCTCGCTGGAGACAAATCAACCAGCTGATCTGATTACAGCTTCATCATCCCAACTCGAGCCTTGCATGGCTCCTTTTCTTAAGGAATTTAGAGTAAAACTGAACTTTAAAAAATAATTGAAACCTCTTTATATCTTTCAGATGAAGCCTAAGAAGGGCTTAGCTAAGTTTCTGCATTCACGATGTCTTTTCTGGGGAGTGGAGGGCGGACAGTAGACCTCACAGGGAAGTCAGCTGCAAGTATTCATCTTGGAATTAACTGTAAAATGCCCTGCTGGGTCCCTACCATGCTTGACTGCAGCCCTTACCTATTCTTGTTTTAAGGTACAGGCTTGTTACAAAATTGACAGATATAGATCTGCAATGTTTATGAAAATCAGGGAAATAACTACTGAGTACTCCAAAGTATTTGTAAGCATGAAAAACAAAAGTATATTTAATACTTCAGTAGGAAATGTCAGTCTGGAATTTGAGAAGTTGGGGTTATATTTTTCTGCTTTAAATTTTTGGTCACATATCATATGTATATTCCATATATGCACATATGTGCGTACTCAGTTGCTAAGCCATGTCTGTCTCTTTGAAACCCCATAGACTATAGCCCACCAGGTTCCTCTGTCCGTGGGATTCTCAAGGCAAGAATACTGCAGTGGGTTGCTGTTCCCTCCTCCAGGGGATCAGAGAAGGCAATGGCAACCCACTCCAGTACTCTTGCCTGGAAAATCCCACGGACGGAGGAGCCTGGTAGGCTGCAGTCCATGGGGTCACTAAGAGTTGGACACGACTGGGCGACTTCACTTTCACTTTTCACTTTCATGCATTGGAGAAGGAAATGGCAACCCACTCGTGTTCTTACCTGGAGAATCCCAGGGACGGGGGAGCCTGGTGAGCTGCCGTCTATGGGGTCGCACAGAGTCGGACACGACTGAAGCAACTTAGCAGCAGCAGCCTTCAGGGGATCTTCCCAACCCAAGGATTGAACCTGTATCTCTTGCATCTTCTGCATTAGCAGGAGGATTTTTTACCACTGAGCCTCCTGGGAAGCCCCATATATCCACATACATACAAACGCATTAATGTGTGTGCATGTCTGAACACACACACAGAGGCTTATATAATCCCACCCCCTTATATAATCAATTCTGTGTGTGCCTATGTGCAAACATGCCATATAAATTAAACACACACACAGAGGCTGTAATGCATGAGAGCTCAACAGAACTGAGTTTCTGCAATTTTTGTTTTGTTTTGCTTTCAACCAAATTATGGCCCCTTTAATTTTACTTCTATAACAGAAGGTGTGGGGCTCCTGGCTATAACATCAAATAGTTCTCTCTCTCTCTTTTTCAGTCTGAGGAAGGAAGGAAGAAAGGTACCAAGGAAGGAAGGGTTTTGACAGAGTTAATTGGGGAGTAGGGGTCTCTAAAAGCGACTTGCTTCTCACAGTTATCAGGGAGGGAAGAAATAGAAACTGGAGGGGAGGATTTCCTGCTTCCATTTCCTGTGCTGGTCAGAAGCTCCCTCTTGAAGTAAGTTGGTACAACCTTTCCACAAGGCACGTTTCTCATATGCATCCACTTAACCCAATTCTTCTAGGAATTTATCCCAAAGAAGCAACTGGACAGGTGTGCAAAATAGAAGTACTGGAATACACATTAGTGAGAAATTGGAGAGTTAGAAACAATAAAGTGTCTAAGACAAGACATTATTTAATGTCTGTTAACTAGATCACAAGACATCTCCATTTCAGAATAATAAGCTACGGTTCATAAGGCGATGATCCATATTTCCTGCCTGGAAAGATAATGAGAGCTGATTTTTAATGAAGGTTGACCACATGGCAGTTACTTCACATATATTGTCTGATTCAATGCTCATAACCACTCCTTGAGTTAGGTATTATTTTACTTAACTGATGGATGAGGAAAATGGCCTGAGGTTAAGTAGGCCCCATGTCACAGACTTAATAACAGTCATTAAGATTTAAACTTTAGATCTCACTATTTAAACATCTTTGTGAAGATGCCCCCAGTAATTTTTTTAATGCAACAGAGAAGCAAAGGAAATAAAAGGATGTATTTGTGCAAATAAACAGAAAGAGAAAGCAAAAGAGTTGAAGAGATGGCACTGTTGACTAAAAAGAAAAAGAGCACAATGTAAGACTTGTGCATTAAGTTTTATTTGGGGACAAAATGAGGACTGCAGCCCAGTAGATAGGACTGCAGCGAGCTCTGAGAAGCTGCTCCAAAGCCTGGGGGAGGGGGGGGATGATCTCTATATATGTGATTTTGGTGAAGAGAGAATACATGCAATGATGCACACACTTTATTCAGAAGGTTTCTGCTAGTCATGAGGAGCAGTTGTCACCATGAAGGATTTTAGTGTTTTTCTAGATAAAAGAAGATATAAGAATTAGGCTCATAAAATTGGCTCTTAAATTGGCTTAAAACTCAACATTTAAAAAACTAAGATCATGGCATTGGATCCCAAATCTTCATGGCGAATTGATGGGGAAACAATGGAAACAGTGACAGACTTTATTTTCTTGGGCTCCAAAATCACTGTGGATGGTGACTGCAGCCATGAAATTCAAAGACGCTTGCTCCTTGGAAGAAAAGCTATGACCAACCTAGACAGCATATTAAAAAACAGAGTCATCACTTTGCTGACAAAGGTCTGTATAGTCAAATCTATGGTTTTTCCAGTAGTCATGTACGGATGTGAGAGTCAGACCATAAAGAAAGCTGAGCACTGAAGAACTGATGCTTTCAAATTGTGGTGCTGGAGAAGATTCTTGAGAGTCCCTTGGACTGCAAGGAGATCAAACCAGTCAATCCTAAAGGAAATCAACCCTGAATATTCATTGAAAGGACTGAAGTTGAAGCTCCAATACTGATGCAAAGAGCTGACTCATGGGAAATGACCCTGATGCTGGGGAAGATTGAAGGCAAGAGGAGAAGGGGACGACAGAGAATGAGATGGCTGAATGGCATCATCGATTCTCTTGAGTTTGAGCAAATTCTGAGAGATAGTGAAGGACACAGAAGCCTGTCAGGCTGCAGTCCGTGGGGTTGCAAAGAGTCAGACACAACTGAGTGACTGAGCAACAAAATGTCTAACGAAAACAACTGCTGCTGCTGCTAAGTCACTTCAGTCATGTCAAACAACTGAGCAACAAAAATATATAACTATCTGAAGGCCTGTCCTACCAGCTTTTCCCTGAGGACAGAGTGCCTCATTTTAGTTCTCCACCCTGAGCTCTTTTCAGGGCCTGTTAAAAATTAGCAGCACATGATTTAATCCTTGTAGAAGATGGCAAGTGCCTGTGGCAAGTGCCAATTTGTAGTTGACAGTGCAATGGTTAAGATTTGTGGGCTTTGGAGTAAGAGAATCAAGTTCAAATCCCAGCACCACACTGATGAGTTCTATAACCTTGGCCAAGTGACTTGACATCTCTAGCACTTCAGTTCCATCATTACAGAAGAGAGAGAGAATTTCCCATCTCATGAATTTGTTGTAAGGCTAGATAATAAATGGGGGACTGTCATATATACAGAGAGACCTCTGGAAGGATGTTCACCTATTCATGAACAGTGGTCCTATCACTGGGTAGCAAAATGGGAGGGGGGGATTTTATGTTTTCTTTCTCCTTTTCTATATTTCTTTAAAATTATCCCAAAGGGTTTGTGTCCGTTTATAAATAGAAAATCCAGTAAAGCTCTTTTCATTTTGAAAATGATAATGATATCATTTCATTTGGAAATGATAATCAGTGGCAAAGAATGAGGACAAGGGGAAGGGAGAGGAGATGAAGCTGCAGAAAGGGAATTAGCTATCATCTCCTTCAGAGAGAACGATTGCCGGCAGGACTTGGAGCTAGAATCAGCGTCTCCTGCCTTTCAATTGAGCATAATGTGCACCTTCATGAGCTTGAAGAACATTCTGCAGGAGGCAGGCAGGTCTACCCTTAGAGCAGGGCATCGGCTAAGGCTGCTCTTAACAGGCCTGGCTGACATTTCTGTGCCCTTTGCCAGAGCCCTGCCTTCTCCTGGAGTGCTGCTCTTTCCTCTGGGGAGGGAAGCTGTCTGAAAAAATGATTCATACAAAGATGGAAGTGATTCATCATGTTCTGGGAGCCCTCTCAAAGTCTTTGTAGTACAAAGAAAACTTTCAATGGAACTCTTGGCCTATTGGAGGGAGACTAAATTGGTCTGACTGCTTCAAGTTAGATTTAGTTTTTGATTTGTACCAAAACTTTTGGAATTATACATACATTTTGACCTAGCAAATGTACTTTTAAGAATGTATTGCAGTAATAATCTACAATGGAAAAGAATCTGTAAAGGAATATATAAATACCTGGATCACTTTGCTGTACATCTGAAACACAACATTGTAAATTAACTATCCTTCAATCAAAAAAAAGAATGCATTCCAAAGAAATAATCATAAATATACAAAATGTTTAGCTACATGAATATTCACTATAGTAACTCTTTATTATAGTGAAAATTAAGACCTGCCAACATGTTCAACAACGGGTTGAACAGGTATGATCACTCAGTCATGTCTGAATCTTTTTGACTCCATGGACTTTGTAGCCTGTCAAGTTCCACTGTCTGTGGAATTCTGCAGGCAAGAATACTGGAATAGGTTGCCATTCTCTTCTCCAGGAGAATCTTCCTGACCCAGGGACTGAACCTGGGCCTCCTGCATGGAAGGCAGATTCATTAACATCTGAGCCCCCAGGGAAGCCCAACAACAAGAAATCGTATAAATTATATCAGCTCCAGTCAATGGACTATAGGATTCCTTCTAAAAATGTTGTTGTGGGAGTATATTTGTTGTCCTGGTGAAATGTTCCTAATATGATATTTAAAAAAGCAGATCCCCAAACTAAATAGTCCCATGCAAAGCAAGAAAAGTACGTCTACACTAAAACGTTTGAAAAATTGGAAAATGTGAATATTTAGTCCTTAACTGTTATTTCCTTCTCTTTGTTTATTGAATACATGTCGCTTTTGAAATAAGAAGTAATGTTATCACAATTTCTAAGGCATAGGAACCCAAAGTATTCCCCTACTACGCTGCAGCACACTATGCTGCTAAGTTCACAAGGACATGTTCCGCGTCAGTTTCAGTGTATCACTGTGATTTCAGCACCTGGCACAGTGCCTGACAGGGAGAAGCTCTTCTTGGATGTTTGTTGAATGAATGAATGAAAGAATGGTAGAACAAATGTGTAAACAAACAGGATGGTAGTAACAGGGGACCCAAGATGAGGGAGCGACTCAACTAATTGTATACAACTGCTTGACCTTCTATGTGTAATCTGGTAGTGGAGCTCCACAGAATGAGACCCATTCATCTTTGAGGTCATTACAGTGCCTTGCTCATGGTAGAGGGAGCTCAATAAATGATACATGAAACTATAGCTACGTCTTCCTCCTCCTGGGATCACTCCTGCAGACTTTTCTGCAGCAGGTAAATGCACCCCTCTGGGGCAGATCAAGTGCACAGACTGTACTAATGGACATTACAATTGGGAGCGGTGCTACTTGGAGTTAGGTTTGTCATAAAGTAACAAACAGAAACAAAGTGCAAATGGCTTGAAAATAATTAAAAGTTCATTTCTTTCTAACATTCAAGAAATCCAGAGGCAGACAGCTTGGAGTTGGAAAGGAGCTATCACATTTCTTTTGTCTTTTTGCTCTGCCACAAGTGGTTTCCATTCCCACGGTCACTTTGTGGTCCCAAACGGCTCCTGGGGCTCCAGGTATTTCATCAGCATTCCAGCAAACAGGAAGGAGTAAGAGAAGAAGAAATATATGCTCACTTTCCAGCAGCTGCATCCATGACCTCTGCTTTATCCCGCTGGCCCAGACTTCATCAAGGGGGCCTGATAAATGTAGTTTTTGTTCTGGGATGCCTCATTCCTAGTTAATGATTGGGGGTTTTCTTCCTGTGGAAGAAGGGAAGAACTCATATTGGGAAACAATTGGCAGCTTCTGCTACTGTGGTGTCCTCAGCCATCCCATTGCTAGCCAAACTGAGTCTCATCATATGTGTAGCCTCTGCTGTGATGATATAGGGGAAGTCACCTTGTCAGTGGGTTACAATTCACCAGGTGTTTGGGGCTGCTGCTGATAAATACCGCCAAGCGATGATGCATTTCACGAGTTGCCCCCTAATGGCACAGATCCATTTGCAGCGAAGTCTCTGTTATGGTCATAGGCATGACCGGGTCACTGCTCTCTGCCTAGCAGAGCTGGACCACAAACTGCAAGTCAGCATCTTTTCTGCTGCAGCAATTACTCCTGTCCTGCAGATCCTGGCTGACTGCGACATTCAAATAATCAGACAAGCCAAGAAGTAGCCATGAGGGATTCTAATTATATTCGTGAGGAAAGAAATAGAAGAGGCCTAAGTTTCAGAGAACATTCAAGGGATTTGAGTCACTCTCTGGAGACTGTGGGGTGCTGCCCTTTGTGACATCACTAGGGGGCTGGCAGGTCACTAGATCTGAGTGTAGCAAAGCAATGTCAGGCTACATTAGTGCAAAGGAAAAATAATGGTTCTTTTTTTGTGGAAGTGATAAGAAACATATAGCAATAAGCATTCTGTTAGCAGCTACCATTTAGTTAGGTACCGTATAAGTCCTTGTGGTTGCCAGCATTCAAGACAGCCTGCCATAATCCTTACTTCCTGGTCTTTATGCCCTTGTCCAGTCCTGTCCCACTCTGAATCAGAGCTCACCTATGTGACCAGCAGCCTTCAGTGGAAGTGGTGATGTGTAACTCTGGGGCTGAGTCATCACAGGCATTGGAGCTTCTGCCTTGGCCTTTGAATTGATTGCTCTGAGGGAAGCCAGTCACCATTCTGGGACACTCTAGCCATTCTATAAAGGGCCGATGTGGAGAGCAAGGAGGATGTGCATCAATCAATCAATCAGCCACACAGTGGGCAACCTTGGAAGTAGATCCTCAGTCCCAGGCTAGCCTTCCCAGGACTGCAGCCCCAAACATCTGACTGAGCTGTATGAGAAATCCCAAACCAGAACCACCGAGCTATGCTCATGTGCTCAGTCATGTCCTACTCTTTGCCACCCTGTGGACTGTAATCTGCCTGGCTTCTCTGTCCACGGGATTCTCCAGGCAAGAATACTGGAGCGGGATGCCGTTTCCTCCTCCAGGGGATTTCGCCTACCCAGGGACTGAAACCGCATCTCATGCATTGCCTGCATTGCAGGTGGACGCTTTACTTGCTGAGCCATCGGGAAAGCCTGTATGAGAAATCCAAGGCCGGAACCACTCAGCTAAACCCCTCCTAAATTCCTGATCCTCAGAAACAATGTGATAATAGTTGCTTATTTGTGCTTTAAGCCACAGAGTTTGTTATGCAGCAATAGATAACTAACATTTGTTTTACAGCATGACACTCAGAAGGCATTGTTATCCCCATTTTACTGATAAGGAGACTGAGGCTTGGAAAGATTAATTAGTTTTCCTGGGATCAGAATAGCTGTTAGAGGCAGAGCTGGGACTCTAGCTATGCAGTGCATGAAACCAGCACACTGAACAATTGCTTACTATACTGCCTGCCATTGGGAGCCACCTAGGACTTCCAGAACACTTGGAAGTCAAGAAAAACCACATGTCCCCAAATGAACTGAGTGGTCTTGTGACAGTGAAGTGTGCCTGCTTCCATTCAGGATTATACAGGCCTGATAGGTAGCTATGGAGCCGTGCCCCAAATCCACAGCCCATTTAAAACTCCAGTGCATGGTTGTGCTATGAAAATCAGTCAGTTTACTCCCAGGAGCGCCCTTGACATGCACAACATTTCCCAAACTCCCAGAAGAAGTTTGCACAGCCTCAGAACAACTGCCCTCCCTGGAGCCTTCCAACCTGATGCAGTTTGGGGGTTGCTGATATTTATAATGACTGAATTTAGAGAGCAGGGATGTGTTCTGTAGCAAGGCATGTGGTGTGGGATGATCATTTGCCTTTCACTTTCCTCCTGTGCTGGGTCAGTTTCCATTTAACAACCTGGCAGCCTGCCAGCGTGCTGAGGGGGCCAAATTTGACAAGTACCTACTTGTTGGCCAAAGAATGTGAGCATTCCTCTGAAGTCACATCAAGGAATGAGTTTCTGAGCTCTGGTCTGGAACTAACTGGCTTACATCTGTCTCCTTCTGGCCAGAGACCAGCAGGCATGTGAGGGAGGCTCGTCCAGTGGAAGCTTCTGGGCCTGCTGTCCCATTGGCTAAGAACCCCGGGGATGTAGGTGAGAGAGAGGCTTGTCCTTGTTCTCCAGGCTTGCCCATGACGCTGCTGATGCAGATTTGTTTGGGCAACCTCACAGGCAGCCAAGTAAGAAGAGAAGAAAGGTCTCTTTCTGAAGAACGAAATGTCACTTCTGAAACAAAATTCATCTGCTTTTAGTTCTCTCAGCCTTTCCATTCTCTGGCTGTGCCAATAGGCCCTTGAGCTGAAAATTTGACTACTTCCTCTTCTCAGCCCTTCAAATTGAGCTAGTCATCTAGGTTTGTCAATTATGCCTTCAAAATATCCTAGGATGATTTTGTCCCCATTTCTGCTCTGCCCTTGGATCATCACCTAGATGGGGGACCTGGGTCCAAATGTCACCATTAACAACTTGAAACCACCTACTACAATGATTCTACATGAAAGGTGTTCGTTTACTTTCCAAGATCCTGTAAATGTGTGCTGTGCTGGGCTTAGTTGCTCAGTTATGTCCAACTCTTTGTGACCCCATGGACTGTAGCCTGCCGGCTCCTCTGTCCATGGGAATTCTTCAGCCCAGAATACTGGAATGGGTTGCCATGCCCTTCTCCAGGGGATATTCTCAACCCAGGGATCAAACCCAGGTCTCCCGCACTGCGGGCAGATTCTTTACCAGCTGAGCCACCAGGAAAGCCCAAGAATACTGGAGTGGGTAGCCTATCCCTTCTCCAAGGGATCTTTCTGACCTGGGAATTGAACCAGGGTCTCCTGCATTGCAGGCAGATTCTTTACCAGCTGAGCCACCGAGGAAGCCTAAATATGTTCTGATATAACGTTATTTTCCAAAGTTCTCCAGTGCTAATTCTCCTACGTATACACGTGCACATGTGTGCACAATGTGTGAGCCCTCACGTGGACACGCATACACATTCCTGTGTGTGTACACCCACTTTTACTGCTTTCTCTATAGTTTAAGATGTTCTTTGTAATCTTTGCTTTTCTGGTTTAACTCATCCTGTTTAGAAAAAAAGCTTATTTACCACCTCAGATACCCATCCCAGTAATCTCTCCTTTACCTCCACAAGCTGTTATTTTCAGAAACAAGCCACACCTCTGCACTAGCCCCATTTTTCAGATCCCTCAGGCTTCTAGAATCTCTCCAGACTCGAAATCTTGGGGAAAACAAAACCAGAACTGATTGAGAGTAAAGTGCAACCCTGAGGGCCCAGCTCACCAACACTGCTATCCTGAGCCACTGTCCCAGGCCCACAGTGCGCTGGGAGTCACAGTTTGATGGGCAGAAAGAGAAAAGCCAGCTAATGGTTCTGCCCACAAAGATCAACCACAGAATACCTGGTAAGACAGATATGATAAAAAAGCATCAGAAGACCAGGTGAGAAGACAGCTGCGGTGGTAAGTGGTGCTTGGATGTGACTAGCAGTGGTGATGGAGTGATGAACAGCAGAAGTTCTGCAGGGGAGAAGTCAATGAGGAAGTGACTGAAGGTATCTGTGGTCTGTGGGAGTGTCTGCAAGTGCTCTCTCTCTTTCTCTCTCTTGCTCTCATTCTGCAATAACTCATGGAAACAAGGAAGATTCTGGGGAAAGCAGCAGCTTCCTTTTCTGCCCCGAGGGCATGAAACTCCTGCTGCCAGGGGAAGTGAGCCCTGTGGAGCACCTGGGCATCGTATGTGACCTGACTGCCTTTGCAATTATCTGCCAGAGGCTACAACCCAAGTGCCTACAGGGACCAAGCAGGTCATGTGAATGCACAAAGGGGTAGTACGGATCACAACAAATGGAAGGGCACACACCTCATCCAAAGGCTTTCAAGTACATATCTGAAGATCTACATAGCCTAAACAAGACATGTGCTTGGGACAAACATGGCCCACAGGCACCCTGCATGTAATCTCTGGCTCCATAGGTGTGTGTGCAGCACACCATGAAGACTGATGATGGGAATGATGACCTCGAATTGCTGACATGTTGGTTAAGCTCTTTCTGGCTACCAGGACTAATGTGATCTGGTGGGGCTACTGGGAGTCTCTCTGGAGAAGTAAGCTGGTTGACATGGCTTCACCAGCCACAGAGCCTGCTCAGTGATCAATCAGGAACAATAACAGCTCCTGTGGCTACACAGAGCTCTAGAAGATCAACCAGGGAGGGCTCTGTCCATCTTATTGGTCCCTTATTAGCAGCTGGGGCTCCCCTGGTGGTTCAGATGGCAAAGAATCTGCCTGCAAAGCAGGAGACCTGAGTTCAATCCCTGTATCGGGAAGATCCCCTGGAGAAGGGGATGACAACCCCCTTCAGGATGCTTACCTGGAGAATCCCATAGACAGAGGCGCCTGGTGGGCTACAGTCTGTGGGATCGCAAAGAGTCAGACACGACTGAGCAACTAACTTTCAGTGGCTTCCTGCCTTGCAGGCTATGCTGTAGTAGGGATTCTCCTGTTGTTACCCTGTAACACTTCAGCTTCTTTCTACCTCTTGTTTTCTGCTTTTCCTGACTTATATTGCTTCAGGGGTGCTAAGATGTTTCAGTCATGTCTGACTCTTTGCGACGCTATGGACCATCGCCCATCAGGCTCCTCTGTCCATGGGATTCTCCAGACAAGAATATTGGAGTAGGTTGCCATGCCCTCTTCATATTGCTTTATCAGAACTGTTTACTCATGACTTGTCTTCAAAAAACCCTCTCACCTCCACCAGCCAACTTCCCCTTAACACCTTATTGGCCTGGACTATGCCACCCACACAAGCCGCAAGTCAAGCTGAGAAATGAGATACTTAGCTCTCCGTATAGATTGACGGCCTCTTGCTTCTTATGCATAGGGATTTTCTCATATTATGTGTGCACTTATATATTAGTTCAATGCCCCATAGGTGTCTCAGGCAGGGAGTGTGAAATAAAAAAGCACAGAAAAATGTGTAGGTCTGAATACCAGTTCCATCTTCTACTGACTCTGTAATCTAAAAATATTTAACCTTCCTGAATGTCATTCTCCTGCCAGGTAAAAGGGGGTACTAAATACCTCCTTTGCAGAGCTGTTGCTTGGATTAAATATGATAGTGTTTTGATATTTCCTAGTCCTGAAGAGATTTCCCCCAATAGCTACTATTTTATTGTGATATGCTGTCTTCAGTTTGATGAGCTCATGGTAGGTGGACACATAGCAGAAGAGAAGAGAACTTGAAGGTCAAGGACAGAGGCCCTAAAGTCATGCTATTGGGACCAGACCCATCCTCCACCTCTTACTAACTGCGACCTTGGAGGACTTACTTGGCCTCTCTGAGCTTCAGTTTCCCTATCTGTAAACTAAAGACACTTTACCCTCTGAGCCACCGGGAAGCCCTAAACTAAAGACAGAACATATAGAACAAAATAATAGAAAATATCTCCCTGGGGTGCATTTGGAAGAAAAGAGAGAGTATACCTATACTGGGCACAATGCCAGGCACAAAGCATGCGCACGATAAGTGTTGCCTATTATTAATATTGATTGCTTGTTTTATTTTTTTCCCTTGGCCCAGAACTAAAATTTATTGAACCAAAAGAGCAAGTGCCTTGCTGTTGAAACTTTAAAACCAATTGCCTAAAATACACCCACTCATAACTAGAAGCAGATCAAGAGTAAGTTGTTGGTATAAGGTGTTCTGCCCTGGATTCAAGCCATAAGAGGGTCCATCATCTGTAGAAAAATTTTAAAATAATTTATTAAAAACCCAAGTAAAATTAAAAATTGTTACCAAGTGCCAACATTTCTAAACAATATAAGTGATAAAATAGCCTCCTCCTTCCATCATATTTGCTAAGTTCTAAAGGATGGCTGCAATTCACTTTAGGTTAGCACTTTTTGGTTAGTTATCTTTTAATAAACATTGTATTCTACTAGAGAACCCCCAGTTAGACAATCAGCCTCTGACACTCCAGACTCAGGTGCTAACAGTTTCTCATCCTTTCAGTTTGTCTCCAACCCCTGCAGCTCTTCGTACTCTTGAGTGAAAACAATAGACTCAGAATGAAGGAGGAGAGCTCAGGGCTTGTAAAGACAATGAAATGAAACTTCAATTCTGTGTGACTTCCGGGAATTGTCTTAGTATTATTAGCTTAGTTACAACAGCTATCAGAGGGTGAACTGTGAGGTGTGATATTTTTGTTTGGCAAAATATCACAAATTTTAGTTCATACGTGATATATTTTACACAGATGGATGATCTTTTAAAAACGAAATCACTCTTTTAAGAAAAAGTGAAATCAGTCTTTTAAAATTATTTGTTTTTAAAATTATAGAACAAATCCAGGGGATTGTACTAATTTCTGATTACTCCAGAATTCACGCTGAAAATAATTTTGTGATGTAGAGGAGGATGTTAAAAGTGATTTTCTCTGGTTAGATTAGGTTATGCTGCCCAGGTGCTGCTCTTAGCAAAGATGGGAGAAGGCAAAGGAAAGTGAGCGAACTACCATAGTTCATTGATCCTAAAATGTGTGTCTTTATTCACAGTTTAACCTATCTGAAATCAGAATGGGTCTCTCAATCACCGTTGTTGAGTAGTAGTCATGATGTATTGTTGCCACTGACGCCTGTGCATCAAACCTAGTAATAGCTTGGAAGAAAATCCCAGTGACAATAATGGAGCACTTTTAAAGAAGCTCTCTAAGAGAACAACCCTGAGGGAGCAAACTGCTGAGGGGAGGGCAGAAGACAAGGCTACTGAAAATTAGGAGCGACATGGAAGAGTCAAACTGTGACTAGGACATTTCAGAAATACTTGAACCGATTCATTTCACTATTTTCAATATGAATGCCCAAGAGTGATAGAAGATAAACGGTGAAGTATAAAGATGCTCTTTTGATGAACAGAAAAATTTTCAATGAAAAAAAAGACTTGTTGACTGTAAGAAAGTGCACAACCTAAAAGTTAGCCTTAATGAAGATGACAGCTCAGGATAGCATCTCTCAGATAGCTCTGGGGAATTGTTCCAAAGAGATAAGGAAGAGCCAGGGTATATAGGAGTTTTTGTTGGGGGAAAAAAAAAGCAACCAAAAATGAAACCAGGCAGTCAAACATCAAAAGATTACTGCTAATCATAAAAATAACCAGACATCTCAAGTTAATTTGAGTGCTTTTCTATGTATGGGAAATGCAAGAGTCTGGGCTTGTGATTATTCCTTGGATATGCACTGTAACTGTCTAGGGTGAGTATCCTGTTTTTCTGTGTCATGAATCCCCTCAGGGTGCACTGCAGGGGGTGGCTGCAGGGACTCATGGCTGCACCATCCTATGTTTACTGAAACGGCAGGCAACATTCTTTGTCCACATCTCCATAGCAAAAAAGGATCCCCTGGTGGCTCAGATGGTAAAGAATCTGCCTGCAATGCAGGAAACCAAGGTTCAGTCCTTAGGCTGTGAAGGTCACCTGGAGAAGGGCATGGCAACCCACTCCAGTATTCCTGCCTGGAGAATTTCATGGACAGAAGAGCCTGGTGGGCTACAGTCCATGGGGTCGCAGAGTCAGACACGGCTGAGCAACTAACACTGTCACTTTTTTTCCTTTCCAAAGCAAATACATTCAATACACCACTCACTGTATAGGAACAGAAGGGACCTCAGAGAATCAAGCCTAAGGCCCTTGCTTTGCAACTGTCCTGAGGGACGTTATCCCAGGTCTCACAGACAGCAGGCAAGGAGAGCTAAATGGAAGTTCCCTAGCTATGGCTGTGCTTGTTTTCCCATTGTCCATACTCAAGTTATCTAAAATGTTAACTACAGTATTAGTGCATCAAAAACTATGGTAAACAACCAATTTTTTTTTTTTTTTACAATTTGCACCTAGGGACAGGGGAGCCTGGTGGGCTGTTGTCTATGGGGTCGCACAGAGTCGGACACTACTGAAGCGTCTTAGCAGCAGCAGCAGCTAATACACAACTCAGGCCACTTGTTCATTGTATAAGTTCGTGTCCACCAAAAGGCCTCCCCCTGCTCAGCAAGCCAAACACTTGACTCTAGCAGCTGTGCTAAGTTGCCACAACGATTTCTAAACCAGTGAGTTATTGGACTAACTTTAAGTAGCTCTATGGCATGTCACAATCAGTCTATAAAGAGATGGGTGATCAGGAAAACATCCCTGGTTATCTCTATAAGCAAAGACTTAACCTTTGGGTAGCTTTGTCTTTGTTAAATTACTGAACACATTCTGAGAGTTAAGAGTCCAGGCGTGAGCCCCTGTCACTACTAGCTCTGCTGCCTTGGGCCAGTGCCAAAACCTCTCTAATCATGATTTTCCTTATTCATAGAATGAGGAAACACTAGTACCTAACTCAGAGGGGTCATCAGAGGTATACGTGTAAATACCAGGGGATCTGCCACACACCAGGCTTGCATAAGCATGAACTATTATTAGTATTGTTAAGTGAAAGTGTTAGTTGTTCAGTTGTGTCTGACTCTTTGCGACTCGGTGGACTGTAGCCTACCAGGCTCCTCTGTCCATGGGTTTCTCCAGGCCAGAATGCTGGAGTGGGTAGCCATTCCCTTCTCCAGGGGATCTTCCCAATCCAGGGATCGAACCCATGTTTCCTGAATTTCAGGCAGATTCTTTTCTGTCTGAGCCACCAGGGAAGCCCATCATTAGTGTTACTATTACCTAAAAACTGGGTTCACTTCTTGGGTATCAAGCCAATAGATATAACCAAGCCAAAGACTTGGAGAAGGAAGGGTTATTATTTATGTGCAGCAAGTAAGAAAAACACTGGGGATCTTTCCCAAAGCAGTGTCTCCCAGAACAGCAGAACGGGGGAAGGTTTATGTTAAGAGTGGCTGTTGTTCTGTTGCTCAGTCGTGTCCAGCCCTTCGTGACCCCATAGACTAGCCTGCCAGGCTCTCCTGCTCATGGGATTTTCCAGGCAAGAATACTAGGGTGGATTGCCATGCCCTCCTCCAGGGGATCTTCCAGTGCCAGGGGTCGAACCTGCATCTCCTGCATTGGCGGGCGGAGTTTTTACTGCTGAGTTACCAGGGAAAGCCCTAAGTGAAGGGCACGTGCATGTTCATGAAGGGACTTGAGCGGAGGAGAATTCAGCACAGAAGTGGGGCAAATGTCAACGGAGTCTAGGCTTCGGTTGACTGAAGATAGGCAGATCAATATCATCAGTCTATCCTCTATCGGGTGGGGCCTTAGTTCTGGCAGCACTCAAATATGTATTATTATGTGTATCTTTTGAGGAGGAACTAGGACTCTGCTTTATCGCTGCACTATTGTTTGACTACCTTTTTTCTCTTGGTACATTTCTTTGTTCTTCGAAGATCATTAATCACTGAGACCTGTTCAAGGGCAAGCATGGTGGCCAGGCTTAGATCACAAAATGGCTTAGGCCAAAATGGCTTCTCTTATGTCAAGAAATCCATTCCTGGTTCTTTTTCTTCCAGGGTCCCCTGACTTAACTGCTTGCATTATTAGCCCTCCCCTCCTTTTCAAGTTGGGGGGATGTGGGTTATGGGTCATGGTGTAGTTACCACTGAGGCAGCACAGGGCATAGAGCCCTGAGACAGGGGTCAGGGTTGTGCTCTGCCTCTGCTCCTTGGTGCCAGGGATGAGTCCCAGGCTGCACCGGTATTCAGCAAGCCATAGCGAGCACCTCCCCAGGCCAGGCCTTGTGCTGGGTGCTGATTGAGAAATGGCGTCTACCTTGAACTCTCTCACATTATACAGTAGGCAGGACCACTGACAACACACAGTAGGTGCTATCACAGAGGCCGGAACCCTGGGAGGACAGATGCCTCTCTGTGCTGTGGGTTTTGAGCACGTGGAGTGAGCATGAGTTAGAACCTTCCCCTCCTGTGCCACCCTCAAGGAGACATTTTGACCTAAAGACACTCTTTATTCCCTCCCAGTGTGATCTGAGTGATAAATCTGGGAGAACAACTGGGTGTTGGGTGCTCTGCTTTAGCTGCCCCCTCATCTTGCCTCTTGGGAGCCTTTGTGGGTGGGAAGTGGGCCCTCTGCCAGCAAATGGGTAGGGGTTGGTCTGATTTGGGTTTTAGTTCACAGATGCTCTTGGTCCTCCCACTGAGCCATTCTCTGACTTAGTCTTTATCAGATAAACATGGGGCACCAGTTGCTGATACTCTGATTAATTTCTCAGTAAGTTTGGAATTTGGTCAAGATGGAGGGCGCTATATCTTGCCCCCTGGGGGATCCCAGTTAGACATTATACGTCAGTAGAGGGGCAGCAAGCTCATTGATGTGGATTCATGCTTATGTTGACAGTGCTGCATCTCTGCCTGGACGTGCGTAATGGTCGCTCAATAATTTTGGTTAACCGATGAACAGTTTCAGGAGGCTGAGCAAAGGGAAACAGGAAAAGCTTCAGAGAAAAGGAGATGTTTTATTCAAGCTTCAGAGGATAAGAAATCTGCCAACAAAACAAGGTAGAAATAGACACTCAAGCCTGCAAGGGATGGGACATGTTTTGTGACAAGTTGCATGTTCCCATCTTTCCAAGAACCAGTTTTCTCATCTGAATAGGGATAAGAAAGCTGACCTTGCCTCCCTCACAGGGTCCTTCAGAGTGTCATAGAACTTACTGGAGGCAAAAATGTTTTGAAAACTGTAAAGTGTTGTACACATCATTATATAATATTCAGTGGCCAGCATAAACATTAACTGTCAGCAGAAACGGTCAGAACAAAAGATTTTTTTTTCAAGTTGATGAATTTTTTTAATCTTTTATAAACCTAACTCTCCCAGAAAAGGTTTTCATTAATGTCCAATGCCCACAGTTGAACCCCTAAGCCTCTTGGCTCTTACTAAAATACTGATAAAAACACAATCTGGCTTGCCTCTATGGATATGTTAAAAATGGTATTTTCAGAGAGAACAATAGAAAAACTGTGTTGTCAGTTTGACATTCCTTGCTAGGATATTTTCAGGCTGCCCATGTCTATATGCAAACAATACATTCAGAAACCAAATGAGTGCTTTATAAATTTCTTTCTTTTGCCCAATTTGCATAGAGGGGAGGCCTGTAGAAAATGTAATGGCAATCAAATTTCAATGGTAATGAAACAATGAGGCGGTTTTGACTGTCGATAGGTGTTGAAATAATCATGAAAGCAGCAGCTGGCCCCTTTCTTTCTCTTGTCCAATTAGAAGCTATTTTCTCTGCAAGGAATACTCAAAGGTAATCATACCTTGTGTCAAAAGTCTGTCTGGAAGACTGACTTATCATCCAACGCCATTTACATTAACAGCACATTAATTTTTCTGTCTCAGTAGGACACCACCTCAGAGAAAGGTTGCAAGTTTTGAGCAGAAATCTTACTTCTTCCCCCGTGGGTAGGGGAGGACTGTGTCTTCTAGGGATTGGAGAGAATTGTGCCAGCCAAGCTAAGTATCTGGCAGAGCCAGATGCTGGCAGCAAACAAAAGGTCTCGGTGGGATTTGTGAGACAAAAAGTGTGCATTAGGGCAAAGAGATTGAGTATATCCATGTATCAGTGGCTCTGGGAAGAGAGAAGCTCTGTAAATAATCTACTTGCAGACAGTTTAATGCTTTGAACATAGTAACAGCCCACGTGTAGAAACCACTGGAGAGGGCAGACAGCAAATTTCACTCCCAGAGATATGGTTTGCTTTTGCGGCAAATGAAGGTTCTGGCAACCTAGGCAGGAAGAGGGAAGAAAAGGAGGAGGGCTTTGAAACACAGTCATAGCCTTCCTCCTGCCTCTGGGGCGCCACAGAGAAGGAGCTCTATTACAGACAGGATCCTAGTATGAACTATAGCTAGTGTCTTTTTTTTTTTTTTTTGCAGATTTAAGACAGTTGCCCAATGGCTGATAGACTTCCCTGGCCTCCTCCTGTATGGGCCACGTGACGCTAGGTCTTCTGGGGCTCAGAAGAATTGTTTATTGTAATTCTAGCATCTGGAAAGTGTTGTATGGTTTCTGAAGTGTTTGTCACTTAACATACTGTGAAAAAAAATTTTTTTTTTTTGCTAATAATCATGAGGAGCAAGAAAGGAAGTGGAGTTTATTTCTCTGGAAGAGGAGTAAAAGAATAATACCTTATAATAATAATAATTTTGTTGTTGTTCAGTTGCCAAGTCATGTCTAACTCTTCGTGACTCCATGGACTGCAGCATGCCAGGCTTCCCTGTCCCTCAATCTCTCCCAGAGTTTGCCCAAGTTCATGTCCACTGGTTCATGTCCATCCAACTCTCTCACCTTCTTCTCCTTCTGCCTTCAGTCTTTCCCAGCACTAGGGTCTTTTCCAATGGGTCAGTTATTCACATCAGGTGGCCAAAGTACTGAAGCTTCAGCCATAATAATGATAGCTTAGGTATATCGAGCATTTACCAGACTTATTTCCTGAATTGTCACATTTAATTCTCACAAGCCCCTTATAAGGGAGGTGCTATTATCACCTCCAATTTGCAGTTTAGAAAACAGAGGCTCAGAGAGATGAAGCGAATTGCCCAGATCATACCACTAGGATGTGTCAGAACTGAGCCTCCAAGCTAGCCGGGAAGAACCTGCCTGCTTCTGAGTCCCCAGGCTCTGCTGCCCGGGTCCCCTCTATTTTGATACGTAGTCCTATTCCTCCCCCAGGGAAACATATTCAACAAGCACTGAGAGCCCACTGTGTGTCAAGAGCAGCTCTAGACACTGCGGGTCCATGCTTTCATTCAACAACTATTTCCTGAGTGTTCATTATGGACCAGGCACTGTTTTGTGCAGGGAGTACATCAGCAAACAAATCTCTCTGTAGCGTTGATTCTGCTGGGTGGACCAGACAATCAACAAGGTGTATGTTTAGGAAATAATATATTAGAAAGTGATAAGCTTAATGGAAAAAAAGGATCATAGGGCTCAGTAGAGAGGACCAGCAGTGTTGGAGTAGTAATAAGGGGACAGGGTCCACTTGTACACAAGGTAGTCAGGGGAGGTCTTGTTGAGAAGGTCGCATTCAAATATGTACATGTATTGAAGGAAGCAGGGGAAGTGACCGTGCCTTTACATGGGGAAGAGCATTCCAGGCAGAGGGAATAGAAAACATGTGGTATGTTAAAGACCAGTGATGCAGTTGAGGGCATGACAGATGTATCACAGTGTGAAAGGGAGCCTGGTCATGGTGGGCCTCGTAGACCACTGTACAGACTTGTCTTTCATTCAGAGTGAAATGGAGGGCCCTGCCAGGCCCTGAGCAGAGGAGCAGCCTGTTCTGACTTCTGTGTTTAAAGGACCCCCCTGGCTACTGTTTTGAGAATGAGCTCTAGGAGGTCAAGAGTGGAGGAAGAAAGGCTGGTCAGGAGGCCACTTCAGTGATCCATATAAGAGACGAGGGTTTCATTTTTTGACTCAAACTTCGATGGCGAGAAGAGATTGGATTCTGCATGAATTTTAAATATAGAGCCACATTGCAGGCCTACCCAACCGTTAGACTGATTGTGACCTGGTGAAAAGAAAACTTCTTTATAAAAGAACAGAACATAGGAACTTGTGAACAGTGATTACAAAAACTGAGAAATAGTGCCAGCTAGGAATAAACTATACATATAATGACCCAACAGAAAGCACACAACCGGAAAACATAACAAAGTCTTTGTTTTTATTCTTTATATCATTGAATTCAGTGTAGTCATGCAAATAAGTGAGCCTTACTAGCAAAGCCATATCATTTATAACTTTATCCTCGTGATTGCACTGTGAGCACAGTCCATAGAAAAACAGTATTGTTGTAACCATTGCTTCTTTGTTTTCCAAGCTGAACTCTTAACTATTTTAATCCATCAGGAAATGCAAATAGAAGGAGAAAAAGGAAGCAAAAGAATGCATGTATTATTTAACTGTTCCTGATCCCTATGACTATGGGCATCTTGTGATTAGAAGAATTGGAAGGAGATTGGGTTTTTCTTTTCTTACAGTTTCCATACGAGGTACTGATTCAGAAAGCAGAGGTGACCAGATGGATCAGATTCACATTCTTTCTCAAGAGGGGACAATAAGTTGTGCACAGTGAGGAAGACAATCATCATCTGGGCTGGTGTATTTATCTTCTCTAAATATAGCAAAGAAGTGTTTTGCTTTTAAGATGGGTTGGATCATCACTTGATCTTTTTTTACAGATGAGTGTGGGCGGGAGATGAATATCAACAATATTTACCAATTGACTTCTGTGTGCCGGCACTATGCTATCTTATATTCACCTTTGTATACCCAGCTTACAGTCTGAATTCTGCCTGCTATGGTTTATTATTGAGATGCACACGATCTTGAATACTCATAGCTGAATGAAGAGCTTGCTTTCTGCTCAGTTATATGCTTAGTCATTTTATGTTATTTATTTATTAAAAATTTTTATTGCAGAGCAGTTGATTGACAATGTTGTGTTCGTTTTAGGTGTACAAAGTGATTTAGTTATACATTCACATATACCTATTTTTTCCAGATTCTTTTTCTTTATAGTCTACTGTTTTTGTTGTTGGTTAGTCACTAAGTCTTATCCAATTCTTCTGAGACCCCATTGACTGCACCCCACCAAGCTGCTTTGTCCATGGGATTTCCCAGGCAAAAATACTGAAGTGGGTTGCCATTTCCTTCTCCAGGGGATCTTCCTGACCCAGGGATCAAACCTATGTCTCTGCCTGGCAAGTGGATTCTTTACCACTGAGCCCCCTGGAAACCCCAACCTAAAAGTTTAGTTTCCTGTGCTATACAGTAGGTTCTTATTTCTCTATTTTACATGCAGTATTGTATATGTTAATTGCAAACTTCTAATTTATCCCCCACATCATCTTATATTAAAGAGACATTAATCTCAATGGAGTTTACTCTTAAAAGTGGACTCTGATGCTGAATTCAATTCTGAGCATCAGAAGCTAGGCTGGAAGATCTATACCCTCCTGCTTGTTAAGTGACAAACTGTGCATCCAGTATCAGACTGCAGGTTAAGAAAGCATGATCCAAGTGTCCCATAAGGAAACAATGATGGATAAGTGCCTAAGCTTATTCTCTTCAAAATATGTTTTAAAAACTCAAGACATTCTTTTTAATCAAGATGACTATTTCTGGAATTTCTAGGCCCTGACAGACAGGAAAATAAAACAAGGAAGCAACAGCATCATTTTTTCTGAGAATTAATTAGAAGTAACAAAATTTCAATAAGGAGCCACTGTTAGAAATCACCTTATATATCTTTGAGGAAAAGCTCAGAGAAGATCAAGAGCAGAGCCTCAAACATCAAGTTTCTCACTTAAGGCAAAAGGGTCATTTATTCTTGCATGGAAATTTGCTGACACGCAAAGGTGAAATAAGAAGAAAGGGATGGCTTCCCTGGTGGCTCAGTGGTAAAGAATCTGCCTGCCAATGCAGGGGACACAGGTTTGATCCCTGGTCCAGGAAGATCCCACGTCCTGCCTGTGTGCCACAACTACTGAGCCCACGAATTGCAACTACTGAAGCCTGAGCACACCTAGAGCCCGTGCCCTGCAACAAGAGAAACCACGGCAATGAGAAGCCCAAGCATTGCACCTAGAGAGCAGCTCTTGCTCACTGCAACTGGCAAAGGCCTGCATGTAGCAATGAAGACCCAGGACAGCATAAATAAAATAAAGAAACGAATAAATCTTAAAAAAAATTTTTTTAAAGGAATAAAGGGAAAAGTTGGCAAACCCCCTGTCCAAGAATAAAAATGTGGGACTAAAAACTAAGGCTTCCTTATTTTTTAACCGTCTCAAAGAGAAGTCAGACATTCTAGACCAAGGACTACCACTGTAGGAACTTTGGATATATAGTCAAATTTCTCACATTTTTAAAAAACAGTTTGCATTCAGGATCAATGATTATGAGATCTTTGTCCTTTTCTACAGCCATGTTGAGAAACCCCTAGGGATTCAATAGATGGAAACACTGACTAAGGTGAGAGCTGGGCTGGATTTGGGGAAACAAGAGTGCCATGTGTTTAAAAATATAGCCCAAATTCACACTGGAGCTAGAAGATAAATCCAGCATGTGAGAAAGACTGAGGGAGGCAGGGATGATAGTTGGACCTCTTAGGGGTCATCTTAAAGAATATTAGAATAATTTTTTCTTTTGGTTTCAAAATCTCTCCTTCATAGTGTTCAGATCATGGATCTTTATAAGTGTGTCTGAATCTAAAAAGATTGCTTCATGGCAAGGAATCCTTCCTCCCGGACCCCGGTTGCCATGGAAACAGCACTTGCTCCTGTGGCAGAAGCTCACATGCACACAACACATACACACACAGCAGATTAATATATTCTCGGGGAAATGCCTTTTATGTGATCTCCTTCTGGTACTTCTTAAAAACACATTCAGAGCCAAAATTTTACTAATTCCTACCATCCAATTGTTAACTATCGTGTCCTTTGTTTTAATGTTTAAAAATTCTGATTTTAGGGTTTTTTTTTCAACACAATCTCTCCTGGAAGTGAAATAATCTATTATTCACCCCTTCACCTACCTCTAACTTTTCTCCCCCCCTTTGTATGAACAGACTATGGATTTCAATATATTTAGTTTAACTAAAAAGAAGCCTGTTTCAGATTCTACTCAATTTCTTTGATGAGTATAATGATGCATTTCAAGTATTTCATTTCCCTAAATATTCTTTATTCCCAGTATTAGTTTTTTAAAAAATATTTATTTATTTATTTATTTTTGGGCTGTGATGGGTCTTCTCTGCTGTACTGGGGCTTGCCTTAGTTGCAGTGAGTGAAAGCTGCTCTTCATTGCAGTCAGTTTCTGTGGTGGCTTCTTTTGCTGCAGAACACCAACTCTAGGAGTACGGGTTTCAGTAGTTGCTGCGTGGGAGTTCAGCAGTTGTGGTTTGCGGGCTCTAAGGGACTGGCTCAGTAGTTGGTACACAGGGCTTAGCTGCTCTGTGGCATGTGGGATCTTCTGGGACCAGGGATTGAACCAATATCCCCTGCATTGCAAGGGGGATTCTTAACCACACTGGACGTCTAGGAAAGTCCCAAATGCTAGTTTTAGCTGGCAAAACAGCGATTCTTTGGAAGGATGTCGATGACTCACAAGTTCATGTGAGTATAGGACTATAGTTATCTGGTTTGGTGTTTCATCTATACGAATTTGAAAAGAAATCAAAGGAAAATCTGATACAGGAAAGTAATTTACTTCAACCTGTAATTCTTGAGCACCTACTATCTGACTGTATCTGACTCAATTCCAGTGACAGCTAATTCTGATTACATAGAGAAGCTCATGATCTACCATATGGAGAGTGGGTACAGCAGGGTGCATGAGAGTCGGAAACTGACCTCGATTTCACCACTAGTTGGGAGCTTCACTTCAACTGAATTGAGCCCTATAATTATAACCTGTAAAATGAACAACTTGAACTCGACTCTCATCCTGGCCCCTCCAGTCCCATGATGCCATGACTGTAATCAGCTTCAGAGCCAGACCAATGGAGGCATATGGTTGATGAAGCAGCCTTAGACCTCAGTCCAGGTGGTGACTCAGTCATGACACTGAATAAGGTCTGACACCCATTGGTCTTCCCAACCCTTGTGGTACCCACAGCTACCCAATGTGTCTGCCCATGGGGTGAGATAGAGTTCCTACTCAACTGTCCCTTTCAGACCATTCTTTCTTCTCCTGCATCAACTCTGACTGTCCTTTGTCATGCCCCAACTGAGGCTCGCCAACCTGCAATGCTTGTTCTCACCAAGTTATCCAGTGTCTTTGTTTGTACTCAAGGCAATGTTCTTTTTTTTTTTTTTACATTAAAAAAATTATTATTTTTTTACTTTACAATATTGTATTGGTTTTGCCACACATCAACATGAATCCGCCATGGGTGTACATGTGTTCCCAATTGCGAACCCCTCTTCGACCTCCCCACCCACACCATCCCTCCCAGTGCACCAGCCCCAAGCATCCTGCACCCTGCATCGAACCTAGACTAGGCAATGTTTTTTAGTAGTAAAGTTATTTTTTGGAGCTATTAGACCCTGGTAAAGTCTCCAGTTGAGTTCCTACAACTATCCCTCTCACATGCTTTGCTTCAGCCTCAGGGACAACTCCTGAAGCTCACCAAGCTCTTGATTACCCTGGACCTTGGCCCGAAGCTGTGGCCAGTGCTGCCTAGAGGAGTTGTCCCTCTCCACTCAGCTGTTAACTCCTTCCCACCCTTCAATCTCAGCCTCCTTAACTAAGCCCTGGCTTTGCTCTTTTCCTTCTTACATCTTGCTACCAGATACAGCAATTTCATAACCGTCTAATGTCTATCTGCTCCAGGAGATGACAAATACCATGAGGGCCCTACACCGCTGGACGCCCAGTGCCTGGCCCACCCAGGGGTTCAGTTAGTAACTGTGAAGTAAGTGCATGGATGAACAAATGAATGAAAGCACCATCTTGACCCAAAGAAGAGACAAATGGTGGGAATTTCAGGCCCTGGCACATGCTGAGTGGGGAGAGGCATCTTTTTAAAAAAAATGAAGTATGGTTGATTTGCAACGTTGCGTTAATTTATACTGTACAGCAGAATGATTCAGTTATGCATATATATTCTTTTTCATTATGGTTTATCATAGGATATTGAATATAGTTCCCTATGCTATGCAGTAGGACCTTGTTGTCTATCCATATTCTACATATAATTGTATATCCTAATCCCAAACTCCTAGTCCTTCCCTCCCTTCCCCTGCCCCCCAACCTCTTGGCAACCACAAGTCTGTGGGAGAGATACTTTTAACCCAAAAAATTTGTCTCTCTTTGCATTGTTGTATGGCAGAAACCAACACAACATTGTAAAAAAAATTTTTTTAATAAATAGAAAAAACACACCAGTGAATTCTTTCCACAAAAAAAGAAAAAAAAATACTTGTCTTTCATCTCGATCTGCAGTGCTCACCTAGCTCTTGAAGGACAGACACCAGCAGCAGAAAACATCGTTACTCCCAAATGGTCTATAACTATTTGTCAATAGTAATGCTTTAACTCATGATGAAAGCTTTCTCTATATAAATCCAAAGCATTTTACTTTGTATTTGGGCAAACATGTTGATGACCGCAGCCTTTAGAATATGAAGTGTAGTGTTAGAGACATTAGACTGAGATAGAAAAGCTGAGAAACTTGCTGCCATCTCACAGTGAGCCTTTAGCAGAATGAGGACCAGAATCTGACTTCTGGAGGTCAAGTCACTTTGCCTCTCTGGGCCTGTTTTTTCCCTCTGCAGATGATTTACTCTCGTCCCTCCACTTCACTACTCAGTGGATCCTGAAACTCCTTAATTTAAATGCAACATTTCTGATATCAGTAATGCCCAAATCCTTCAAATTAAAAAAAAAAAAAAGAGTATAGAAGTATGTCAAACATTTAATTGACATTCAAAATGTTTTTTTTAGATTTGTGATATTTGAGATTTATCAGATTTTAAACATTTGCTATATTCTCTAAAGAAATATCCATGTTTATATCTTAGAAAAAAAAACACATGTAAACTTCTCTTTAAATAACTGGCTTATAGAGTACACATAATCTTGGAAATAAAGAAAACATTAGCGTCATTTTTGCTGTCCAGACTGGCGCTGGCAGATTCAGTTGCCCTACTTATTCTATTTGTGTGCCTGCAGGATAGAGGAGAGGTAACTGCTGGGTTGCTCTCAAATATTTGTATATCAGTTCCATCTTTAAAATATGATTTTGCATTCTGTTTTCACCACTGGATCAATGTGAATTAGAAAAATTATTTATAGTTTTGTATTTGCTTGATTTTTTTCATATGTGAAATGGAAAGAATACCTTTTCCTACTCATGTCCCGAGGAATTTGGCAAAGGCTATTGGAATTAGTGGCTGTGGCCGTGCCCGTTCCATGGGAAGCTTGACCACAGGGCGGGTCATACACTGATATAGGCTTGCCAGGGATTTGTGGCACCTCTGTTGCTGAGTCCCAAGGAAGGTTTCTGGAGTGAGATGCTGATTAATGGAGTTCTGTGGGCTAAGAAGACAGATTTTGTGTTGCTTCTAGAACAGTGGGTTCCCCAAGAACCAATTACAATTGGGTCTTTCCATCAATGAGAATAAAAGGATAAATGTGGTGTGTGTACATCTGATGTCAATGTGTGAATGTGCGTATTGTTGCCAATATTCTTTCCTCTGAGATAATGTTCTTCCTATCCTTTGGAGTTAAACTGGTGTTTTTAACATCCAAAAAATGTAGTCGTCCATAAGATTCCAAAGTCTGCTTAGAAACATTGAGCTGAAGGACAACCTTGTTATTATTTCCTAGATCTTTTGTGACCTGTTTTTTTCAGTCAATGATTAACTTCCTTTGGCTAGCAGAGATAATCTAAGCTTTGGAAATTTACCCAGCTTCTTAAGTGGAAGGATACTAACATTTATTGAGTGTATACTGTGCCAGGAACTGCATTTGGTGCTTTCATGTCTATTACTGCATTAAATCTCCTTAGTAACTCTATGAAGTTGGAAGTATTATGCCAATTTAAAATGGGAAAAATCTGAAACTCAGATGACAAGTCACTTGATCAAGGTCCTGAGTTGTTAACCAGCAAAGTCTAAATTTGAACTCAGTTTTTCTGAGCCCAAAGTCCAAGGTCTTCTAACCTTACTAAGCTTATTTCCCCAAATAAAACCATAAGACACATATTTTAATCTGGGTTATACTTTTGATGTCAATTGAAGACCATCTGGGGACTGGCATTTTAATTCTGTGTTGTGCTAAGTCGCTTCAGTCATATCAGACTCTGTGCGACCCCTGGATTGTGGCCCACCAGGCTCCTTTGTCCAAAGGATTCTCCAGGCAAGAAGATTGGAGTGGATTGCCATACCCTCCTCCAGGGGATCTACCCAACCCATGGATCAAATCCAGGTCTCTTGAGTTACAGGCAGATTCTTTACTGTCTGAGCCACCAGAGGAGCCCCTGGCATTTTAATCCTGATACCTAAAAAGAAAGCATTCTACTTCTAATAGATATAGGGACACATACACTCACTGTTAACAGAGGCAATCCAGAGTTGACCAGGACTAGTTAATCCATGATACCAGGGCCTCTTCTTGTCTGTGGAGTGTGTAAAGGACTCTGAAGAGGTTCCAAGGCCAGGGAGCAAGTGAGACCAAGTTGCTTAAGACACACTGTGTTTCTGAGAACCTTTCAGAGCTAGGTAGAAAATATTCTGGATTATCTCTTCTTCTGTATAACCTATCCTTGCTTTTCCCTCTGTCCATAAGAATAATCCATACTGACTAAATTTCATGACACAAAAACAAATGGTTAATTTGCCCTCCCAGGCCATAACCAGCGATTGGCCTTGTGTTCAGTGGCACACAGGCTAGAGTTTGTTTCTATGCCTCATACCTTGTCTTATCTGTGATTAACTTCTACTGTGATGGTGACAAAGAAAGGCTAAAGTTCTGAATGTTCAAGACTTTATTGTTAAGAAATCAGTTCAAGAGAAGGTTAAGTAAGTCTTTGGGCAGAATGACTAAAAGTCTCTAAGCCCCAGGTTTGCAAAGTTTAGTTAGGAAGGTAACATGCAGGCTGCCCTGTCTGTGGGTTCCCCTTCAGTAGGTCTAGGGTAGTGGCCTGGAATCCGTGTTTTAACAAACAAACCAGGGAGCTAAGGGCAGCAGAGGATCCAAGGAATCCTTTGGGAACCAGTTCTAAGACACATTTCATTCAAAGAGGATATAATCATTCACTTGCTCAGTGGAGCTTTTTCTTTTATTGCTGTTTTTTTTTTTTTAACCAATAAAGGACAGTGTTCTTGTACCCTAGTGCTGAGAGGGAAGTGCATAAACTTTCAAATAACAGCTCATTTTCTGGATATGTTTCAGTATGAAAAATGGGCCGAAGAGAAAAACCCTTAGCTGTGGAGAATACCAGACGATTGGGGTGTGTGTGTGTTTGTGTGTGTGTGGTGGGAGGTGATAACCCAGTCATGCTAAAGATCCCAGAAAGGACAACATCACACATAGCCTTCAGAAGGACAAGGAATATACTAGGGCCAGCAGCATGACAACCATAAATCGGGACCGTGCAGTCACAGTAATTCAAGTTGCTTGGAATTTCCAGACGGTTCTGTTTTTATTGAGTGTACAAGTCAGCATCTCTTTTAAACGCTGCCTGAAAATACCAGCGCTCTGGCTGCCTGCCATGCTTCTCCAAGGTAACTGGCACCATGGTAGGGCTGTCTTCCTGGTTGTTTACAGGTAGGGAGCCATTCTGGTTGATGAGCACCTGGGCTGAACCAGTTGTTAAATACACTGAATGTCTTCCCTAACTCTGCCAGTGCCTTGCGGGTAAGTTGTGACCATGGAGAGTCACAAAGAGTGAAGGGCATAAAGGGTGCCTCGAGAAAGGGGAGCTGGAATCTGAGGCTCCTGGCAGAAAAGCAGGAAATATAGCTAAAAATACTTATGCTGTCCCCAGTGAATTGGGGAAACTAGGCCAGAGATGGCAAAGTTTCTTTAGGAGAATTAAAGCTGAAGGGCAGGTAGTGGCTCCCTGCCCTGAAATAGATTCGGAAACCAGTCTTGGCAGTGACCACCTACAATCATTGATTACTGATGTCTGCCAAGGGCTCAGGAAGGGGTATGTGTGTGAGGCATGCTTGTTAGCTGTGCTCGAGGGGACATGGGGCTGACCTTTTGCTGATCTCTCCTTTCAGAAAAACACACCAGCTTATTCTTTCTCCCCATGAATATACATGGCCATCTCCAAGCTGCTCAAATAAGAGATTTATAGTAGTTTAGGCAGAATCTCTCAGAGATATCTGGGCTAATGAGCAGTAAATGCCAGTCAACATATGTCTCTGAAAACTATGAGCAGGGGACTCCCTTCAAGCTGGCTTTCCTTGTGCAGTCACCTATTCTCTTTGCAACAGATGTCCAAAGTGTCAGGTTCCCCCAGGCCCTAGAACCAGCTGTCACCCTCAGAGCCCCTGGAGTGGATCATGACTGTGGTAGGATTTACATCTGTCACTCGGTTTCACACAGAAGACATAGTGGGTTATTATGAATTACGACTGTGAAATCACGGGTACTTTCAGTCATAACTGAGGTCGCTGGAAACACCTGCCCCATCTGATGGTGTTGATGTTCCTGGTTGTGATCTGCTGGATGGATGGGCAATGGTGCAGAGGGTGTTCACCTTGCTTCCTTATCTCTCCACTGACTGGCTTTTCACCATTTTTTTAAAATGAAAAATCCAGTTTCCTTAAATATTAAATAATCTTGCCTTCAGGGACACTCTCTTTTCTAGAAGGTGTATTGTCATTCAAAAACACCAGCCTTTGATAATAACATAGGGGATATAACCTATGTAACCAAATTTTCTACCAAGATTTTGCTTTGCAGTTTGACCTGACAGTGTTATGTTTTGGGCCTGTAGGGAGTTGATATACTGGTGGTACTGGATTGTACTAGTCAGGGTTCTATGGAGAAACAAAACCAGTAGGATATATAGAGATATATATAAGGGGAGGGGCTTCTTTGGTGCTAGTGGCAAAGAACCTGTCCACCAATGCAGGAGATGTGGGTTCGATCCCTGGGTCGGGAAGATCCCCTGGAGAAGGAAATGGCAGCCCACTCCAGTATTCTTGCCTGGAGAATCCCATGGATAGAGGAGCCTGGCGGGCTACAGTCTATGGGGTTGCAAAGAGTCAGACACAACTAAAGTGACTTAGTATGTACGTATGCACATGTAAGAGGAGATGTATTATAGAAATTTGATCGTGTGAATAAGGATGTTGAGAAATTTCACAGTCTGATCTGCTGTCTACAGACTGAGAACCAGGAAAGCTGGTGGGGTAATTTAGTCTGAATCCAAAGGCTACAGAGCCAGGAGCCCTGGATGTCTAAGGGAGGAAAGAGATGGATGTCCCAGCCCAAGGAAAGAAAATGATTTTTCCCCTTCCTCCAGCTTTTTGTCTTATTCAGTTCCTCAACGGATTTGGTGACACCCACCTGCCTTGGTGAGGGCAATCTTCTTTACACAGTCTATTGATTCAAATGCTAATCTCTTCTTTATACAGTCTACTGATTCAAATGCTAATTTCTTCCAGAAATAATATTTTACCAGCTATCTGGGCATTCCTTAGCCCAGTCAAGTTGACACATAAAATTAACCATCACATGAGTGGAGAGCACAGAGCCTTAAAAAATCATTAAGATTTAGAGAAATAATGGTATTTTTTTCAGGTTTAAAAGAAGTAGTAAGTGATTTGGTTGTTAATGCTAATCATAGAAAAATGCCTTCGAAGAATCCTCTGGGGAAATACAGAGGAACATGCAGTAGGGTGTGGGGAAGACTCTTTGCGACTCTGTGCACTGTAGCCCACCAGGCTCCTCTGTCCATGGGATTCTCCAGGCAAGAATACCGGAGTGGATAGCCATTCCCTTTATCCAGAGGATCTTCCTGACCCACGGATCAAACCTAGGTCTCCCATATTGCAGGCAGATTCTTTACAATGAAACTTCCTCTTATATTCGCATTTCTAAGCCACGAAGAACTTCCATGTATATACTGACAAATCACAAAAAAGAAAATAGAAATGGTACAGACACATTTGAAAAAATGTTCAAGGCTTTATCCCAGTTGGGGAGCGAAGAGTTATTGGCAGGCATGATCTCACAGCCACTTGAGGGTATTTAGAGCTTCAGCTATAAAAATGGGCAGGATTTTCCTTGATATCAGTGGTACCCATCTGTTTTCCTGTGCAAACTGATATGATCCTGACCAACTGCTCAGAATTCATCTCCATGCAATTCACAGGTGCCACTAGCAGAACATTTCTTTTCCAAAAACACTTCTTTATTTATTTTACTTGGAGGATAATTACTTTACAGTATTGTGATGCAGAGCATTTCTTTATAACAAGGTAGTCAACCTGTGAATTTCAAAACTGGGTCATGCTCTCTAGTTATCACTTGGTTCAAAATGTGAGCTGCAAAAACTGCAATAGCAAACTGGGATGGATCTATGAGTTTGCCACTGAAGACAGCCAATTTTATAAGCAAGGCCATGTGACCCTGAAAAGTGCTCTAGTTCAAGAAAGTGAGGGCTTTGAGGAGGAGCATGAACCATCTGATAACTCTTGAAGAAAAAGAGATAAATCCATCTTTCCCCAGGTCTCTTTCACTGGAAACAAAACTCTACTTACATACGTTGTCACCTTAGCATCAGAGTCTGATTCATGAACTGTGGAAAGAAGTTATGAGAATCTATGATGGAATCTTTCTCTCTTTTTAAAAATTTTCTATTTTCCATCCAACAGCAGTGTGTAGAGAGAATATTATGCAGATGCTGTTATTTTTTTTCCCCTGTGTTTATATCTTGAGGCAGAATAGTCTACCTTCAGCTACATGGTGGGCTATGGGAGGAAAAGAGTCTGTGCTATTAGAGTGAAAAAGTGTTTTATGGACATTTTGAAAGGAAAATGTGTCAAGAGCATGGTTTTTAAATTTTTCTGGGCTTCATTTTAAAACTTAAAAAAAAAAAATCCAGTTATTTCACTTGATTTGCTAAGTTCAAAGAAGAGATCTGAATTTGTGGCCAGTGCAAAGGTTGTTAGTCTTCTCTATGTAACTTAAGCATGAAAGTGAAAGTAAAGTTCTCTCAGTTGTGTCTGACTCTTTTCGACCCCATAGACTGTAGTCCATGGAATTCTCCAGGCCAGAATACTGGAATGGGTAGCTTTTCTTATCCCTAGGGAATCTTCCCAGTCCAGGGATCAAACCCAGGTCTCCTGCATTGCAGGCAGATTCTTTACCAGCTGAGCCACCAGGGAAGCCCAACTTAAGCATAGTAATATAAATAAAGTAATAGTTGTGAAAAAAGAAGAAATATTCAACTTCATAAATGAAAGAAATGCAGGTTGAAGTAAGACTTTACCATTTTCAAACCATCAAAGTAACAATGATTTTTCAACAATTTAGCAATTCACTGCTAGTTAGGATGTGATATATATATATATGTGTGTGTGTATATATATACATATAATGATATTACATCCCATCATTAAGAAGATAAGTGATATGGACTTCCTGGGCATCTTTTAGCAGTACACTTCAAGAGACTTGAAACATTTCATCCATTGACAGTGTAATTCCATTTTTAGGGAAACATTTTTCTTAGGGAAACAAAGCTTTATAACAAAAGATGTTTGTTACATCATTACTTAATATAGCAAAGAAAGAAGGAAGGAAAAAGGAAGGAAGAAAAGAAAGTTTCTACAAATAGCTTAAATGTTCAACGAAGTAATGATTCAGTAGATTATGATGTATCTATGAAGTGATCTGGCTTCCCAGGTGAAACGGTGGTAAAGAATCTGCCTGCCAACACAGGAGACCTGGGTTCAATCCCTGGGTCGAGAAGATCCCCTGGAGAAGAGAATGGCCACCCATCCCAGTATTCTTGCCTGGAGAATCCCATGGACAGAGGAACCTGGCAGGCTAGAGTCTATGGGGTCACAAAAGACTGGACACAACTCAGTGACTAAACAACAACAACAAAACTGTCTATTAGAGGCCTTAAAATGCCAGGCATTCCTACAGTTCCCTCTAAGGGGTCTTTTAGCCAGTGACCTTTCCAGCTGGCCCAGGGGTAGAAACCTGACCAAGGGAAGCCAGTTTATTTACAGGATGATCAGCAGGGGAGACGGTGATTCACTGAAACCGTGCAGAGCTTTCCTTGGCACAGGCTGAACCTGAAGCTTGGGGAGAGAAAAGCACTTGGAAGCAGAGGAGAGGTGAAGATGAATAGGATCTCCATCATGTGGTGACTGAAACAGTGTACCAGTTTTCTCTTGCGGTATTAACAAGCCATCCCCAAATGTAGTGCCTTCAGTTCAGTTCAGTTCAGTCGCTCAGTCGTGTCTGACTCTTTGCAACCCCATGAATCGCAGCATGCCAGGCCTCCCTGTTCATCACCAACTCCCAGAGTTCACTCAGACTCACATCCATCGAGTCGGTGATGCCATCCAACCATCTCATGCTCTGCCATCCCCTTCTCCTCCTGCCCCCAATCCCTCCCAGCATCAGAGTCTTTTCCAGTGAGTCAACTCTTCGCATGAGGTGGCCAAAGTACTGGAGTTTCAGCTTTAGCATCATTCCCTCCTAAGAAATCCCAGGGCTGATCTCCTTCAGAATGGACTAGTTGGATCTCCTTGCAGTCCAAGGGACTCTCAAGAGTCTTCTCCAACACCACAGTTCAAAAGCATCAGTTCTTTGGTGCTCAGCCTTCTTCACAGTCCAACTCTCACATCCATACATGACTGCTGGAAAAACCATAGCCTTGACTAGACGGACCTTAGTCGGCAAAGTAATGTCTCTGCTTTAACAAGCCATCCCCAAATGTAGTGCCTTCAGTTCAGTTCAGTCACTCAGTCCTGTCTGACTCTTTGAGACCCCATGGACTGCAGCATGCCATCACCAACTCCCAGAGTTTACTCAAACTCATGTTCATTTGAGTTGGTGATGCCATCCAACCATCTCATCATCTGTCGTTCCCTTCTCCTCCCGCCATCAATCTTTCCCAGCATCAGGGCCTTTTATAATGAGTCAGTGCTTCGCATCAGATGGCCAAAGAATTGAAGATTCAGCTTCAACATCAGTCCTTCCAATGAACACTCAGGACTGATCTCCTTTAGAATGGACTGGTTGGATCTTCTTGCAGTCCAAGGATCTCTCAAAAGTGTTCTCCAACACCACAGTTCAAAAGCATCAATTCTTCGGCGCTCAGCCTTCTTCACAGTCCAACTCTCACATCCATACATGACTACTGGAAAAACCATAGCCTTGACTAGACAGACCTTTGTTGGCAAAGTAATGTCTCTGCTTTTTAATATGCTGTCTGGGTTGGTCATAACTTTCCTTCCAAGGAGTAAGTGTCTTTTAATTTCATGGCTGCAGTCACCATCTGCAGTGATTTTGGAGCCTCCCAAAATAATGCCAGCCACCGTTTCCACTGTTTCCCCATCTATTGGTCATGAAATGATGGGACTGGATGCCATGATCTTAGTTTTCTGAATGTTGAGCTTTAAGCCAACTTTTTCACTCTCCTCTTTCAGCTTCATCAACCAGCTTTTTAGTTCCTCTTCACACTCTGCCATAAGGGTGGTGTCATCTGCATATCTGAGGTTCTTGATATTTCTCCTGGCAATCTTGATTCCAGCTTGTGCTTCTTTCAGCCCAGCGTTTC
The DNA here is from genome assembly GCF_014754425.2 of Oryx dammah. Lineage (NCBI taxonomy): Eukaryota > Metazoa > Chordata > Mammalia > Artiodactyla > Bovidae > Oryx > Oryx dammah. The sequence continues at coordinate 66,384,501 of NW_024070202.1, read as the reverse complement.
TCATGATGTACTCTGCATAGAAGTTAAATAAGCAGGGTGACAATATACAGCCTTGACGTACTCCTTTTCCTATTTGGAACAAGTCTGTTGTTCCATGTCCAGTTCTAACTGTTGCTCGCTGACCTGGAAACAGATTTCTTAAGAGGCAGGTCAGGTAGTCTGATATTCTCATCTTTCAGAATTTTCCACAGTTTATTGTGATCCACATAGTCAAAGGCTTTGGCATAGTCAATAAAGCAGAAATAGATGTTTTCTGGAATTCTTTTGTTTTTTAATGATCCAGCAGGTGTTGGCAATTTGATCTCTGGTTCCTCTGCCTTTTCTAAAACCAGCTTGAACATCTGGAAGTTCTTGGTTCACGTACTGTTGAAGCCTGGCTTGGAGAATTTTGAGCATTACTTTACTAGCGTGTGAGATGAGTGCAATTGTGTGGTAGTTTGAGCATTCTTTGGCATTGCCTTTCTTTGGGATTAGAATGAAAACTGACCTTTTCCAGTCCTGTGGCCACTGCTGAGTTTTCCAAGTTTGCTGGCATATTGAGTGCAGCACTTTCACAGCATCATCTTTTAGGGTTTGAAATAGCTCAACTGGAATTATATCACCTCCACTAGCTTTGTTCATAGTGATGCTTTCTAAGGCCCACTTGACTTCACATTCCAGGATGTCTGGCTCTAGGTTAATGTGAGTGATCACACCATCGTGATTATCTGGGTTGTGAAGAACTTTTTTTTACAGTTCTGTGAAGTGCCGTAAAACACCAATAAAAAGTAACCTTGTTCACAAATCTATAATTTGTGGGCAGAGCTTAATGGGGACAGTTGGTGTCTGTTCCCTGAGAAGAGCCTGTCGGGAAGTTAGTGGAGGATTGGATAGAGGATCCCTCTTCAAGATGGCTCCCTCACGTGGCTGCATGTGCAGGCCCGTCACTAGCTATGAACCTCTCCATGGACTTTTCACACACAGCATGGTGACTGGGTTTCATCGGGACAGGGCTGAAGAACATGAAAGTGAAAGTGACTCAGACATGTCAGACTCTTTGTGACACCACATTCTGTAATCTGACAGGCTCCTCTGTCCATCGAATTCTCCAGGCCAGAATACTGGAGTGGGTAGGTGTTCCCTTTTCCAGGGGATCTTCCCAACCCAGGGATCAAACCCAGGTCTCCTACATTGCAGGCAAATTCTTTACCATCTGAGCCAGCAGGGAAGCCCCTGAAGAACATAGTTTTCTTTTTAATAAGCACATGGTATTTTTATGACCTAGACCTGGAAGTCAAGGAATGTCACTTTTACCAGGCTCAAGGTCAAGGCAGTCGTAAGAGTCATCCTACTTTCAAAGGGATGATCATAACTCCACTTCTTGTTGGAGGAATGGTTAGGCTTTCCTGGTGGCTCAGATGGTAAAGAATCTGCCTGCAATGTGGGAAACCTGGGTTCAATGCTTGGGTTGGGAAGATCAGCTGAGAAAGGGAATGGCTACCCACTCCAGTATTCTGGCCTGGAGAATTCCACAGAGGAGAGAGAAGCCTGGTGGCAGGCTACAGTCCATGGAGTCACAAAGAGTTGGACACGACTGAGCAACTTTCACTTCAAGGTTCTAGAGGAGAGCATAGAACAGGAGACATTTTTGCAGGTCTGCCACCAACACAGAGGGTTAAATAAATGAAAGGGCACCAAGGACCTTAGTTGCTAATTAACCTATACTGGGCCCTGAATGACCTGAAGTTTCAAAACTACATTCTAGACACCATGGAACCTGTCTGTTCTTTTTCTGGGATTTCATGATGGCAGACCTCCATTTTTTACAATAAACTTCCATTATTTAATTATTAATACCTAAGGTAACTTTAGCAAATCTTCCATCCTTGCAAACAAAAAAAGAAAAATAAGTGCTACTAATGTAGACATCCAGATAGCAACTACATAAAGAAAAATTAATGGAAGGAAAACTAGAAATAAATGTGTTGAAATGACAACAATTGTTGCCTCTGAGTGGTAGATTTTTAGGTGATTTGACTTATTCCTTTAAGATTATTTGAAAAACACTAAGGTGAAAAGACACTAAAAAACTTTATTTAAAAAGAAATAAGATTATTTGTGGTAGGGAGATTTGCATTATAAATGAGCCTTCTATCAAGTTATGTCTGGTTGCCCAGAACTAGTTCTCATAAAGATCTTAGCTATACCCAGTTCTTTCCCCAATCTCATTTTTATTTATTAAAAATGCTTTTAGTATTTATTTTTATTTATTTATGTGTCTTCACCAAGACTTAGTTGCAGCATGTGGGCTCTAGTTCTCCCAACAAGGATTGAACCCGGGCCTCCCACGCTGGGAACACAGTCTTAGCCACTGGACCACCAGGGAAGTCCCCTAAATCTCTTTTTTAATAATCCCAGCTTGGTGCCAGTTACTTGCAAGAGATCGTTTTCTAGACATATTCATGTCTAATAACAATCCTAAAATTAGATGTTCAGGGAAGTTGGAAGAGACATCTTGTCTGATCTGGTTCTCTTGTTCTTCACCACCCTTGAACAAGCAGTCCCTCAGCAAGGGCTGGCAATTAAGGATGCTCCGCAGAGGACCACTGCGTCAGGCTGGCTGCTCAGGCTTGACAGGCTGCCCCAGCGTTCTGCTGCGGGTCATGGAGAGGGATGACATCCCACTGCAATAAATCCTCATGGGCCGAGGGCTCGATTTCTATTTAAATCCACTGAAGTTAACCCATCTTGTTATTTCTCATTTCCACCACTGCCAGCTGGTTTAAAGACAGTGACAAAGCAAGTTCAGGCCAAACAGTCTCCATTCTAGAGATTCCCACTGTCTCCACTGGCTCCCTTTCATGTTGTCATGTATGGAGAGAGAAGACACAATGTCAGCCACAGGCGTGGTCCCTTGACTCGCTGGGAAGTCATACAGCCACGGGCATGGTCCCTTGACTCGCTGGGAAGTCATATTGGCTCCCTAAGGTTGCAGGGGTATTCTTTATCATCTCCTTCACCCCAGTTCCCTTTTGTTCATCTGACTCACCTCACCTTACAATTCCCCCACTCGCTTCTACCCGAGGCACATGTATAAACACACGTAAATACACATACAGCCTCTACTACCACCTCATACAAATCTGTTCATCAGAGGGTCTTTTACCAACTCTCCATAGAGTCTCTGTTGTGCTTTGGTACAATGTGGTTGTCCCCTATTCAAAACTAAACCTGTTTCCTTTATCCTCAGCATCCACCTTCTATGTTTCAAAGCCTTTGTAGGCTTTATGTTTAGTGGGAAGTTCCAAGCAATCTAGGTACTTTTATGGTCAAAATAGCTGGAGAGAAGATGGTGCAGGTCAGGCAGACATAGGGTATATGTGACATTTGTCTTTACCTGTACAAGGGATCCTCAGGGATCCTGCTAGTTACCAGTGAGATAGTGCTTTAAGGTTTGCCCTGTTTTCATCTCAACGAGGACTTCTCAGACAAGCAAGATTACATCTTGGATTTAGCACTGTTAGCATGCACTCTTCATTTATTTTGGCAATAATTAATCTTTGCTCTGACCTATACAAACTGGCTTGGTGTGGATCAACTTCAAATGCTTTTCTCATAGGGTAGTTCAATAATAGCAGAAGTAATGATATCATCTCTGCAGAGTTGTCTAGTATTTGTGTTTTTTTCTGACCATACCTTCTGATAGATCACACAAGAGCACTGTGAAGGCAGCAATTAATTTTTCTTTAGTTACTGCACTTATTGAAGATGCTTCACTTGTGAGGTCTATGCTTCCTGGCACAGCATAGAGACAGCCCTGCCAGAAAGAAGATTCCCTTAGTAAGATAATATCTTGTGCACAGAGAATGTTGAGATTCCCTGCTGAGGTATTTTAGTCTTTTGGAAATATTTTTGGGAAAAATTGGTTGGAATAGTTTTGTGTTAATAAATCCAAAGACCTCTGATGCAGAACCAGTCTCTTCTCTGCTTTTTGAAAACAACAAAACTAAAAATAAACTATTATCCAATGCAATATGCTGAAGAATTGATGCTTTTGAATTGTAATTCTGAAGAAGACTCTTGAGGGTACGTTGGACAGCAAGGCGATCAAACCAGTCGATCCTAAAGGAAATCAACACTGAATATTCACTGAAAGGACTGATTCTGAATCTTCAATACTTTGGCCACTTGGTGCGAAGAGCTGACTCATTGAGAAAAAAAAACCCTGATGCTGGGAAAGATCAAGGGCAGGAGAAGAAGGGGGCAACAGAAGATGAGATGGGTAGGTGGCATCAACAGACATGAGTTTGAGCAAACTCTGGAAGATAGTGAAGGACAGGGAAGCCTGGTGTGCTGCAGTCCACGGGGTGGCAAACAGTGGGCTACGACTGTGTGACTAAGCACAGCACAGCACAATATTCCTCTGTATGTTATATCACATGTTGTTAATCAATTGACAGACAGTTGAATTGTTTCCACCTTTTGACTATTATGAATGACGTTGTTTACCCCCTTTCGTGTGACACATTTTCGAATCTCTTAGGGGTATGTCTAGAAATAGCATTTCTGGGTCTTATGATAACTCTATGTTTAGGGTGTTTTTGAGGAATTATTAAACTGTTTTTGAAGTGGCTGTGCAATTTTACACTCCATGAGCAATCACTAGGGGGTTCCAGTTTCTTTATATCCTGCCAACACCTGTTATTGTCTGTCTTCCCCACTACCCTCTCATGAGTCTGTTTTCTTTTAAATTTATTTTCATCTTTTATATGATAGCTATCTTAGTGGGTATGAAGTGATATTTCATTGTGGTTTTGATTTGCTTGATGACTAATGACGTTAAGCATCTCTTCATGTGCTTATTGGATATTTGTAAATATTCTTTGCTCATTTTCAGTTGGGTTATTTGTCTTATTATTACTGAGTTGTAACAGTTCTTGACTTTCTCTCTAGTTGCTCTATCCATTATTGAATCATATTGAAGTTTCCAAATATTATCATTAAATTGCCTATTAATTCCTTCATGTCTGATCATTTTGTTTGTTTGCTTAGTGGTTAGGTAATTATTAGATAGAAATTTCCTTAAATGTTGGGAACCAATGGATCTTTCTTTCTTTGCAGAGGGCCCTTGCATACGTGTTGAGGCATGCCTTCAACATCCAGTTAGGCGATTGACAACTCTGCCTTAGCTTACACTTCCTGCCTACACACAGCTTCAACGTTAGGTTGCGTAGCAGTGAGAACTTAGGGCCTTCTCAGGTCTTTCCTAAGCATATGCAACAGTCCCATGTACGACCACAGCTTTCTAGTTTTCCAGGAATATGTTGGAGTTTTTCAAAGTCCTTATGGGCATTCCCCCAGCCTTTCCTTTTAAGCTTTTAGGTTAGCCTACTGTTTGCCAACAGATATCCATTGCCTCAGAGTAGTCATGAGGTTAAATAATTGCTTCTAAGTATTTTCAACAAAAGTCCTCAGGGAAAAGGCTTTTCATACTGGGTGAGCTCCAAAAGAAGTCAAAGCCTGTCTTGCAATTGGAATATTTCAGGGGAACAGCAGACAGGTCAAATCATGACTGTTCTGTGAGAAAGAGGCTTTGCAGGTGCTCTGGTTTCATTTTACCCTGTCCTGTTGCTGTCGGCATGCTGATTTTCACTGTGATTGTTGGCTATTGGTTTTCAAGGCTACAGAGCTGGGGGATGTGGGTAATGGGAACCAAATTAAACTCACTCTTCTTAGTAAGATTCAACTGTTTTTCTTGAATAAAAACTTCTTGAATTCCTGCAATCTTTGATTAATTTCTAGAGTTTTGAAAAAGTTGATTCTGACAACTTTTTGCCAGTTTCCTCCTTGTTTTTATGGAGGAAAAGATTTTTGGAGATCCTTACTCTGCCATTTTCACTGACATTACTCCAGTGAAGTCTTAATGGGGAAAACAAGTATGTGTTTTGAAATAGTGGAGTACAGTGTGTATGCTTAGTCACTCATGTCATGTCCAATTCTTTGCGACCCCATGGACTGTAGCCCACCAGGCTCCTCTGTCCATGGGGATTCTCCAAGCAAGAATACTGGAGTGTGTTGCCATGCCCTTCTCCAGGGGATCTTCCCAACCCAGGGATCGAACCCAGGTCTCCTACATTGCAGGTGGGTTCATGTTTTGAAATAGTGGAATAGTTTAAAGTAATGACAAGATTCAGGGTAGGATCGTGGGAATGGATAGTTGGAGTGGAGGGTAGGTAAATGCCACTGCTGTGGAGGAAGGTGGCAGGTAATGGATTTTTGAGGCCAGGCTGAGGAGAGGATACCATGGTCCCTATGTTTGTATCCTCCCAAAATTCATGTGTTTAAATAATAACCCTCAAGGTGATGGTATTCTGAGGTGGGGCCTCTGAAAAGCAATTAGATCATGAAGGTGGTACACTCATGAATGGGATTAGTGCCCTCATAAAAGAGGCCTCAGAGAGCTCCCTGTGCAGTTGCTAAGCTGCATCTGACTCTCTGCAACCCCATGGACTGCAGCATGCCAGGCTTCTCTGTCTTTCACTATCTCCCAGAGTTGCACAACTCATGTCCATTGAATCAGTGATGACATCCAACCATCTCATCCTCTGTTGCCACCCCCTTCTCCTCCTGCCCTCAATCTTTCCCAGCCCCTTCCATCATGTGAGGAAAAAAATGACCATCCAGGAAGGAGGCCTTCAGCAAACAACAAATCTACTGGCACCTTGATTCAAGATCTTCTCAGGTTCAGCACTGTGAGAAACAAATTCCTGTGGTTTATAAGCCACTCAGTTTATGGTATTTTGTATTAGCAGTTTAAATGGACTAAGACAGCGGGTGTCCACAAGGATTTTGAAATCTTCCTGAATGATGATACTGCTTCAGGGAAAAGGATATTGAGCAGGTACCTAAGTTTCCTATGACTAAGAAGTTACCTGAGACTGATGGATAGTAGTGTCAGTGTTTGAAATTTGAGAAATAAAAGTTATCATATGCATAGCCAGTAGGAAAAAGCAACGATAGAGAAATTCTCAAGGGGGAATATGACCAAAAAAATTTTAATGAGAATTTTAAGTACATGGAAATTACACTAAGATAAAAAATGGAGAGCTGTTATCAATACAACAAGGATGGTCTACCTGTGGGAACATTTCTTAATGCCAACAAACTATTTTTACTCATACTTTCATACATCAGGATGTAAAGGCAAGAATTGCAGCCCTTGATAGCTTCATCTTCTCATAGTTACACTCTGATCATTTTTCAAGGCAGTTCTCTTTCTCTGAGCTTTCTCTTACCTGGGTTTCTTTCTAGCTTTATATTATAGAAGAGCCCATAAGTCTCTCTCACTGGAGATGACCCACTATAAGGACAAGTTTGGTGACCTGCAGTATCTTTAGGTCAAAGTTAGTCAAGGCCTTTGTCTTTGCAAAGTCATTGCTTTCTTCAGGTTCTGAGGGCACTGATTCATCCATCTTTGGTCTTTACACACAGAATCATGAGTATTCATTATATAAAATTCTTTTCATTGACATTTTCACTATTTATAATAGCTAATCTATAGTGGCTCACAATACATGTGCAAAAGGATTATACACTAAAATGTCCTAATGGGGCCATTACCAAGTTACATCCAAATACAAGCCAAGACAACAAGATTTGGGGCTGGAAAATACACTCTTTAACATAATGGTTTAAAGCTACCATCACTTTGGACGAGGAAAATCATTTCAAGTTCAGCTCTCCTGACTGAATTTTAGACCCAAGGGACATGGGGTGAATTCAACTGCTTTTCCTCTAATTTTCTAACCACATGTTATACCAGACTTAGAAGTAAACAGCATGAGGAAAATACAGCAGGGAAATTGCCTCTCCTTCAAGTGGCTGTAACTCCTTTTCCTGCTGGTTGTTGACTTCCTGGAAATAGTGGTTTCTAGTTACCTTCTAGTACTCATTCCCAAGCGATCTTCAGCAAGCAGTGGCCTGGCTTCCACCGGCACCGCTCTAAGATCAGCTGTGATGGATGCTCTGCTGTCAAGGACGATGTCTGTCTTGTTTGTGAGTGCTGCATGAATAACTTGATCCTTCGTCCCCCTATACCTCCCATCTCCACCTGGGAGCCCCATGTCTCCAGCTCAGCCTGCTGGACACTGACATTGACACCAATATTTAGCAAATATCTCCAGCTCAGCATGCCTCAGATTGTACAAACTGGTTTCCCCAAACCTGCTTCTCTTCTTGTCTTCCTTAGTCTCCATGTTACCCAGCCTAGAAATACTGAGTTGTTACATATTCTCTCTTTCTCCATATAATCGATTCATTCCATTTCTGAATAAAACATTCTTAGACGCCTCTCCTCTCCAACCCCACTGGGTTCCCAGTTATCCCCTTGAGTATGGGCACCCCCTCTGCTTTCCTATGTGCATTGCTATCAGACTCCCCTCTATAATACAGACATATCTGAACAGTGTCAGGCCTTACAGATGTGGCAATGCTAGGGTGACTGAATCGCCCTGTTAGCTTGAAAAATTTCAGTTTTATGTTGGGCGTTGTGTTATCCCATCTGGTTAGCATGCCCTTCTATTCTCAAAAGTGACCCATTTGGATGATGAATTATGTGGTCATTCTAGCATGGCTAACAGGATAAAATTCACTCTTTTATCTAACTCACAGTTTGGCTCCAGGCTAACTTTTTGGCTCTGTCTTCTTCCATTCTGGACACCTGCTATTCCGCAAACATACCAAGCTGTTGCCCACCTCCTCGCTACTGTCTATGCCATTTCCTCTTCCTAAGCAACCTTCCCCTTATTACTGATTCCTCTTTGACTTTCACGGCCCAACCAAAATAGCACCTCTTCGGTAAACACTATATCCTGTCTGGCCCCACCTCCCCCCATCAGAGATTGCTTCCCACCATCCCCCAGAGTCCTGCCTATGATCTTGTAGCAATTTGTTCAAAGGTTTGTTTGAAACTAGTACAACACCTGGCACATTGTAGGCCTTCAAAGTGTTTTGAAAGAGAGGCTTTAAAGGAGCATGAAGCCAGGAGTATTTTCTCTGGCTCTTTTTAGAATTGAGAGCTTTTATCCTCCATGTGGGACTTGCTTGAGAAAATCTGACATGTCAGAGCCAAGTCTATTTCTTCTTCATCTGTAAAGAAATAAGGAGAATAATTGCTGCTGCCAAAACCTACCCAAGTAAACTCAATAGGATGGCAAAAACAAGTCCTGCTGTTGAACTGTAACATGTTGAAATAAAGAGATGAGCTTTCCATCTTCTGTCATCTGTCCCCACAGCCTAGGGCCTGTGGAGGGGGTAGGCAGGAGGGGGTGGGCAGGAGGAGGTTCTGAGTTCTGGCAGATGGCTAAATAGAGAATGTACCTATGGTAGGTCAGAATGATTTATTCCAATACAAATGAAACTAATTCAAAGAATAACCATTTATTGACCATGTCCATGGGTCAGATACTGTGCTAAGTTTATGTACCATTTTTTTTTTTATGTAAGGCCAATTTTGTAGGATAGATATTATGTGTTCCCATTTTATATTTGAGGAAACTGAAACTCAGAGAGGTTAAGTAACTTACCAAGGGCATAAAGATTGTAAGTGGAGTTGGAATGCATAATCATAATACTAATAAACACATGTATGTGCCAAGGTCTTTATGACGTTTGCTGCTTGGTCTTCACTACCACATGAGTTCAATACTGTTATGTTTCCATTATCAGATGGGAAAACCTTTAAGTAACTAGCCTAGGGTCACACAGCTAGTAAGAAACTGTACCAGGAAGTTTACATCAGAAGTCACATAGCTGGTCACTAACTTCACGGTCCTCCAGCTCTGTTTGATTTTGCTATCTTGGTTCATTCTATATTGTCAGCATCCATAATATATTCTAGCTCCTCAAACATATGCAGACCAGCAACATTGGTATTACCAGGAAGTATGCTTGAAAATTCCTGGACCCCAGTCCAGACCTAAGAAACCAGAATCGGCACTGTAACATGATCCCAGGTCCTGTCTAAACCAGTGGGTATCAACCTTGTCTGCACATTGGACTTCCGTCAGTTCAGTTCAGTTTCTCAGTCATGTCTGACTTTTGTGACCCCATGGACTGCAGCATGCCAGGCTTCCCTGTCCATCACCAACTCCTGGAGTTTACTCAAACTCATGTCCATTGAGTCAATGATGCCATCCAACCATCTCATCCTCTGACGTACCCTTCTCCTCCTGCCTTCAATCTTTCCCAGCATCAGGGTCTTCTCAAATGAGTCAGCTCTTCACAGCAGATCGCCAAAGGATTGGAGTTTCAGCTTCAGCAGCAGTCCTTTGGAGAAGGAAATGGTAACCCACTCCAGTGTTCTTGCCTGGAGAATCCCAGGGATGGGGGAGCCTGGTGGGCTGCAGTCTATGGGGTCGCACAGAGTCAGACACGACTGAAGCAACTTAGCAGCAGTCCTTCCAATGAATATTCAGGACTGATTTCCTTTAGAATGGACTGGTTGGATCTCCTTGCAGCCCAAGGGACTCTCTATAGTCTTCTCCAAGGACCGCAGCTCAAAAGCATCAATTCTTTGGCACTCAGCTTTCTTTATAGTCCAACTCTTACATCCATACATGACTACTGGAAAAACCATAGCTTTGACAAGATGGACCTTTGTTGGCAAAGTAATGTCTCTGCTTTTTAATATGCTGTCTAGGTTGGTCATAGCTTTTCTTCCAAGGAGCAAGGGTCTTTTAATTTCATGGCTGCAATCACCATCTGCAGTGATTTTGGAGCCTCCCAAAATAAAGTCTCTCACTGTTTCCATTGTTTCCCTATATTTGCCGTGAAGTAATGGGACTGGATGCCATGATCTTAGTTTTCTGAATGTTGAGTTTTAAGTCTTTTTCACTCTTCTCTTTCATCAAGAGGCTTTTTAGTTCTTCACTTTCTGCCATAAGGGTGGTGTCATCTGCATATCTGAGGTTATTGATATTTCTCCCGGAAATCTTGATTCCAGCTTGTGTTTCATCCAGCCCAGCACTTCTCATGATGTACTCTGCACATAAGTTGAATAAGCAGGGTGACAATATACAGCCTTGACATACTCCTTTCCCGATTTGGAACCAGTCTGTTGTTCCATGTCCAGTTCTAACTGTTGCTTCTTAACCTGCATACAGATTTCTCAGGAGGTCAGGTGGTCCGATATTCCCATGTCTTCAAGAATTTTCCACAATTTGTTGTGATCCACATAGTCAAAGGCTTTGGTGTAGTCAACAATGCAGAAGTAGATGTATTTCTGGAACTCTCTTGCTTTTTTGATGATCCAATTGATGTTGGCAATTTGATCTCTGGTTCCTCTGCCTTTTCTAAGTCCAGCTTGAACAAAAAACTTGACAATTTATGGTGGAGTAGAAGGACATGTGCTCATCTTCTCCTGTGAGAACTCCAAAATTACAACTCGTTGGTGAACAGTCATCAGCAGGAGAATGTTGGATCCACCAAAAAAGATACCCCATATCCAAGAGCAAAGGAGAAGCCCCAACAAGACAGTAGGAGGGACAAAATCATGTTTAGCATCAAACCCCATAGCCACCAGAGACCCTTGGAGGGCTTAAACAAACCTTGTGTGCACCAGAGACCCCACAGAGACTGGACTTCCATAGGGAGCTTGAAAGAATCCTGATGCCTGGGTTCCACTGACAGCAATTCTGCTTTGTCTGGTTATGGTTTCAGTATCAAACTTATAAAAAGCTTCCCAGGGGAATGCTGATGTGATGCGAGGTCTGAGAACCACTCCTTGAGGCAAATATAGCTTGGTTCCTTCTTCCTTTCTTCCTTAACTCATTTCTCTTATGTGCAATTGACCCTGCCAAAGATTAGGCACAGCTCTGTGGGAAGGTGAACAAACAATTACAATATTGTAGAATAAGCACTGTGAAAATCATTACTCCATTGGCCAGGCAGATCCAGAGGAAAGAATCAGGGTGGAGGGTTTCAAAGGCAAATAGGAGTTCTTGGATCTGTTGCACCTGTGCTCAGTTGCTCAGTTGTGTTTGACTCTTTTTCACTCTGTGGAGCCTGCCAGGCTCCTCTGTCTATGGGGTTTTCCAGGCAAATTGAGCCATTGAGCCACCTGGGAAGCCCTGGATTTGTTGAGGGGAGTGGGAAGCTGGTATGGGTGAAGGGAGAGTTCTGTATTTACTATGAAAGTGAGAGTCATAGAATTTGAAGCCATAACAGATTATAAAGATCATTTGATGAATCCAATGAAGTAATATTTACCTTCACTACATGTAATGCACTTTGATGTTTTCTAGTATTTCAATACTCTTCCTGCATTAAAAAAATAAATACTGGTCATGCCTAATTGAACTGGCTTTCTGCATCACTAATGGGTCACATCTGCAGTTTGGAAGACCAGACTTAAATCCTTCCATTTTCCCTTGCAGGAAAAAATAACCTAGAATATTGAAATAACAGCCTGGAAGAGTAAAGAAAGATGTGTTCAAATTCCAGTGTGAAGGATTTGTATCAGAAATTAAAAAAAAAAAAAGCCTTCTGTATGGTTTCGGTTGTTGGATATTTCAGAAGGACTTGCCTTCCCTATAAATTCTACCCATTTTCAGGTAGACTAAGGCATAGACCTGTGCAGAAGTCCAGATGGTGAATTAATGAATGAGGTATCCAGGCGCTTTCTTGTTGTTGTTCAGTCACTAAGACATGTCTGACTGTGACTCCAAGGGCCAAAGCATGCCAGGCTTCCCTGTCCTTCAGTATCTCCCAGAGTTTGCTCAGATTCATGTCCATTGAGTTGGTGATGCTATCTAACCATCTTATCCTCTGCCACCCTCTTCTGCTTTTGCCTTCAACCTTTCCCAGCATCAGGGTCTTTTCCAATGAGTTGGCTCTTCACATCTGGTGGCTATAGTATTGGAGCTTCAGCTTCAGCATCATTCCTTCCAATGAATATTCAAGGTCCTTTCTAACCCCACTCAAATATCCTGGATATATTAATACTGCTGAGCAGGTATTCTCAGTTTAGCTGGGTTTGGGAAATGGTCATTGCCATTTGGGTGTGGGGAGAAGGCCCTATTAGAATCACCCAGGGTCTTTATCTAAGGGACATGACTCCCGGCTCTTTTGATATGCACCCTGCCCTTTTAAGGCCAAAAGTCCAGCTGGCAGTATGCCCTATTGAGGCTGTGGGAAAGGTAAGAAAAGCAAAAGTGAGAGCCACTAATCTCTTCAGCAATGGTTCCCCACCTTTTAGGTTTCACAGGTGAATAAAAATTCAAAATGAGTTGGGGAATTAATATCAGGATGCCAATATTTCATTGTGTCAAATAAGGAAGTAAAAAAAATCCCAAATAAGCAAAAAAAAACCCAAAACAAAAAGCACCAAATTCCCCAAACTACTGCTCTCTACAATTATCATAAGATTAGGAAGGACATAATCTTAAAGGAAAGTTTTGTGAAGTGAATATGTTTAGCCTTAAGAAATTTTAAATATGGTAGCAGAAAATTTCCCATCTTAACCATTTCTAAGTGTACGGTTGGGTAATGTTAATTATGTTCAATTATTGTGTAAGCAGCCTCCAAAATTTTTCATCCTGCCAAACTAAAATTCTGTACCCCTTAACAACTCACAATATCCCCCTCCCCCTAGCCCCTGACAACCACCGTTCTACTTTTGGTCTCTATGAATTTGACTGCTTTAGGTACCTCATGTAAGAGGAATCACACAGTATTTTTGTTTGTTTGTTTTTGTGACTGACTCCTTTCCAGTCTTCAGGTTTCATCCCTGTTGGAGCGTGTGTCACAGTTTCCTTCCTTTCTGCTGTCCCTCTGCTCCCCACTATGTGAGAATACAATGAGAAGATAGTAATTTACAAATCAGGAGGCTCTCACCTGACACCAGGTCTACTGGCACCTTGATTTTGGACTTCCCAGCTCCAGAGCTGTGAGAAATAAATGTCTATTGTTCGAGTAAAAAAAATATGAATAATATTTTATCATATGCATATACTACATTATTTTAATCCATTCATCCACAGATGAACGCAGGTTCCTCCCACCTTTTGGCTATTTCTAGTAATGCTGCTATGAACAGGGTGAAGAAATCTGTTTGAGTTACTGCTTTCAATTCTTTTGAGTATAATCCCAGAGGTGGGATTGCTGGATCATATGGTAATTGAATGCTTAATTTTTGGAGGTACCATCATATTGTTGGAAGACATTTAGCTTTTTCTAGATAAGAAAGCAAGTGCTGCATTGAACTAATTTTCCTTAGTTAACTGTGAAGGCTTCATCACATACCTGCATCAGTCTGTAGATCAATGCCTAGAATTACTGCTTCAACAGATATAAACTTATTTCTGATGCTATCCACTCTTCAAATGAGGAAATCTGGGTTCTTTATATCTTGCCTGACAAGAAAGATAATTATTTTTCATCATAAAATATCCATTAAGTAGTTTGGAAAAGTATACAAAATCCATTAGCTTGATTACACTAAATTATGAAAAACAAGACAGTTTCTATTATTCACTTTATCAAGTCATCACTATTTTAAATTTGACTATAGGTCATTATCATTCTAATATTGAGCACTGAAGACAGCAGACATTTGCTTTTCCCCTGCATAGTGACTGAGTTTATAAAACTCCTCGAGGAGATACTCTTGCTTTCCAAAACTCATTTCTCTAAAGTTCATGTGTATCAAACTAAGTAAATATTCTGAATGATGGGGCTTAAAAAATTTTTGTTTTCAAATTATTCTTTTTCAGTTCTTTGTGAGCTTTTACTACTGAAAGTCATTAGTTATTATCAAATAACTTTAATTTAGTAGGAAACAAATCCTAATAAAAGAAAAAGAAAATCCTGCTGTATTAAAATGAAATCTTAATTGTAGCTGCCATATTGGCATTGACGGTCTTGACAGTATTTTTCACATCACCCAGTCATTGGAGAGGGGCAGGCATAAAGAAACAGAGCAAAATTTATTAGTAGTATGACGTGTCTTAAAAGACCTTACTTCTTGGAAGGAAAGTTATGACCAACCCAGACAGCATATTAAAAAGCAGAGACATTACTTTGTTAACAAAGGTCCATCTAGTCAAGGCTATGGTTTTTCCAGTGGTCATGTAAGGATGTGAGTGTTGGACTACAAAGAAAGCTGAGCGCTGAAGAATTGATGCTTTTGAACTGTGGTGTTGGAGAGCCTTGGACTGCAAGGAGATCCAACCAGTCCATCCTAAAGGAGATCAGTCCTGGGTGGGTGTTCACTGGAAGGACTGATGTTGAAGTTGAAACTCCAATCCTTTGGCCACCTCATGCGAAGAGCTGACTCATTTGAAAAGACCCTGATGCTGGGAAAGATTGAAGGCAGGAGAAGGGGACGACAGAGGATGAGATGGTTGGATGGCATCGTTGACTCAATGGACATGGATTTGGGTGAACTCCGAGAGTTGGTGATGGACAGGGAGGCCTGGAGTGCTATGGTTCATGGGGTTGCGAAGAGGCAGTCACGACTGAGCGACTGAACTGAACTGAACTGATGACGTGTGTTAAAAGACATACTAGAGAAACTCCATAGATGTATATCTGAATGTTAATTGAAATGTTGCATTTTACTGAAGAAATTCCAGATCTCTCATAATTCCTCCCTGGAATGCCAATGAATCATAATTTCAATATGTTACAAATTCTAAAAAGTAACAAATTGTCATTTCCAAACCTGTGAATCTGCTCTTTGCGCAAGTCATGTCTGAAGTTCCTCCTATTTAAATATCGTTTTTGTTTTTGCTTGGCTTACAAAGAACTCAATTCTGGAAATGCTTTTTATCTCTTTCTTACTTCTGACACTCAAAACTGAATCAGAGATCCCTCATGAAGTGTTTGTGTGTGTGTTTTCTTTTTGCCCTTTCTCTGCTAAATCTGTGTGATTTTAGTGTAGCACATTTTATTTTCCCATCTGTATGATTTGTTTGAAGCTTGGTATTTTTATGCCATAAAAGAAAATGTTCTAAATGTACAGAAAAAATACACTTCATTGTAAAATCTGATGAAGTTATTCCACACTGTTTCAGACAGTTGTAAGAGTGTTTTTTGGCATTAATCTTCTAGAGTTTATTATTTGTTCACAATCTGCCCATGGAATGAAAACAAATCTCCACCCAATCATTTCATTAGGCCTGTAGACTCTTGTTCCTTTCCCACTGTTTCTGATGCAGGTCAGCCTCTTACTAAGTTTTTTTTTTGGTGGTAAAATATACATAACAAAAATTTTAATCATTAAAATAATTTTATCTTATTGAAGTATCATTGATTTACAATGTTAATTTCCGCTATACAGCAAACAGCAAAGGGATTCAGTTACACAGATGTATATTCTTTTCCATACTTTTTTTCATTACTATTTAATTAAGGATAATGATTATAGTTCTCTGTGCTATACAGTAGGACCTTGTTTATTCAAAGCATCTTTAAGTGTACAGCTCAGTGGCAGTTAAGTGTATTCACATGATTGTGCAGCCCTCATCATTTTGTACTTGAGTTAGGGCAACAGCTTTAAAAACCCAGTCTTGCTTCTAATTTTGCCCTAAGTAAGGAAACATAGAAATTGTAACTCTGTTGACTTATTTTCACCATGTGCATCCGGAGAAAAAAAGTGAAATGTAAGGGGCATTCTTTGCCATTTCTTCTGTGCTTTAGGCTACATAGCTGATGAAGATCAAAGGCAGATGAAGTTCCAGGGGCAAAAAAAGGCATGTACTTGCTGCACTTGTGCGTCCCTGGCGCAGATTATTCCTTGCTCCCGATACCACAGCCGAAGCGATTGCTTTGTGTACCTTGAAAACGTAAATGCTCTTAAACTGATTTGGCATTAAAGGGTCTGGTCACCAGAACCACCGAAAGGCTTTTAGAAGTAAAATTTGTAGCTTTAATAGAGCGCACAAATGATTATTTCTCAAAACAAAATGCAAAATTCTTAGACGGCTGAACCTTGTATAAACACACACCCACACACACACCCACACACACACACCCACACCCACACCCACACACACCCCCACACCGTAAAGGAGCCTGACCCTCCTTGGCCCCGCCCACGACCGCTGACGTCACCTTGTCAGTCTCCTGGTCAACGCCGAGTCCTGAGCCCTCTAGGAGGGTAAGAGCATCGAAAACGAAAACGAGGAACCGGTTGACGCAAACTGTTTCAGGTTTGGAGCCTTTAGCAGTGCAGTTTTGGATCACTAGATGTCAGTGTGGGCTTTCCCGACCGCCTCTGCAGGAGATGCACCAGACCCTGGGTCCTTACCCAAGTCCTGGCAAACACAGGGCTATTTTCAGAACTGTAATTTCACCAAATATATTATATACTTACATATTTTGACTTTTCAGCGCTCTTGTAAAACACAGAAACCCTGAACCAAAGGCTGTTCTTTTTAATGCTGTGACCTAATCTCAGTGCTTGCATTTGGAAGACAGCTTACCACGCTGTTTTGAGGCAGGTGATGGGAAGTCCCCGCTGTGTTCCACTTAGGGTCTTTCAAAAGCAGCGTGCGATCTCAGATACTTGTAATACCTAGCTTCAGGAAATCAAGCATCTTATGCTCCCATGACTCACGAATAGGGCAGGAAGCCAAGAAAAAATATGTATGACTAGCTACCTAAGAATTTAATTGGCCATGGCTATTAGATTTTTTTTTAATGCAGTTTGTCATCAGGGAGCTTCTGAAGTCTTAAAGAACAATCAATATATTCGTTTCCTATGGCTGCTGTTGGAGAAGGAAATGGCAACCCACTCCAGTATTCTTGCCTAGAGAATTCCATGGACAGAGGACCCTGGCAAAAAGTCCGACACAACTGACTAACACACTTGGCTGCTGTAACAAATTACCACAAACAATTGCCTGAAAACAATACAAATTTACTATCTTGCAGTATTAGGGTCAAAAATCCGAAATGGGTTGCACTGACTAAAACCAAGATGTTGGTGGGACTGTGTTCCTCTTGAAGGATCTCGAGAGAATCCATTTCCTTGCCTTTTCCAGCTTTGAGAAGCTACCAGCATTCCTTGGCTTGTAGCCCCCTGTCTTTAGCAATGGCCCACTGAGTTCTTCTTGCACTGTATCACTCTTCTTGCATGTATCATTTTGAAAAGTCAAAATATGTAAGTATATATTTGGTGACATTACAGTTCTGAAAATAGCCCTGTGTTTGCCAGGACTTGGGGAAGGACCCAGGATGCTGTCTGCTATATCTCCTGGAGAGCAGAGAGGGTGGTGGTTGGGAAAATCCACACTGATATCTAGTGCCTCTGCTCTTCTCCTCCCTGTTTCATCTATAAGGAAGCTTGAAATTATTATTATTTTTTAAATTTTATTTTAATTGAAGGCTAATTACAATTTGTAGTGTTTTTTGCCATACATTGACATGAATCAGCCATGGGTGTACATGTGTTCCCCATCCTGAAACCCCCTCCCACCTCTCTCCCCATCCCATCCCTCTGGGTCATCCCAGTGCACCAGCCTTGAGCCCCCTGTCTCATGCATTGAACCTGGACTGGCGATCCATTTCACATATGATAATATACACGTTTCAATGCTCTTCTCTCAGATCATCCCTCCCTCACCTTCTCCCACAGAGTCCAAAAATCTCTTCTTTACATCTGTGTCTCTTTTGCTGTCTCGTATATAGGGTCATTGTTACGATCTTTCTAAATTCCATATATGTGCATCAGTATACTGTACTGGTGTTTTTCTTTCTGGCTTACTTCACTCTGTATAATAGGCTCCAGTTTCATCCACCTCATTAGAACTGATTCAAATGTATTCTTTTTAATGGCTGAGTAATATTCCATTGTGTATATGTTCCACAGCTTTCTTATCCATTTGTCTGCCGATGGGCATCTAGATTGCTTCCATGTCCTGGCTATTATAAACAGTGCTGTGATGAACATTGGGGTACATGTGTCTCTTTCAATTCTGGGAACCTTGAAATTAAATTGGGCCCATTCAGATCATAATCTCCCTATCTCAAGACCCTTCATTTATTTATACCTGCAAAGTCCCTCTTGCCATGTAAGGTAATATATTCACAAGTACCATAGATAAAGGCATAGACCTCGTTAGGTGGGCATTTCCCTGCCTATCACAGTCATTATTTAGGTACAACGATATAAGATGCAGTTTTTAGATACATATGTTCTATTTGCTGATGTATCTGTCTATGCCGGGTCTCACTTGAGGCACAGTGATCTTTGATCGTTGTTGTGGCATCTTTATCAGTTGCAGCCTGTAAGATCTTTAGATGTGGCATGCAAACTGTTAGTTGTGGCATGTGGGATCTAGTTCCTTGACCAGGGCTTGAATTGGCCTATTAAAAAGTTCATCACCTCAAAAATTGTATCTTAGTCACTGAGATTTTCCTGGTGGTCCAGTGGCAAAGATGCAATTTTTGAGGTGATGAGTTTTTTAATAGCCTAATTCACTGTGATAGAAAACTGCTGTCCATAGTAGACTGTGTGGGAAAATAACAAGGCCTAAATTTCCTTTATTCATGGAATGTTAACAAGGAGGAAAAATAAATTTGCCACACCCAGCATTAATATTTGGTCGTCCTCCAACCTGACTGCACAGAGCACTAGCTCTCCTTGCCCTTGGGGTTCCGCATATTCAGAATGTCTATCCCAGGAATAGCACTGAGCTGGAGAGTGGGAGATGTGGTTCTTGCACTGAGAAGCATTGTACTAAATGAAATTCAGGGCTTTGAGAAAGCTGTTTGTATCCCTGTGCAAATTCAGGATAGGATTGGATGCCTAAAGCCAACAAAACTTAACTCCATGGCTTGCTACAACCTAAAGGCTGGTTTTGTTCTGCCTTGTAGAGCTGAATGTATTTCCCTAATTCTCAAAATTGATCTTTCCTATCTAGTGCTCCCCGGGACCCAAAAGCTTACCTGTTATCCTTGACTGTCCTTTCTCAGTAATGTACAACACCTGACGGGCCTCCAAGACCTATGGTGGCTACTCTTTTAATAGCTTTTGAATCCACTGTACATCAGTCTCCTGACTTGTCTTCCTCTTCCACTGTGCTTTCCTCTCTATCAAGAAACTCTCCAAAATACTGCTTGAGTTATCCTTCTAAAATGTATATACAATCATGCTACTTACCTGTTTATGAAAGTGGTTGTCTTTGGTCTTCTGGATTGATTCCAACCTCTTAGCCCAGCGTACCAAGCCAGTTAAACTTTGCCTCAGCCTACTTTTCCAGCCTAGTCGCTTGCCTCATCGCCTCCCACTCTTTGTTTCAGCTCTAATGAACTGCTTGCTGTTCTTCAGATGCTCAGAGCTCTCCCTTGCTTCATGCTCCCTCAGCCTGGAATGCCTGTGGCTGCTTAAGCCAACTCTCAAGATTCAGTTCAGTATCACTTCTGGGAATTCATCTGTCCTTCACCCAACCCCTGTCCCTGCACTCGGCTCCAGCATGCATTTATCACACTGCACTCTAATTATCTCATGATTTATATCTATGTCCCCTAACTCTAGGCTGTAAGTTTTTCCAAGGCAGGGACCCTGTTTAACTTTGCATCTCCACTGGTAAACACAGGGCCTGGCAATTACAAATGCTCAGTCACCTTTTGCTTAAAGAATGAAGACATCTACAGCTCAGGTCCTAAGGTATTCTGCAGTTTCCATGAATCAAGGACAACCTAGTTCAGGGCTATGTTTCAAAACCTACCTGGTTTAGACCTGAATCCTGAGAGTGCAGCCAGAGCCCAGCTAGTTTCTGGGAAACAGAGGGTGGGGCAAGTTGAACAGTAGCTCTTATTACTGTTTTCTCTCTGGTTGCCAAGGATAGATCACCCAGCAATTATGAGTTTACCACTTCCAACCTGCCCTAACCTGGCGGCATACGTCAATCAACAGTGACCCAAAGGGAACTGACCACTCGAGATATGGACTTCCCTGGCTGAAAAGCATAGAACATGGCAAATGGGACACATGCAAACTTAATGTGGTGATGACAGCCTGGTAAATCAGGAGAGATTCAGGACAGGTATTGTCACGGCTGCCCGTTGTGATCCACGGCGGACGCTAATGTCTCTTGTGTGCAGAGTGTCTCAGAAGCAGGCACTGTAGGGAGTTAAAAATAAAACAGAGTTCTGTATTTGGGAAGCTTATGCAATCTAGGCTTAAAATAAGGGGCTTGCTTTCATTGGGGCTTTTGGCTACTTTTTGGGCTGGGGAGGAGATGGTTAGGGAAAATGTCTTATAATACTATTTAATCATTGATGTATAACCATAGCGATTTCAGCAAGTGACAGGAAGCAGGGGGCCGAGTGTATATGCACTGGATAAGAGCCCACATGCATTATGTAGCAGAGAGCTATTTTTTCTCCAAGCCAAGCTATTCTCCACTTCTGGAGGCAGGGAAACACCCCTTGGTGCTGACCTCATGACGCACCTTTCCACTAAATCTTAAGGTTTTTTTGACAGTATGCCTCTCAGAGCAGGGATTCCTTTTAAATTTAAAACAGTATGGGGAAGCTGAGGATTTCTTCATAAGGGAGGAAAATCATCATGTGTTGCAGCTGTTTTGTATGATGGATTTAAAATAGGGCTTTTAAATATTGAGAAAAATGTTTGCAATCCAAGGTGGACTGAGAAGACAGCATAATATAAACATTTACGCTCTTATTGATACTCCATATCATTTTGATAATCAAGAATTAAGTTATTTTTATTAGTAGTTGCTGACATTGTATCTCAAGCTGTTTTGGGAAAGGAAAATGATTTCAGAATCTGTGTTTGACATAGCCTAGGGATCTGGCCACTGATTAACATGAAATGCTGTCACAACATGTTTAGTCCTGTTTAGGATGCTGAAGTCTCTTTAGTGAAAGCGTAATTTAATTATCTTATAGACTCAAGATATTTTTTTGTTTTTAAAGCTTTAGATATATTTCAAATAACTAGTCCCTGGTCTCTTAATGACAATTTCTTTTCAAATTTTATATACATACATGCATATTCATCCACCCTATGACAATTAGATTTGCCATTATGTCATATTGTCATCAAAATTAGAGTAGTGATATACTTATTAGTAAATTACTACTACACAATTATTTCCACTAAATTGTGTCAATAATGTATTCTAATTATACAAAGTGGTAAAATCAATCCCAGTCAGTACTAGTATATATTAAACTGAATAACGTGCAAGAAGTAATGCAAATTATTACAACCTGCTAGGGACAATCACATTGAGATTAAAATGTGTGCATCTATTAACAAATTTCAAAGTATTTTCCAATAGAGACTGAGTCTTTTGAGACTCACAACTGCTCTATGCGATGGGTATTATGATCATTTGCATTTTACAGAGGAAACAGGTTTAGCCAGGTGAAGTGGTTTGTCCTAAATCCCACAGCCAGAGCTAGGCAAAGCCAGGGCCTAATGCTGGCCTGAGCTTATCCACGTCATGGTGTGTGGTTAGAATCCTATCACGATGGCTCCATCTTTCAGAAGACAGGCATGATTGATTAAAGAATCAATGAAAGTAAAGGGATGGAAGAATTTGGCTTACTCGTGATCCCCCCAAAAGTGTGTTAAAGACATTATCTAAATTATTGATGTCCTATGAAAAATTACTCAACAACACGAGTCCTAAATATTCCTCTCAACTGATTTCAGTTTTATTAAGATATAAGTTGCTGATTACCACTCAAGTCTTTTGTAGGATGGATTAGGATAAATTTTAATGTTAAGATGCCTCATTTATTTATGTAAAAAAGGAAACATAAGAATAGGAAAAAGGCCTATTTAAAGACAGGTAATTCTACCTATGGCTTCCCCGGTGGCTCAGCAGTAAAGAATCCGCCTGCAGTGCAGGAGATGCAAGAGATGCGGGTTCGATCTCCGGATTGGAAAGATCCCCTGGAGAAGGAAATGGCAACCCACTCCAGTATTCTTGCCTGGAGAATCCCATGGACAGAGGAGCCTGGTGGGCTATAGTCTACAGGGTTGCAAAGAGTCAGACACGACAGAGTGCACACACACAATTATACCTCTAGTCCTATAGTTTGGTAAGGAGATCAGATAGTATATAATACCAAAAAAAAAAAAAAAGAAGAAAAGGCAAAATCGTGACCTTTTAAATACTATAGTAAGAGGAAAGTGGGATGGCGGAGACTTTAGCAAACAATGTAGGGCTGGTGCTGGCTGTAGGAAAGCCTGGTTGGGAGGCTGTGGGCCTGACTGAGCAGATAAATGGGCGTGACAGGCCTTCTGCCCGGTGTAGATCTGCTGTCCTGTATGTCAAAGGTCTGACCCGTCATAACTTTAAAAGAGTGGGCAAGAGAGGAAAGAGGAGCACACAGAAAAGAGTAAGTGCAAAAGAGACGTGCTCTGACTGGAATTCAAACTAGGTAACAGCAAACTGCTCAGTCAGGTATTTTTACTAAGTTCACAACTAGTTTATCTGTTCCAGTGTGGGGTTCTGGCCACCAGTTTTGTCAGCAGGAAGTACTTTAACAGTACAAACTAACTGTGAACCCCAAAAGTCTTTGATCAAATATCATTTAAACCTGTCAGGAGAAAGGAAAACAGAGCATGAGAAAGCTTCAAACAGTTTTAAAGAGTTGGGGCTTTGGTCTCTTGAGTCACTGAGACATTAAAACAACAGCTCTGATTTGATACAGGAGAGTGTCCTTGAGACGCGTGCTTCTCCAAGGATGTTCTGAGGGCCTGTGGCATCAGCATCACTGGGCTGCTTGTTAGAAAGCACCTTCTCAAGGTCCGATCCTGATCTAAGAAAGGAGAATCGTTGAAGGTGGGGCCCAGCAGTCTGTTTTAGCGAGGTCTCCAGTTGATTCTCTCATGCACTGAAGTTTGTAAAGCACTGATTTAGACCATCATTTGTCAAACCACAGATTACAACCCATGAGTGGGCTATAAAATCAATTCATCAGGCAGTAACCAGCATTTTACAAAAGTGAAATGGAACAGACCAGAAACTGGAGTGTATCCCATGTAGCATGGGTATGATCGCATAAGGCTTTGTTCAGTTCTGTACAAATGTACTGATTTGGATGAAGCAGCACTTTTAAATGTTGAAGAAAGGGTAGGGTAGAATAAAGAAGCTACAAATTTTAAATGAAGTCAGAACTGTTTGGTTGACAATAAAACACACTGACAGCTTAATGTGGATCCCTGTTTGGAGAGAGACAGAGGAGAGAGGGAAGAGGGCCAAGGGGAAAAAAAAAAAACAGAGCAGGCCAAAGTTTCATAATTCCAGGATCCTTGAGGGGAAAGAAATAAGTCCCACCCAGAGAGAAAATAGAAGGGGAATCGACCACAAGGGAGCTATCAAGGGAGATTCGTGCATGTGTTCTCAGTTTCTTCAGTCGTATCCGACTCTTTGTGACCATATGAACTGCAGCCCACCAGGCTCCTCTGTCCATGGGATTCTCCAGGCAAGAATACTGGAGTGGGTTGCCATGCCCTCCTCCAGGGGATTTTCCTGACCCAGGGATCAAACACAAGGCTCTTTTGTCTCTTGCATTGGCAGGCAGGTTCTTTACCACTAGCACCACCTGGGAAGCCCATCAAGGAGGATAAGTATGAAATAAGGTCATGTGTAACCTTCAGGAAACCACCATTTAAGCTGAAATACTCATTCACTCTATTCATTCATTCATAGATCACTTATTGTACCATCACAGGTGTCAGGTACTGTGTTAGATGCTGGACAGTATTGTTTAATGACAGCAAGAAGATGAATAATAACAATAGCAAGATCTGTAATGTGAAGGGAGTATTAATGTGTGTTGAGTGAGAATATTCAAGTTAGCCTGTGATGATGGGGTTAAGAGTGGAGTGACAAGAGACGTCCATATGGAGAGGGTGTTTAATCAAAATGATGACCACATTTCAACATGATAGTTTATTTTGAAGTTAATTAATAGTTATTGAGATAAGTGGTTCTTAAATATTAGCATGCCTCAGAATCCCTTCAATGGCTTGTTCAAACACTTTTTGATTTAGTAGTTCTGGGGGGTGGGGGGTGGGTGAGGTCTGAAAATTGCCTTTCTGACAAACTTCTGGGTGATGCAGATACTACTGATCTGGGCACCATACTTTGAGGATCACTGACCCAAATGACTAAATGAACAGTTGTGCTGGATGGTATTTCTAGACACACAATGTAGAGCAGAAGGAATTTAGCTGACCCATACAGACACAACATTTTTTTCTTTACATTTTGATGGCTTAGAAACAATAGCTGCCACTTGAAATTTTTAACTTAATTTTTATAGTAAAGATTCAAGTTTTACAAAGATTTCAGCTTAGATGTTTGATAGCCAAACAGTTGTTCTTGTGTGGCAAAGATATGTTTGCTATGTGCTTGCCAAAATTATTTCTTTCCCTTCCTGGCCACACACACAAATCCACATTTTCTGACCCCTTTGCAGGTAGGTTAGACCATGTGACTGATTTCTGCCAACATGGAGAGTGGGAAGAGGGATGCAAAACCTTTTAGTCTTGGCCAAAAGTTCTTCCTATATCTGTCCTTTTCCTTTGGGTGGCACGGGATGGAGTGAGGGGACCGGGGGTCTTGCTTAGCTACAAGATAAGAACCTGGGTCCCTAAGTCACCACTTGGAGAAGAGATACTCAGGATTGCCACTTAAGTGGGAAACTATTTGGAGGGAGCTGAGAGGGTTTACCAAGTGAACTTGTAATATGCTTTCATTGCATCATGAACCTGAGGTCAAGGGGCTTGTTTCCATTTTGTGGCTTAGCCTGCCCTGATTAAGATGCTGTTCCTGGCACTAAGTAACACAAAACACACACTTATGAAGCAGAATGAATAATCATTACAACTCTAATTTTTACCCTCTATGTTCAGTTTGTAAACGGCTTCTCACTATTCAACAAATACCTACCTAAAGGTTATTGTGTGCCAAGCATTGAAATGGTGAGCCAGAAAATGACACTTTCCATGCCTGCATGGAATTTACAATTTTGTGAGGAACGGACATAAACAATCAAACAAATATAAAATTCCAGGTGTTGTGAGTGGTGTGAACACTGGAAACCTGGCACTATAAGGAGATGTTTTTTCTAGACAGGAATAAATGAATAAATATTGAGTACTTTTTAGGTGTAATTAACATCTGAGTAAAAATGACTTAAAAGTATAGGTTTGGATGTCTTGAAGCAAAATATATGTAAATTTGGATATGAGCAAGAATCATAGGGTTAAATCTTTTCATTTAACAGTTTTAACTAATGAATGGGGTTTGTTCCATATTATAGCTATCTAAACTTTTAAAATGCATAATGTATAATGGCACATAAAATTTTATATATGATAAAATGTATAATGATGAGTGTGAAACTGTCAGTTGTTAGCTCCTCAGAGACCTGTAAGTCTTTTACTTCCTTTGAAAATCATAATTTGCTACTTTTCTCTATTAACAATAAGTTCTTGCCATATTGGTATAAATTCCTGTTGAACCAGAGTTTCCCACCAAAGGCCTCATTCAGTAAAACTTAAATTGGATTGAATAACTAGATTGCCTGCTTAAATTAGAGCTTATCATTTTGGTAACAACTTTGGCCTTTCAAACTTTATTTTTGCTTACCAAGTAAATGTTAAATTCTTAAAGAGATGGGAATACCAGACTAACTTACCTGTCTCCTGAGAAATCCATATGCAGGTCAAGAAGCAACAGTAAAAACCAGACATGGAAAAACAGACTGGTTCCAAATTGGGAAAGGAGTATGTCAAGGCTGTATATTGTCACCCTGCTTAACTTATATGCTGAGTACATCATGAGAAATGCTGGGCTTGATGAAACAGAAGCTGGAATCAAGAGTGCCTGGAGAAATATTAATAACCTCAGATATGCAGATGAAACCACTTTTATGGCAGAAAGCAAAGAGGAACTGAAGAGCCTCTTGATGAAAGTCAAAGAGGAGAGTGAAAAAGTTGGCTTAAAGCTTAACATTCAGAAAACTAAGATCATGGCATCTGGTCCCATCACTTCATGGCAAATAGATGGGGAAACAGTGGAAACAGTGGCTGACTGTATTTTTCTGGGCTCCAAAATCACTGCAGATGGTGACTGCCACCATGAAATTAAAAGATGCTTGCTCCTTGGAAGAAAAGCTATGACCAACCTAGACAGCAGAGACATTACTTTGCTGACAAAGATCTAGTCAAAGGTATGTTTTTTTCAGTAGTCATGCATGTATGCATGTGAGAGTTGGACCATAAAGAAAGCTGAATGCTGAAGAACTGATGGTTTTGAACTGTGGTATTGGAGAAGACTCTTGAGACTCTTGGACTACAAGGAGATCAAACCGGTCCATTCTAAAGGAAATCAGTCCTGAATATTCATTGGAAGGACTGATGCTGAAGCTGAAGCTCCAATCCTTTGGCTACCTGATGCAAAGAACTGACTCATTGGAAGACTCTGATGCTGAGAAGGATTGAAGGCAGAAGAAGAAGGGGATGAGATGGTTGGATGGCATCAATGACTCGATGGACATGAGTTTGAGCAAGCTCCGGGAGTTGGTGATGGAAAGGGAAGCCTGGTGTGTGGCAGTCCACGGGGTTGCAGAGTCGGACACGACTAAGTGACTGAACTGAAGTAAACGTTGGTTTTCATTAAGCTCATACCCAAGATGAAAGAATTTTGAGTACCTCAAGATTTGAATTGAGTAGTTATATATACATACATACATATATATATATCAGAGAAGGCAAAGGCACACCACTCCAGTACTCTTGCTTGGAAAATCCCATGGATGGAGGAGCCTGGAAGGCTGCAGTCCATGGGGTTGTTGAGGGTCAGACACGACTGAGCAACTTCACTTTCACTTTTCACTTTCATGCATTGGAGAAGGAAATGGCAACCTACTCCAGTGTTCTTGCCTGGAGAATCCCAGGGATGGGGGAGTTGGTGGGCTGCCAACAGCTGGTGGGCCCCCAGCAATTGGTGGGCTGCCGTCTATGGGGTCACAAAGAGTCGGACACGACTGAAGTGACACAGCATATATATATATATATATATATATACACACACACACACACACACAGAGTACATCAATATCTATACATATAGTCTTCTGTTTAAAGACTTGGTTCTCATACTTCAAAGTGATAATCATTACATAAATTACTCATTACAAGTATGAGAAAAAAGACAAAGTATTTCTATAGTTTGTACAAAAAAATACCAGTTACTATTATTTTCACATAGAGAACACTTTTAGGCATTTTAAAGATCGAAGGGTCACAGCAGGGTGTCCACTGGGTATCTAGACCATGCTTTGCCACCAAAATACCACATTACAGTTTGGACTGGAGTGGGAAGAATTTTATTCAGTTCACTTCAGTCGCTCAGTTGTGTCCGACTCTTTGCAACCCCATGAATTGCAGCACATCAGGCCTCCCTGTCCATCACCAACTCCCTGAGTTCACTCAAACTCATGTCCATCGAGTCGGTGATGCCATCCAGCCATCTCATCCTCTGTCGTCCCCTTCTCCTGCCCCCAATAACTCCCAGCATCAGAGCCTTTTCCAGTGAGTCAACTCCTCACATGAGGTGGCCAAAGTATTAAGAGTTTCAGCTTTAGCATCAGTCCTTCCAATGAACACCAGGACTGATCTTTAGAATGGACTGGTTGGATCTCCTTGCTGACCAAGGGACTCTCAAGTCTTCTCCAACACCACAGTTCAAAAGCATCAATTCTTCGGTCCTCAGCTTTCTTCACAGTCCAACTCTCACATCCATACATGACCACTGGAAAAACCATTGCCTTCATTAGACGGACCTTTGTTGGCAAAGTAATGTCTCTGCTTTTCAATATGCTATCTAGGTTGGTCATAACTTTCCTTCCAAGGAGTAAGCGTCTTTTAATTTCATGGCTGCAGTCACCATCTGCAGTGATTTTGGAGCCCCAAAAATAAAGTCTGACACTGTTTCCACTGTTTCCCCATCTATTTCCCATGAAGTGATGGGACCGGGTGCCATGATCTTCGTTTTCTGAATGTTGAGCTTTAAGCCAACTTTTTCACTCTCCTCTTTCACTTTCATCAAGAGGCTTTTTAGTTCTTCTTCACTTTCTGCCATAAGGGTGGTGTCATCTGCATATCTGACGTTATTGATATTTCTCCTGGCAATCTTGATTCCAGCTTGTGCTTCTTCCAGACTAGCGTTTCTCATGATGTACTCTGCATATAAGTTAAATAAGCAGGGTGACAATATACAGCCTTGACGTACTCCTTTTCCTATTTGGAACCAGTCTGTTGTTCCATGTCCAGTTCTAACTGTTGCTTCCTGACCTGCATATAGGTTTCTCAAGAGGCAGGTTAGGTGATCTGGTATTCCCATCTTTTTCAGAATTTTCCACAGTTTATTGTAATCCACACAGTCAAAGGCTTTGGGATAGTCAATAAAGCAGAAATAGATGTTTTCCTGGAAGGTTGATGCAAATATAATTGCGGTTTCAGACCGTGAATTTTAAATCATCATAACTGGGCTGAAGCCCATCTTTATTAATTAAAATAGGAACCATTATAATCAATACATTTTTTCCAACAAGAAATAAGTTTGTTTATCCCTGTAGTATCAAAATCAATACTTAGGGATTCGATGAACTCTTGGAAAGCATTTCCTGCCTTCTGCTGCCTCTGGAAGCATTTTCCCTGCAAAAAGTTTTCGAGATGCTTGAGAAGTGGTAGTCGGTTGATGAGAGGTCAGGTGAATATGGTGGATGATGCAAAACTTCATAGCCCATTTGTTCAGCTTTTGAAGCGTTGGTTGTGTGATGTGCAGTCAGGTGTTGTCAAGGAGGAGAACTGGGCCTTTTCTGTCGATCAGTGCCAGCTGCAGGAGTTGCAGCTATTGGTGCATCTCATTGATTTGTTGAACATACTTCTCAGATGTGTTGGTTTTGCTGGGATTCACAAAGCTGTAGTGGATCAGACCGGCAACAGACCACCAATCAGTGACCATAACCTTTTCCGGGTGCAAGCTTGCTTTGGGAAGTGCTTTGAAGCTTCTCCTCGGTCCAACCACTGAACTGGTCATCACTGGTTCTCATATAAAATCCACTTTTTGTCACATATCACAATCCAATAGAGAATAAGAGAAGAACCTAATGTAGAAAAAGAGAAGACAACCCTTCAAAATGATGATTTTTTTTTCATTTTCAGTCAGCTCATGATGCACCCACTTCTCAAGCATTTCAGCTTTCAAATTTGCTTCAGATGCTGAGCAACTATAGAATGGTTGATATTCAGTTCTTGGGCAACTTCTCATGTAGTTGCAAGCCTCTCAGTTGGTCATTGTCAACTTTCCATGGGCAGCCACTATGTTTATCTTCAGGCTTTTATCTAGTCTGTAAAACTTCTTGAACCACCACTGCACTGTACATTTGTAAGCAGCTCCTGCGCCAAATGTGTTGTTGTGAGTTGTCTCTGCGAACTTGAATAGGAAAATCGCTTGAATTTGCTTTTTCTCTAACATCATTGCCATAGTTGAAATAAATATAAACAAGTAATAAGTCAGCCAAAAACATAAAGCAAGAAATGTGCATTAAAATGATGTACAGCACAACCATATTTAAGAAAGTATTCCAATATCAAATGGAAACTTTAAACAATGCAAAAACCGCAATTGCGTTTGCACCAACCTAGTAGTAATTGACATTTTAGAGAAAGTACAGGGTTTTAAAGCAGCAGGTGCTGTGGAGATTTGATACAAACATCCCAGGTAAGGAAACTAACGTCCACAAAGGTAAAATGATTGATTACACTTAGTTTTGGTCCCAGACCTAGACCCCAGGTCTTATGAATCGGTTGCAGCTGTCTCTGTGCTACAGTTTTTGCTCTACAGCTGAAAATCATGTTGGATTATCTTTAGTTCTATCAACTCTGCTTTCTCCACAGTCGGAGTGTTTAAATGGGATAGATCTAATTCAGATCAAGTTGCCTTCAGCCTCCTAGATTCTTTCTTTTGTTTTCAGTCTTTTATTATCAGATTGGTGAGCTTCCGCTTTACTTAAAACACGCACTCGGAGTAACATCAAGGAGGAAGGTCGAAACCCACTCAAACGCAATGGCTAGGGACACAGGACCGAGACACACCCAGCCCCAGCTGTAAAAAGGTGAAGACTGCCCACCGTCAGGTCCAGCGTCCGAGGGCCACGTGCAGGAGGAGGGGCCGTCTTCTGGTTGGCGCCCGGAGGAGCTCCGTCCCTCCAATCAGCGCAGGCCCCGCGGTGGAGAGGGGGCGCGCCCTGCAGGGGAGGGCGGGGCCAGAGGCCTGTCCATCACCGAATCCGCGGGTGGCAGCACCTACCCCACCAAGGCACCTAGGCGAGACAGGGCGGGAGCGGGAAGGCCGCGGCGAGGGGGGAGGCGGGGCCAGGCCGGTGGGAGCCAATCCGCCCGGCAGCGCCAGGGGGCAGGGGCGGGGTCACCGTGCGCGACCCAAACACGCGGGTTCGGGCGCACCCTGGGGCCGCGCTGCTCCTTCGCCTTCCGGTGAAGCAGTACCTCCTTCCATTCTGAGCAGCCCCACCTCGTGGTCCAGACCCTACCCACCTCCCTGCCCCTCCTCTGGGGGAGCGCGGTGACGGTTGCCGGGAAGCGCGCGCTGCCCCTCCCTCTCCTCCTGCGTCCTCTCCTCCCGCGCCACCCGTTTTTCCTCCTTCTCAGTTAATAACAGCAGGGTGGCTGGGGGAGGAGGGAAGGTGGCCCCAGCGGAGTCTGGGCGGGCACCTCCCACTCACCCGCGAGCCGCCGTGGGAGCAGGAGGATGGCGGCGGTAGCGGCGGCCGCCCGGGAGGAGGCGGTGCCGAGGGCCCGGGCGCAGAGCGCAGCGGCAGCGGCAGAGAGCGGCAGCGGCCCGTCGCGGCGCACCAGAACCGAAAGCAGCGGCAGCCGCGCAGCCACCTGAGCCGCCCCTCCCGCCGGAGCCAGCGATCGGCGTCCGCGGGAGCCGGGACCTCCTTCCTCCCCATCTCTTCTCGTCTCCTGCGTCCCCAGACAGGCCGTCGATCTCGCTCGTCACCCCTTAGAAAAGCGCGGCGGGCGCCGACCGCCCCCTGGGGCGCCGG
Organism: Oryx dammah; assembly: GCF_014754425.2. Taxonomy (NCBI): domain Eukaryota; kingdom Metazoa; phylum Chordata; class Mammalia; order Artiodactyla; family Bovidae; genus Oryx; species Oryx dammah. Next base: position 66,352,389 of record NW_024070202.1, on the reverse strand, counting down.
GCGGCGGCCCTGGACGTGCGGGCTTCTTTCTGCGCCGGCCTCCGCGCCTCGGCCCTGCCCGCTCGCTCCCGCGCTCGCTCCCGCCCTCCCGACGCTCCGGGCACTGTGCACGGGCCCGGCCCGGGGCAGGGCGGACATGGGCGCCAAGCAGAGCGGGCCGGCCGCTGCTAACGGCCGCACCCGCGCGTACTCGGGCTCGGATTTACCTTCCAGCAGCAGCAGCGGAGGGGCCAACGGGACCGCGGGCGGCGGGGCGCGAGCCGCAGCCGCTGGGAGGTTTCCGGCTCAGGTGCCCAGCGCGCACCAGCCCAGCGCCTCCGGCGGCGCCGCGGCGGCCTCGGCGGCCCCGCGCAGCCGCTCCCTCGGCGGGGCCGTGGGGACCGTGGCTTCCGGGGCCCGGGCGGCGCAGTCAACCTTCAGCATCCCCAACAGCAGCAGCGGCCCGTACGGCTCGCAGGACTCGGTTCACAGCAGCCCGGAGGACGGCGGCAGCAGCGGCGGCAGGGACCGGCCGGCGAGCGGGGGTCCTGGAGGGCCGCGCCTGGTGATCGGCTCCTTACCAGCTCACCTCTCGCCGCACATGTTTGGAGGTACGGCCCTTTCTCTCTCTGCCTCCCGCGGGCGGCACGTGGGCCGCGGCTGCGCTTATTTTTATCCTTCTCCTTTTCTCCTTCAGCCCGAGCGCCGGGGGTTCGCCGCGCGGCCGGGCCGGGTCACCCCTCTTTGGAGTGGGAGGGAAAGAGAGAGGGAGAGAGCGCCTCTTAACCCCTGCAGCGCCGCTACCGCGGGACCCCAGTGTTTGGTTTTTGAACACCGCGTGCACCCTCACCTCTTCGTGGCTTTCTCATACAGAAAGCCCTTGTTTGCTCCCGGAGGTGAAGAGAGCAAATATTGTTTTAAAAACAAGCGCAATAGCTGGTGCTTGTGGTTTTTAGTAGCAGGAAGTCAGGACCCGTTGCTAAATGTAGTTGTATCTGGTGACTCGAGTGGTGAGCAGTTTTTAAAGGCCAAAAGTCAGAGTCTCAAATGAACAGATGAGTGTTTGGAAAAAGAGTTACCGCTTTGGGAGTAACTTATTGTAGAGCTGTAATTCTCATGTCTTGTGTCAGTAGTCCCACCTACTGTGTATGCTTAATTAGGTGAATGTGTTAATGAAAAGTATATTTTTAACCTCAGTAAACTACTTTAGATAATGATGAATGTGAGTTCTGCTTAATTTGGACAGAGCATTAAAAATTGAGAACTGTTTCTTAAGGAAAGAAACCAATAATCATTACAGCTCTGCCTACAAAATGCAGAAAAAGCCCAGGTGTTTTTGAAAAGCAGTGCTCGCTAGGGTTCAAGAAAGACCCTGTGAAAAATGGAAATTTTAGTAGCAAAACGGTATGTCTTTTTGGATTGATAGAAACAGGGGGGTACCCCTGATCTGAGTAAAGCAAATTCGACTTCTTCAGTTGTGTTTTATGGTCTCTACTTTCTTTCAGAGCAGTTAATGGTAAATGAATTAAGACACTCCCTTCCCAGTTCATGAAGAGTAGAAGTTAAATCTGGTTAGAGATGCAGACTATAGAAGAGAAACATTTCCATATCATTGCTTTCTTTACACATCATGATGTTACCTACAATTACAGTTGAGCACAGGTGAATAGTGAAAACACCATCTTCTCTATTTCTCTGCTTCCTTTACTCATGTTTATAAATGTGAGAAATTTGAGCAGGCAGTTGGTAAAGTAAAATGTTCAATAATGTAATTGCTCTGTTCTGTACTATCAGTATTCACATTAGCACAAATTTAAAATGGAGGCGACATGTTTAGTTTCCCCCCATCTTTTTAATACCTCTTTGCATATTCAAAATATAAAACTTTAATCACTTATTTTAATTACTTGTTATAAAATGATTTTTTCTTTGTAACTAAAAATACTGACTTTTCTTAAGATTGGCCCTTAAAACATTTCTTTTTGAGAAAAAGAACTAGTGCTGACTGTACTGTGATTTGTGATTCATAACTAACACAGCTGAAGGTCCTGTAGTACCACACCGAAGAATAACAAAAGACAGTTTCTTAAGAATGGGAGATTAGTGGCAAGGATAAAGGCTAAGCTGGTCCTAAAAAAATATATTTATTTTAAGATTAAAATTTGCATGTAGTTATGTCTAAAGCTTGCTAAAGAAAGGGAATAGGGAAAGGCTCATCAGATTAGTAACTTCTTTGGTATACTGCTGGTTTAACTTTTTTTAAAGGACTTTTTTTTCTTTTAACAGAGTTTATCTGTATGGGTTTCAAGTGTTTCATCTGGGGGTGGGGACAAATATTTGACACCTGTGCTGTTAATTCTTAGTGAAATAGCAGGTGAAGAAGATCTGGTTGCTGAAAGTTGGAGAAGTAAAGCATTTATCTTTTTTCTTCTCTGAGTTCTTAGATTTGTACACGTTAGCCGTTTTTAGTATTTTAGGGGTTAGCATGATTGGGGCCTAGTGGAAGCACAGTGACACTGAGAACTGTGGCAGCGTTTCCTAACCAAGTCTCTGTAGAGAATGGAGCCCCAGTGGCTTAAAAGTATCTGTTGTGTGCAATTAGTTAACTATTCTCGTGCATTTGGAATGTTTCTAGCTGTGTATCATTCTTAGGAAATTTGAGAAAACAGTCACTGGGACAATTTTGTGTTTGATAGTTCAGATGAGGGACTCTAGTTGAGAAAACTTGGAAGAGAATCAGAGAAATTACCTGTTCTTTCTAAATGATACGGACAGATCAAAGTGCCAGTACATTAAATCCTACTTAAGGCTGGGAGATGAAATACACTTGAGAGTGAAAAAGCATCTTTCTAGCAGTGTTTGCGTTAATGAGATTTTTTACCTGTATTTCAGTAGTTGGGCTCATTAGGGAAACTTAATAGAACCCTGTTTGTTGTCATCCTGAGATTTAGGGAACCAGATGATAAATATTTCTTTTTTAATTTTTTAAACTCTTTGAGTTTGTTACATATTGCTTTTGTTTTACATTTAAAATTTTTGGCCCCAAGCCATGTGGGATCTTAACTCCCTGACCAGGAATCGAACCTGTACTCTCCAGACTGGAAGGCAAAGTGGTAACGTCTGGACTGCCAGGAAAGTCCCTGAATCTTATTTTAAAAACTGGACTTCATTATTACTCCATGTTGACTTAATTTTTTAGTAATTTATTCAGTTAGAAATTGTGCAGATGTTTGGGCAAATAAAAAGGAACTCCATCTGAAAGTTGAAACAAGGATTATTTCTAAATTAGTGGAAAGTTATTTCTGTAATTTTATAAAACTTTAATTGATGTTTGTATTGTTACTGTTTCCTAATAGGAAAATATGGTACTAATCAGATACAAAATTATCTTTCCCTTATGGAAAAGGAAAATCTAAACAATATCACTTCATAGAAATTTAGACATCTGGTAAGTTGAATTGTTAACTAGTTCCATCGTAATGAATTACCAAATTAAATGAGGTTTTCTGTGTTGGTTTTATGTTTTGCTCTTTTTGGGACATGTATTGTGGCTATATTCACTCTTATTAATTCTCTCTAGAGAAATAGAAGAGAGGTACTTAATTTATATTTCAGTTTACAGAATTTTCTTAGAATTTCTTAGAACTGAGTTGTATATCAGAGTATGATTATAAAACATACAGGAATTTTTAGATCAAGTAGGTTTCTTTTTTTATTTTCAGAGTGCTAAGTTTAACAAAAGTTTTACAGTGAACAAGAGTCTTTTTTTTGTTTAATCACCTTTGTTTTAAAACAGGTCTTTAAGGGAATAGTCTAATATTGAAGACTTGATGGCATCTTATGATTTTCTTGGCTTTAGTGTATGTCTACATTTTTTTCACTACAAGTTGCTAATGTTTGTTAACATCAATTATGGATGGGAAAATAGTGTTTAATTATCTAGCAAGGATATCGAAGGTAAATTGGACTACAAAATTATGCCAGTCAATGGAGATCATTTCTGGAGAAATCATGTGGGGTCCTCATGTATCTCTGAGTCTGGAAGTGAGACGGAGAGATGAATTAATCTAGACAGTTTATTGATGGTACTGGGTTGCTTTTGGTCACCTCCTAATTGATTGGCTTAACTTTGGGTGTGTGATTGTAGTTCAGGTGCCTCCTGTTACTTGGGAACAATTGCTTCCTTTTATTGAAGTTTGTCATTGCTTAAAACTGAATATGTTAAAATATGTAGTTCTAGGCCAACTTCTCAATCTTCAGGACGGATGTGGGTTTTAAGGTGTTATCTGCATTAATTAACTGTGTTGAATTATGCTCAGTCACTATTACTTACCAGTATTTAGTGCCAGGATGTTTGAATTGGGGATATTGTGATTAATCTGCTTTCTATTCCTGAATGTTCTTTTATTCAGTTGAAAACTTACAGAGTGGTAGGAGAGAAATGTCTGCTTCAGAAAAATGACTAACCACCATCCTGTCACCCATCTCCTCCCGCATCCACCCCCCAGAAATCAAGAACTCTTGTGGTTAATTTTTCTCATTTGTAATCTCACATAATCCTTAAACACTCGATACTTTGTTATGCTAAAGTATGGGCTCCCTCATGAAAGTTTCTGCTTTGGGAATATTTTGAGTTTTCTTGCCTGCAGGGTGGAGCGGGTGCCCAAGGGAGGAGTGGTTTGTGTTGCAGTGGGCACCATCTGATAAGAGAGCAGCTGCCTGACCTGAGCACTTTTGATGCTTTGCTGACTGCAAAGCCAGTACAAGCTCCGTTGTTCTACTAACAGCTAGTGTCTCCAGCAAGTCCCCCAGTTTTCTCCAATTGGATTACTTTGCCTGGAAACCACTTATTTTCTTTACCAATACCACTAATTAGTTGTCAGTTTTTATAAGAATTGTGTCAAGGTTATACTTAATATGTATTCTGGGTATCTGCACAATTGGGTATATTAGCAAATAGGTTAAAAAAGAAGTATAGGAACTGCTATATGTAGCAAAATACTTCCTAATTAATTTTACATATATGTATATACTTGACTGGTGTTATTAAATTGTTCTCCACTTATTGAAGTGTTTAGAAATTGGAACAAACATGCCCTTTGTATGAACAGAGTTCAGAAATAGCTTAGGTTATGATTGTATTCAGTTGCAGGTAGTTTTCTGTGCTGCTTATTAAATACTACAATTCATTTCCTCATGGTTATTAAGCTGTTGGCAGCTTGCTTCTTCAAAGCCAGCAAAGGAGAAACTCGCAAGATGGGCCGGTGCTACACTCTTAGGTAAATATGTACACGTAATGACACTCAGCCCATGGCCCTTGCTGCGTTCCACTGGTTATAAACAAGTCACAGGTCCTGCTTATACTCAAGAGGGAGGGAATGACAGAAAGGTGTAAGTATCAGGAGGCAGGAATCACGTGTGCCCACACTGATGATAGATTTAGGTTAACCAGCGAAACATGCAACTGTTCTAACCATATTTTTGAATTTACTGTTTACTTTGAAGAAGTTATAATAGTGTAGATGCTAAGTATTGCTTTAATAAATGTGAATCGAGCCCTTTCTAGGGGCTGGCCATTGTAGTTGTCAGGGTTACAAACACAGGGCTGGTTCTTGCTCAGTGCTCAGTTGAATTTGAGATTGTTATACACTTGAGTTCTCTAAGATAGAACTGATAGAGTTGGGATCTGGGGTGTGTGGTGATGTCATTAACCAATATTAAAAATAAAGAAGAAAATAAGTTATAGGAAATGATAATGAGTCCTTTTAGGCTTGTTAAATTTTGAGGATTTCTGTCCAGAAGCATCTTTTAAGCATTTGGAAATATGTCTCCAATTTAGGACATTACAAAAAAAATTGAGAAATTGTCAATTTGAATATTATAAATGAAGCTGAACAGTGGTTAAGATTACTGAGGGATGGATACAAATTGAGGCACAAGCATAGAATCCTGGGGAGCAAGAATTTTAAGAGACAGGCAGAGCAGGAGGCCAGTGATTACAGTTAAAGCACAAGGAAAAGAAGTTGTTTAAAATGTTTTTATTATTAAAATAATATGTGTTCATTAGAGAAAGCTATAATGTGGGAAATACAGAAAGGCACATACAAGAAATTACAGATCACTTGTAATATCACCACGGGAAATAACCAGAATAGAATGTTGATGGCTATTTTTCTCATATGTTTTAGATAGAAACTTTGGAGGTCATTCTTGTATATTCTTTATTTTTAAATCTTTTGGATGTTCTAATATAAGATTTTAAGGCTACAGATTTTCCCCCAAGAATTGCTTTAGCTGAAGGCCACAATTTTTGAAGTGTTTTGTTAACATTCAGTTAAAAATATTATCTAATTTCCCTTGTGATTTCCTTTTTGACGTGTTGGTTACATATTCTTTGATAAAATACTCTTTCTGCTTAATCAGTTTCTTCTATCATGTTAAAATTTTTTATAGCATTATTTTTAATGACTGCCCAGTATTCCAGAGTTCATTCAATAAATATTTGATGAAGACCTACTTTGCCTTGCACTGTCCTAAGAATATAGAAGTGGAGAAATCTCTGCACTGTCATAGGCATCATATTATACTTGGGGGAGACAGTAAACAAACAAGTAAAATATCAATATACCATGTTTCAGAGGGTTTTGAATGTGATGCAGAAAAATGGGAGTGGAAAGGTAGAGATCGTGGGTTATAGACTTGTTTTTATTTTAAATAGGGTTTTAGGGATAACTTCTCTGATAAGGTGACATTCAAGCAGAAACTAAAGAAACAAGCCATGAAGAATCTCTAGGGGAAGAGCAAACGCCAGGAGAAGGAACAGTAACTAGAAAGGTGCTTAGGTGTGTTTGTAATGACTGTACCTGGTGTGTTCTGGGAACAGTTATAACACCAGTGTAGTTGGAGTGCAAGGGGTTGTAGATAAGGACTGGGATGGGGCATGAACTGCCTTATCACCGTCGATGTGGTTTTTAGAGTTTTGTTTTAGAGAGAGATGGGAACGCATTGCAGAGTTTTTTTGAGGAAGAGATTGACATAACCTGACTTAGGCTTTTAAAAGATTGCTCTGGGAACCATGTGGAAGTCGACCCTAAGGAGCAAGAGTCAAGCAAAGGTGTAAAACCCTTGCAAGAGATAAGTGACTTGGACAGAGTCGTGGCACTGAAGTTGGTGAAGAGTTGGTAGACTCTGGATATCTAGCTCTCTGAAGGTGGAGTCACCTAGATGTAGAGATTGATATTCAACCAGCCCTTGAGTGGCATGGGGTTAGGGGTGCAGGTGCTCTGGGCAGTCCAGTCTAATTTGTAGCCCTTCTCTGAAAGAGCCATTCCTCTGTATCCATGGTTAGCAATGGAGGACTCAACCAAACTGCAGATGGTGTGTTGTCATTGTTCAGTCGCTAAGTCATGTCCGACTCTTCTCCAGTAGAATGCAGCATGCTAGGTTCCTTTGTCCTTCTCTATCTCTTGGAGTTTGCTGGAATTCATGGTGTACTGGAGTATTTACTATTGAAAAAAGTCCACGTATTTGACCTCCACAGTTCTAATTTGTATTGTTCACGGGTCAACTGTAGTTTGAAGTTTGGTTCTTTCAAATTATTAGGAAGAGTCCTACAGTAGCTCACAGACTCAAAGGACCAAGTTCAGGAACCAGCATCAGTGGAGCTGAGATTGAGAAATTCTGTATGTGCATGCATAGTTCAGTTGCGTCTGACTCTTGTGACCCCATGGACTGCAGCACACCAGGCCTCCCTGTCCATCGCCAACTCCCGGAACTTACTCAGACTCATGTCCATTGAGTTGATGATGCCATCCAACCATCTCATCCTCTCTCATCCCCTTCTCCTCCCACCTTCAATCTTTCCCAGAATCAGAGTCTTTTCAAATGAGTCAGCTCTTCGCATCAGGTGACCAAAGTACTGGAGTTTCAGCTTCAGCATCAGTCCTTCCAATGAATATTCAGGACTGATTTCCTTTATTATGGACTGGTTGGATCTCTTTGCAGTCCAAGGGACTCTCAGCAGTCTTCTTACACCAACACCTCGGAGGAGTCTTCTCCAACACCACAGTTCAAAAGCATCAGTTCTTCAGCTCCCAGCTCTCTTTATAGTCCAACTCTCGCATCCATACATGACTACTAGAAAAACCGTAGCTTTGACTAGATGGACCTTTGTTGGCAAAGTAATGTCTCTGCTTTTTAATATGCTGCCTAGGTTGGTCATAACTTTTCCTCCAAGGAGCAAGCGTCTTTTAATTTCATGGCTGCCGTCACCATCTGCAGTGATTTTGGAGCCCCCCCAAATAAAGTTTGTCACTGTTTCCATTGTTTCCCCATCTATTTGCCATCAAGTGATGGGACCAGATGCCATGATGTTAGTTTTCTGGATGTTGAATTTTAAGCCAACCTTTGAGTCTCCTCTGTCACTTTCATCAAGAGGCTGTTTAGTTCTTCTTTGCTTTCTGCCATAAGGGTGGTGCCATCTGCATATCTGAGGTTATTGGTATTTCTCCTGGCAGTCTTGATTCCAGCTTGTGCTTCATCCAGCTCAGCGTTTCTCATGATGATCTCTGCATGCACACCCACACCCTAGTTTTCATTTTGCTTGTTACCTAGTTTTATCCTCTTATATGTGTATAGGCTTTATTTAAGGTGATGGCCTGTTGGCTCGTGCTTACTTCCATCTACATGTCATCTGAGTGGCCTGAAGGGAATATTTTCCTCCAGCTGTAGCAAGAGGACTCTGATTTAAGTTGTGTGCCTATCCACACATCAGTCACCGAAGCGAAGGAGATGGAATGCACTCTCGGAATGAGATGGCTGTGTTCTGTTATCATAGGGAGGAGTTTGGGTTTTCGGAGTCAGGCTGCCTGGGTTGAGTCCATCCACACTGTGTGACCTTAAGTAAGTTATTTAACCGCTTCATACCTTAGTTTTTTCACCTCTAAAGTCAGGATAAAAATAAATCTTGTTTTGTGGTATTGTGAGGTTTAATCTGTTTATCTTTTTAACATTTGAACTGCTATCAAAAATTAAAACATTCAAGACTCATATCCCTCTTCTCATTCTCACCCTCTTCAGGAAGACCATGTCCTTTACTTTTCTCAACTTCTCAGATTTTGAAAAAAAAAAAAAAAATCCAAGTATTTAGTTTTTATGTATGTGTTTTCTATTCCCATGAATCTCCCTTGAATATCTGGATTAAGCTTTACAGCACATGTACTGTGTTAATCAGAAGGTAAAATTTTGTAAATTCAGTGTTTTCAAGTACATCTTGTATTTGAGAACACAGCTAATGATCACTAAAATTATTGTATATCTAAATCATATATAAAAACTTGCTGCTCCAGACAGATGTTATATTTTTACTTGTGTAAAGTAAATATATGTAAACTGAATTGTTGAGCCAAAGAAAATAGGTATAATGTGGACTATAGAAATGTGGCAATCATAAAATTGTCTTACAAATAAAATTATGCTGTACTTAATAGCTGTTTTTTCATAAGCATTTGAAGTGCTGCAAACATTGCTGATCAGTTGGAGTATATTTTGTGGGTGGTGGGAGATGGTTGGTGAGAAGCAGGTCAGTTCTTATAAATATATGCTACTTCTCCAGGGAAGTATCCAAAACCTTAGCGTTTTTATGCTGTATGATTTGCTGCATCTCAGGCAACCTGGGTGACATGGCATTTGATAAAGGAGCATGCGGCTTTGCTGGTGTTTTGGCACGCTGTGGTCTAGGCCTCTAAGGTCTTGACTGGGACACATCTTCAGAAGCAGTGCATCTTTGAAAGCAGTGGACCTGGTCACCTTTACATCTCAGTTAATTCCTGCGTTTCACTCTTCTCAGCATCTTGCCATGTAAAGAATTGTTCAGAGGAATGTAATTAGTTTCCTAAGAGAACACTTAAATGAGGAATACTTAATATTATAGACCACTTTTAGTGTCTCTTGAAACATAGAACTGATACTGTTTTTACGTGGTAATTTGTGGATTAGAAAAGTGACTTCACAAGCACTGACTCATTTGCATTTCATAAACATAATTTCTTTGGTTATTTAGAGATGAACATCAGAAGTTAGATGAATTCCAATTCTGTATTTGTTGTATTTTTACTTATTCCCAGGTGGCGCAGTGCTAAAGAATCCACCTGCCAATGCTGGACACACAAGAGACACGGGTTCAATTCCTGGGTCAGGAAGATCCCCTGGAGTAAGAAATGGCAACCCACTCCAGAATTTATGCTTGAAAAAATCTCCTGGACAGAAGAGTCTGGGCTACAGTCCATGGGGTTTCAAAGAGTCAGACACAACAAGAGACTGGACATACATTTCATATGTTGCAATGCACAGATCCTAATTTACATTTTAAAGAGTTTTAACAAATAGATTTGACAATACACTGTGTAATCAACACACTGTTAAAAGTAGGAAACACTTTCTTTATCCCCAAAAGTTCACTTAGACTCCTTCCAAGTCATTCCCACGGTACTTCTTAGAGATGATTAATATTACCTATTTCTGTTATCATAAATTATCGTATCATCTATTATACCATCTATTATCATAGATTAAATAGTTGGATGGTGTCACCGCTCAATGATCATGAATTTGAGTAAACTCCAGGAAATAATGAAGGACGGGCATGCTGCAGTTCATGGGATTGCAGAGTCAGACGTGACTTCACAGCTGAACAACAACGTTGTCATACATTAGTTTTATAACAGGTAGTTCTTCATGTTGAGGGTTTGGGGTAGTTGTAAAGTTAAAAATAGGAGACATTGGAAAGTTTAATAAAATTTTTTCTTGCCACTCCCTCCCTGCAGTAACACTGTCCTCTAATGTGTGGACACTAAGCCTGAGAATACCCACAATGTTTAATCAGTGATAGATTTATAGTAGGATACTTGAGTGTGTAAATACCTCAAATAAAGGAGAAATTTAATTTTAAAATTAATGCTTAATTTATCCCTAAACTTTATCAACTCTTTAATCTTAAATTATCTGATTGGAAAAGGTTTTGAATGATACTAAATGTTTTAGATGGTATTCAGTATATCGAAGTGGGATATAGTGGTTAATTGTTTCTTCAAATTGTCAATTCTTCGGAAGAGGACAGCATTCAGGAAGCTTTGTTATTAGGATCGGTGCTTCTAAACATGGGAGAAATGTAACTTGTCCAAGGAATGTAGAGAAGTGATTGAACAAAGATGAAAGAGTTGGTTATTTCCTATGTTTTTGGTTTAGTCTAAATCTTTTAAAAATTAAGTAGATAGTAGCTAGACATCTAATTTTCTTTCTTATGTTTTCTGTTTTTGTATATAAATCAGGAAGTATAAATGAGTCAAAGATCTTAAGTTTTCTGTACAACTTAACTGTAATCCACAGTAACAGCTAGTTAGTAGAAATTCCAGTCTTACGCAAGAAGAACCAGAAAAAGGAGTTCTTAGGCTATTTTTGACAGTGAGACAGACTATACTGAATCTTGAATATGGATTCTGTATTCACCAAGGATGAGAACGGGAGAAGAATCTCCTCAGTTTTTATATGATGCATGTATCAGGCTATGTGGACTGAAAAAGGTGACTAGGAAGACAGAACCTCAGCCTGGAGATTCCTTCAGTATCTATGGAGAAGAGTATTCATAAAAAGCTAGTATAAAGAGCCTAACTGAAATTCTTAAAAGCCATCAGGGACATGGTTAGCTGCATTCACTTTTGATATATTAGATATTTTTGGAAGGGTCATTGGTTATGGTGAGAACAGATTCTACCTTGAGGTCAGTAAAGCTTGTTTTATGACCTTCATCTTTCATTTTCTTGGGCTTCAGTTTCCAGGATAGACTGAAGAATAATGAAGCTTAAGAAAACAACTCTGTCCGTGCCTTGAAATTGAATATACTAATGCAGACAATTCCCATTTTTACAAATTCCAAAAGGGTAATTAAATTTGCTGTGTAAGAACAAATGATTAGGACAGCAGCCTAGAGGCCTATCCTCTTGCAGGTTAGTGCGCTGAAGAGAGTCATAATGATACTTGCAGAAAGGCGCATGCTGTTGCTTGTTCAGGGAAGGAGGTGGTTTCACTTTTTTCAGAGCGGGTGGTAAACTAGCTCTGTCAGCATTATTCCTTGGTGTTCTGAAAGCAGTCCTCCTCTTTCCGAGTCAAGAGCGCTAGAAGAATTTGAGAAATCTGACAAGCTTATGCCACAGAAAATTGAGGTCCTTTGGGGACCAAATTAGCTGTCATTCTATTGACATTGTTCTTGCTTTTGCTATGTATCCACATACTTAATGTCTTAAGGGTTTTTAAAGAAAGTAGCTTTATAATGTGGCAAGCACTAGAAAGAGTGTTTCTTGTTGGGACAGTGAACTTTTATAAGCCAATGCACAGGACTTAGAGATATCTTTTGTGTTTAGCTGGCTTTAAACTTGAGTATGGAAGAAACCTAAACTCTTCTCTTATTATCATGCACAGTCTGTGTATCTGATTCTTCTTATTCACTCAGTCAAAAAATATTCAATGCCAGCTGCAGGAAGCTAGGTAAGCTTTCTGGTACTGGGAATGCAAAGGTGAAAACCACTTTTGTCCTCAGGAAGTCTGTCTAGTGGACAGACTGGAAACTACAAAATTAAGTATACAGTGGTACGGGTTTTGTTTTGGTGATTTTGTTACCAAATTTGTGTATTTGTGTGTCTATAAGGAAAAAAGACCAGAAGGTAATACCCATACACTAAAAGTTGGTTATCTGGCTCGTAGGAATTTCTCGTTTTGTCGTTTATTTTCTTATAGTAATACATGTGTACCTTTTATAAACAGAAAAGAACTGGTAGCAGTATCATTATCATGGCTATTCTTCTTACTGTTACTACTCCTGTACTACCGTTACTCATACTTTGAGAGCTCAGGTTCATACTTAAGTTTGTCTGACTTCCGGTGTGTGCCCTTAGCCCTCAGGCCCCATGGAACAAAATCTGCTTTGGGACAGGATCCTTGAGAGTTTAATCATATTAAAACACTGGTCCCATAAGATTCTCCTAGAAGAGAGAGTTCTGCAGCCAGGGAAGTTTTATAAAGAAATTTGGTTAACTCCTTTTAATTCAGTATCTCCTTAATTAGTTTCACAGTAACTTGACTTCTGTTTCATTAATCCTTTATTGATGTTCTGTGGCTCTTGAACTTTAGTGGGCATCACCCCCACTCCCAAAGTGTTTGACTCAGTGAGTTTGGAATGCTGCTGGTTTGAGAGTCACACCTAGCACTCTCTCTCTTAGGTGATTTGCAGCCCCATTTTTGCATTGAGATGTAAACTTGACAAGTCATAGGTTATGATGGTAGTATTTTCCTGCTGAAAGAAGATATCTAAAAATAGGAAATAATTGTGGTATAGAAAGAGCCGTCAAAGGGGTTTCATTAACTAAATTAACCAGGGGGCATTATTTCTCTTCTACCATCAGTATTTCTCTGTTACCTTGTGAGCTTGAGTTTAGGTATCTGTAGATGGAAATGATTAAACCTACCTCAGAAAGTTTTAATAAGGATTAAATGATGTAGTATTTGCAAAAGTGCCCAGTGCTCCCTACTTAGTGCTCACATTCTAAATGCTCACCACCTTGTTAAAGTACATTCTGTGGGCCAATTGCATTACATTTACTTGTGAGCTTATTACAAATGCAGAATTTGGGCCCCATCCCAGACTTATTGAAAGAGAAAAAGTGAAAGTGAAATTTGCTCAGTGGCAGACTCTTTGCGACCCCATGGACTATACGGTCCATGGAATTCTCCAGGCCAGAATACTGGGATGGGTAGCCATTCCCTTCAAACAGAATCTGCATTTTAAAAAGGCCCAGGTGATTTGTATGTATATTACCACACAAGAAGCACAGCTAGTAGCATACACCTTGAAAACAGCTTCTCTAGTGTAGCATGTGACTTACTCTCCAGTTTATAAACTGACCATCCAGGGCTGTTTCTGTATGGATGTCACCAGCTGGGCTATTATTTATTCTAGACCTTAGAGATACTTTGTCCAAAATGATAGTATCTACTGTAGTGTTTACTAGCCATAAAATCGGAGAAGGCAATGGCACCCCACTCCAGTACTCTTGCCTGGAGAATCCCAGGGACGGGGGAGGCTGGTAGGCTGCCGTCTGTGGGTGTCGCACAGAGTTGGACACAACTGAAGTGATTTAGCAGTAGCAATAGCCATAAAATAATATATCCTATTTATAAATCTTGAGTGCTATTGTTAAAATCTTGAAATGGCACATAAAAATATAAGAAAATAAAAAATACCTGAAAATCCAGTAAGACAAATTACTTGAAAAGTTGCTTGAAAACCTGCTAAGATAAATACCACTGACACTTTGGTACATCTCTTTATACATATATGTATGTTCCCACCAATTTTTTTTTGCTTGCTTTTTCTTTTTTACCCCCCACACCTTTACCTGCCAGATAAACTGATTTCATGTTTATTTTCTGAACCTTTGTGCTAGGCATGGATATAACATATACACATACATAGGAATTTTGTGGTTTTATAACATGGATTGTATTATGAATACTTTTCTACATCTTGTTTTTTTTTTCACTTAAAACACTTTGAAAATTCCTCAAGTAATATACTTAAGATTCTTTTTAATGACTGCAAGATATTTCACAGTTGCCCTGTTGGATAAATTATTGAGCTTTTTTTTTTTGACTACTACAAACAAATGAAAATCAATGTGCATATGTTCTTTATATATTGATGTTATCCCTGGGATGAATTACCAGATGGAGATTGCTGGATCAAAGGGTAATTTTTAGAAGTCATTTTATTGTGTAATATATTTTACATGCAGAAAAATATGTAAAATTGTATGCATCTTTCAAGACTAATAAAGTGAGTCCTTTTGTTCGCCACCCATGCCAAGAAATGGACAGTTCAGTGTTTATTAGAATCTCCCTCTTGGTCTTCTGTTGTATTATACTTGCTTCTGAGAAAAATATTTTTCTTACTTTCTTTATGGCTTCATTGCTAAGTTACGCATCTCTAAAACCTAAGCGTCCTCAAATAATAGACTACGTCATGAATACCATGTAAATGGAGTCATTCTAATAGATGACTTTATTTACAGTTCATCCATGTTGTTTGTAGCTGTAGCTTACTTATCTTTATTGATACATTGTATTCTATTGAATGAATATCCCACAATTTATTCATTTTAATTGTTGATGGAATTGGTGGTGTTTCTGATTTTGCATTATTATAAAGATGCTGCTGTGAACGTTTTTATTCATGACTCCTTTTGCACATGTTCACAAGTACTTTGGGACAGTGGTCATTAAACCTTTTTGCTTTTTTATCTCCTGAATTTAAAAAATTGAAGTATAGTTTATTTCCAGTGTTGTGTTACCTTCTTATGTACAGCAAAGTGATTTAGTTATATACACGCGCACACACACACATATATATATACTTTTTCAGATTCTTTTCCATCATAGTTTATTACTTGATACTTGATATAGTTCCCTCTATACAATAGAACCTTGTTTATCTGTTTTATTCAATATATATATATATATATATTTTGTATTTGCTAATCCCAAACTCCTAATTTATCCCTCCTCCCTGCTTTCCCCTTGTAACCATAAATATATTTTCTGTGTCTGTGAGTCTGTTTCTGTTTTATAAATAAGTTCATTCATATTGTACTTTGGATTCCACATGTAAGTGACATATCTGTCTGATTTCACGTAGTATAATCTCTGGGTCCATCCATGTTGCTGCAAATATCGCATTCCTTTTTATAGCCAAGTACAGTTGCCTCGTGCGTGTGTGTGTATATACACCACATCATCTTTATCCATTCATCTGTCGATGGACATTTACGTTGCTTCCATGTCGTGGCTTTTGTAAATAGTGCTGCTGTGAATATTGTGGTGCGAGTATCTTTTTCAGTTAAGAGTTTTCTCTGGGTGTATATTCAGGAGTAGGAGTGTTGGATCATATGGTTACTTTCTTTTTAGTTTTTTAAGAAACCTCTATGCTGTTTTCCATAGTGCCTCACCAGTTTATAATCCTACCAGCAGTGCAGGAGAGTTCCTGTTTCTCTGCATCCTCTCCAGCATTTATTATTTGTAGACTTTTTAATGAGGGCTGATCTTACTGGTGTGCGGTGACACTTGATTATGGTTTTGATTTACATTTCTTTAATAATTAGCAGTGTGCATCTTTTTGTGTGCTGTTGACCATTTGTATGTCTTCTTTGGAGAAATTCCTATTTAGGTCTTTTACTTGATTTTTGATCCCCAAATAATTTTTTAAACTATCTACCTCTTTTTCATTTTTAAGTTGACATCTAGCTTTTTTTATCATAATGTTTAAATAGTTGTAAGAGATATAATTTCAGGAATATTAAAAATATTGATGTTTTAAAATACTAATATCACTGTTTTAAATATATCCAATGGGATATAAATATAATATCCTAGTGTCTTGAGATTTGCCTGCGTCCTTTATAACATTCATGAAGATGCTAGTCTTTAGTTGTTGGAAATTTTACATTGTTCCTTTTTTACCTTGAAGTAGTATTTGTATTTTATTTCCACCACAGAATTTTGCACCAGAGAACCATTCTTTTATGTTTGAGTCTTCACTGGTCACTTTATCATACTCCTCTTCATGTATTTTTATGTGTGTGTGTGTGTATATATATATACACACACACACACACGTGCATATTATGTAGTACTGGTACATAAAACAATATATTTAAAATACAATTTAAATTTCATTAAACATTTTGTTGCCATCAGACTCTAGATACTAAACATTGCAGCTGATGATAATATCAGTTCAGTTCAGTCACTCAGTCCTGTCCGACTCTGTGACCCCATGGATTGCAGCACACAAGGCCTCCTTGTCCATCGCCAACTCCCAGAGCTTGCTCAAACTCATGTCCATTGAGTCAGTGGTGCCATCCAACCATTCATCCTCTGTCATCCCCTTCTCCTCCTGCCTTTAACCTTTCCCAGCATCAGGGTCTTTTCAGATGAGTCAGTTCTTCACATCAGGTGGCCAAAGTATTGGAATTTCAGCTTCAGCATCAGTCTTTCCAGTGAATATTCAGGACTGATTTCCTTTAGGATGGACTGGATGGATCTTCTTGTAGTCCAAGGGACTCTTGAGTCTTCTCTAACACCACAGTTCAAAAGCATCAGTTCTTTGGCACTCAGCTTTCTTTATGGTCCAACTCTCACATCCATACATGACTACTGGAAAAACCATAGCTTTGACTAGATGGATTTTTGTCAGCAGTGTCTCTGCTTTTTAATGTGCTGTCTAGGTTTGTCATAGCTTTTGTTCCAGGGGCAAGCATCTTTTGATTTCACAGCTGCAATCTCCATCTGCAGTGACTTTGAAGCCCCCCAAAATAAAGTCTCTCACAGTCTCCATTGTTTTCCCATCTATTTGCCATGAAGTAATGGGACCGGATGCCATGATCGTCGCTTTTTGAATGTTGAGTTTTAAGGCAGCTTTTTTCACTCTCCTGTTTCACTTTCATCAAGAGGCTCTTTAGTTTCTCTTCACTTTCTGCCATAAGGGTGGTGTCATCTGCATATCTGAGGTTATTGATATTTCTCCAGGCAATCTTGATTCCAGCTTGTGCTTAATCCAGCCCAGCATTTCACATGATGTACTCTGCATAGAAGTTTAATAAGCAGGGTGACAATATACAGCCTTGATGTACTCCTTTCCAAATTTGGAACCAGTCTGTTGTTTCATGTCCAGTTCTAGCTGTTGCTTCTTGACCTGTATGCAGATTTCTCAAGAGGCAGGTTAGGTGGTCTGGTATTCCCATCTCTTTCAGAATTTTCCACAGTTTATTGTGATCCACACAGTCAAAGGCTTTTGTGTAGTTAATAAAGCAGAAGTAGATGTTTTTCTGGAACTCTTGCTTTTTCCATGTTCCAGTGTAAGTTGGCAATTTGATCTCTGGTTCCTCTGCCTTTTCTAAAACCAGCTTGAACATTTGGGTGTTCTTGGTTCACAAACTTTTGAAGTCTTGTTTGGAGAATTTTGAGCATTACTTTGCAAGCGTGTGAGATGAGTGCAATTGTGCTGCAGTTTGAGCATTCTTTGGCATTGCCTTTCTTTGGGATTGGGATGAAAACTGACCTTTTCGAGTCCTGTGGCCACTGCTGAGTTTTCCAAATTTGCTGGCATATTGAGTGCAGCACTTTCACAGCATCATCTTTTAGGACATGAGATAGCTTAGCTGGAATTCCATTACCTCCACTAGCTTTGTTCATAGTGATGCTTCCTAAGGCCCACTTGACCTCGCACTCCAGGATGTCTGGCTCTAGGTGGGTGATCACATCATCATGGTTATCTAGATCATTAAGATCTTTTTTGTATAAATTTTCTGTGTATTCTTGCCACCTCTTCTTAATATCTTGTGCTTCTGTTAGGTCCATACTGTTTCTGTCCTTTATTGTGCCCATCCTAGCATGAAATGCTCCCTTGGTATCGAATATTCTTGAAGAGATCTCTAGTCTTTCCTATTCTGTTGTTTTCCTCTATTTCTTTGCATTGATCACTGAAGGAGGCTTTCTTATTTCTCCTTTCTATTATTTGGAACTTTGCATTCACATGGGTATATCTTTCCTTTTTTATTTTGCCTTTAGCTTCTCTTCTTTTCTCAGCTATGTTTAAGGCCTCCTGAGACAGCCGTTTTGCCTTTTTGCATTTCCTTTTCTTGGGGATGGTGTTGATCACTGCCTCCTGTACAGTGTCATGAACCTCCATCCATAGTTCTTAAAGCACTCCTGTCTATCAGATCTAGTCCCTTAAATCTATTTCTCACTTCCAGTGTATAATCATAAGGGATTTGATTGAGGTCATACCTGAATGGTCGAGTGGTTTTCCCTACTTTATTCAATTTAAGTCTGAATTTGGCAATAATGAGTTCATGATCTGAGCTACAGTCAGCTCCTGGTCTTGTTTTTGCTGACTATATAGAGCTTCTCCATCTTCAATTGCAAAAAGTATAATCAGTCTGATTTCGGTGTTGACCATCTTGTGGTGTCCATGTGTAATTCATCTTTTGTGTTGTTGGAAGAGGGTGTTTGCTATGACCAGTGCATTCTCTTGGCAAAATTTATGAGCCTTTGCCCTGTTAATTTTGTACTCCAGGGCCAAACTTGCCTGTTACTCCAGGTATCTCTTGACTTCCTACCTTTGCATTCCAATCCCCTATGATGAAAAGGACATCATTTTTGGGTGTTAGTTCTAGAAGGTCTTGTAGGTCTTCATAGAACCATTCAGCTTCTTCAGTATTAGTGGTTGGGGCATAGACTTGGGTTACTGTGAAACTGAGTGGTTTGCCTTGGAAACAACTGAGATCATTCTGTCATTTTTGAGATTGCACCCAAGTACTGCATTTCAGACTGTTTTGTTAACTATGATAGCTAATCCAGTT
This sequence comes from Oryx dammah, assembly GCF_014754425.2. Classification (NCBI taxonomy): domain Eukaryota; kingdom Metazoa; phylum Chordata; class Mammalia; order Artiodactyla; family Bovidae; genus Oryx; species Oryx dammah. Next base: position 66,332,944 of record NW_024070202.1, on the reverse strand, counting down.
CTTCTAAGGTATTCTTGGGCACAGTAGTAGATACAGTGGTCATCTGAATTAAATTCGCCCATTCCAGTCCATTTTAGTTCACTAATTCCTAAAATGTCGATGTTCACTCTTGCCATCTCCTGTTTGACCATTTCCAATTTACCTTGATTCATGGACCTAACATTCCAGGTTTCTATGCAGTATTGTTCTTTACAGCACTGGACTTTACTTCCATCACCAGTCACACCCACAGCTGGACATTGTTTCCGCTTTGGCTCTGTCTCTTCATTCTTTCTGCATTTATTTCTCTACTCTTCTCCAGTAGCATATTGGTCACCAACCGACCTGGGGAGTTCATCTTTCAGTGTCATTCTTTCCGCCTTTTCATACTGTCCATGGGCTTCTCAAGGCAAAAATGCTGAAGTGGTTTGCCATTCCCTTCTCCCGTGGACCATGTTTGTCAGAACTCTCCACCATGACCCTTCCATCTTCGGGGACCCTACATGGCATGGCTCATAGTTTCATCGAGTTACACAAGGCGGTGGTCCATGTGATTAGTTTGGTTAGCTGTCTGTGACTGTGGTAATAGTAGGCTATAAAAATGAAAGTTAAAGGAGTATAATAACTGAATTTTTAATAAAACGTGATGATGTTTATCTAGGAGTTTCTCTGGAGCTGTTGTGGGCAGTGTGGGGGTCAGTTCAGTGTCAGACAGTCCCTTGTTCCGGCTTGTATTTGTTCTCAAGGTCTGTGGTTTCCCCTCAAATGCACAGCCTCAGCGTTATCTGCAGAGTTTTAATCTGTTGCACCTGTCACTTCCAGAGTGGTTCCCCCTTCTTTGTTTACTTTGGCTTTCCCTGTTTCCAAGTCTCCTCAGTGTCTAATTTCTACCCTGACACGAGGAGGCCAAGGTGGCCCCTTATTTAGACTCACTTGTTCAGTTGTAATGTGGAGAGGGAGGGACACCCAAACAAATACTGCTAGCATGTGTGGGGAGTGCTCGCAGGGAGTGGATCGCGCTGGGATTCCCTCAGCCCGAGGCGGCATGTACTTCCCAGGTCCACACTGCTCTGGCTCCAGGGTGCCCTGTAAGTGCACCGTCCCATGTGGGCCCTTTGTTTCATGCACTTCCTGGTCTAAGCTACTCAGGTTCTCAGGTGCTCTGCAAGGGCACAGACCCAGATGGGCTGTGTGTTTTGTGCCCTTCCCGGGTCCAAGCCTCTCAGACAGCTGGGTACTTGTCGAGTGCCCTGTCCCAGGTGGATCGTGTGTCTTAGGCACCTCCTTGGTCCTGGCTGCTCTGTTTCTCATTAATCAAAGTCGCCTCAGTCGTGTCCGACTCTGTACAACCCCATAGACGGCAGCCCACTAGGCTCCCCCATCCCTGGGATTCTCTAGGCAAAAACACTAGAGTGGGTTGCCATTTCCTTCTCCAATGCATGAAAGCGAAAAGTGAAAGTGAAGTTGCTCAGTCGTGTCCAACTCCTAGCGACCCCATGGACTGCAGCCCACCAGGGTCCTCCATCCATGGGATTTTCCAGGCAAGAGTACTGGAGTGGGGTGCCATTGCCTTCTCCACATTACAAAAATAACATTCAAATTAGGCAAATTATATACACACACACGTATATATATGTTTATCTATGAAGTAGCAGCATTCTGTTTAAATAGGCCATGTAGGTGATTCTGATGCATGTTAAAGTGTGAGAATTTCAGTACCTTACGGTCCCTAGGGTTGCAGAGAGTTGGACACAACTGGAGTGACTTAGTATGTATACCTCAAGACAAAAGCTTGTCACCGTTCATTGTACTGTTTTGGATTTTCAGTCCTTTTTCATTTTCTGGCCTAGGAATTTGTATCTTCCTTGCTAGCTTGTTAATGTTTTTAAGATTTTTTTTAATGCTAGATTTTTATTTATATTTTTTCTGTTAGGATTGACCTAGGTACCTACTCTTCTGTATTCCTGGGACATCTTTCTCTGTTACTAAATTCGGTAGATTTTGCCAGGTTGCTCTCTAGGGAAATACAAGCTAAAGTAGTAATGAGCACTTTATTCCCGTCAGATTGGCAGAAAGTAAAGTAGTAGCAACATACCATTGCAGGTGAGAGGGGAGTAAGTGTGATAGTGGTGTAAATGTAAGTTGTTCTGGTCTTTTAGGCAACTTAAAATCAGCTTGGGTCAGGCAAAAACCATCATGTCAAAGGAATAGGTTGGGGGAAGTATGTTTACAGCAAAGGAAACTGGCCACTGCTTTCATTTTTCTGTGATGAGGAATGGGAATGAATGATTGTTACTCATTTTTATGTTTAAGCCCTGGGGAGTAGCTTTTGCTTAACTGAACAAAAAGAATAGGTGGATTTAGGGAATATTTACATAGGCTTGGAATAAATAAGTGAAAGCCCTGGTGGATTAAACTGCTGAAACTTCCTTACTAATCCACCAAAATGTATAATAGCAAAGTGAGGGAAATAAGTGAAGGACTGGGGTGACTTAAAAAGGGAACTGTATGCCAGTGGTGTGCTGGAACTGGCTCCAATTGTTAAATTCAGGATTTGGGCAGCCATCATTAAAATTACATAAACATACAGTTAGATAAATTACATTTTGAACAAAGATAATACTCAAAACTCAACACTTCCTAGTTATTTTACTATATTTTACTGTTAATGTGTTCTTGAGGTTATTGGCATCTATTTGATTGTATCTGTATGGTGGAAATACTATAAAATGATGTACTAGTGCTCATCTCTTCCCAATTCTGTGTTCAGTGATGATCCTTTGGTGGCTTAAAATCAGACAAATCATGGAAATTAGCAAATACTGAAAGTCAGGATTTTTTTTTTGCTCTGAAGAACAGTTGTTACGCACTCACCAGAACACCACTTGGGTATGTAATATTTTGCTGTTTGAGATACCAATTGCTTTTCATCTCTTTAAATATAGTTAGCTTTCTGAAGTTTTAGGCCTTCCAATATTATGTGTAAAGCTTTAACTGTTCTTAGGGAAATAGTTATTTTAAACGAATCTTAAAGGAAGATATGCCTTTTACTTATCTGTAAGGTATGTAGACTGTATCTGCAAATTTGTTCTAGTCTTTTAAAACATTGTTATTTAAAGGTATCTTGATAAACTTTTGTTTTTCTTGTAAGTCATTAGTTTCATTTATTGAGTTCCTTGTAGCAAGAAGGAATATACTTTTTTGTTATTTTTAAAATGAGTGTGTGTGAGAGAGAGATTGAGAGATTTGAGTCTCGCACCAGTGTTATCAATAAAGTTGACCAGTTAACACTGAGAAACATTATTTGTCCAGTATTTTTATTTATGACTAGAGTTTGATTTTTTAAAATAAGATTAAAATAGTGTTTTAATTTCCTACTTGTGTATGTGGTGTCTTTATGTTCAGGTACTTAGAAAATCAACGAATTGGGAAGCTCTTCATAAAACTTTTGATTAATGTTACATTGGTCTGCCATACATATTTTCAGCACTCACAGAAATAAGAAAATGACATTGAAATAATGTGAAAATACTATTTTAAGTTGCTTACTTATTCTGCAGTATAGTGGTTTACATTTTTGGATATATAGTTGGGCCTTTGCGACTTTGGTCAAATCATTTAAACACCAAACCTGTATTTCCTCAAATAAGTGGTTATAATAAATAGTATCTGCCTCATGTGGTGGTTTTGAAAATTAGATGAGGTAGTGTAGCATTCAGCAAATCACTTGACTTAATAGCAAAGTGCTCTGCAAGTATGAGCTAACATCCTTATTACCAAAATCATAAATCCTCCTATCTACAGATTGCTTTGAATGGTGGGTATGAAGCTGTAGTAAGTAAAAGATGGTATGATATACTTTACAAAACAATAAAAGCTAATATAACAAAGTTGTGAGTAAAATTCCATCTTTTATGGCACATTAGGTACATATAAGTAAGGTAATGTCACCTTTCATTTGTTCAGGGTGATGGTTCGATATGAACCATACTAGCAGATATAAAAACCATCTGTTTTATTCACTTAAATGTTAAACCACTACTTTAGTTGTATAGATACATTCTGGATAAACTTAGATGATTTTCCTAAAATACTAGGTAGCCCAGTACTGTAGAATAAAATGTAAGGGTTCTTCTTGGTCCCTTAGTAATTTAAGTTGCATATTGATTTGTTGACCTTAATGAATATTAGAGTCTTAACCTTTGCCCTCCCTGGTCTGCTCTTTAGAATAGCCAAGGAACTCTGTCCACATAATAAGCAAAATGGGGATAAGAAGCAGAAGGGGCACCAGCAACCCACCTCTCAATACTTGTAGAAAGTTGGCTGCTTGACCTCATACTTTCTATTCATTTGTTATTTTAATCAAGGTGCCTAGAGTTGATGTTGTGTTGCCACTTTTTATTCTTAGTATTGATTGGGTTTTCCCTCTTTTTTCTACTCTGCTACCTCTATTCCTTCTGGAACCAGTAGTTTGATGGTAAGTATTTCAATAAGATTTACAAAGTTTTTGACCTCGTGAGGAATTTTTTCCCCTCACCTATGCTGGTGAAAACTTTGTAGACTCCAGATGGTCCCTGTGGTTTCCCAGGTTTCATTGTTGCCTTGTTTGTGTGTGGACTGATGGACCTCAATTTTGAGGTACCGCTGTCCTTGCATGCTGTGTCAAATGGCATCCATCGTTTGTGTGTTTCATAGTGATATTTCTCTTGGAGCTTGCACTCTCCTTTTACTCTTCTTTCTGCTGCTGGTTTTTTGTTGTTGTTGTTGTTGGGGTTGGGGTGGAAGAGGGAGCTTTTGGGGTGGGAAGGAGAAAAATCTTTCTCATACCTGCACTTTATTTTTCCTGTGATATATGGAATCTTTCTAAATCTCGCCAGTTAGATACATGTAAGATGCTTGTTCTATACACATTAAAAGCATAATTACTATTATCTTTGGGCAGACTTATAGATTGAGTGATAGTGAAGTTGATTTATTTTTGGGGGCTCCAAAATCACTGCAGATGTTGACTGCAGCCATGAAATTAAAAGACGCTTACTCCTTGGAAGAAAACTTATGACCAACCTAGACAGCATATTACAAAGCAGAGACATTACTTTGCTGACTAAGGTCCATCTAGTCAAGGCTATGGTTTTTCCAGTGGTCATGTATGGATGTGAGAGTTGGACTGTGAAGAAAGCTGAGTGCTGAAAAATTGATGCTTTTGAACTGTGGTGTTGGAGAAGACTCTTGAGAGTCCCTTGGACTGCAAGGAGATCCAATCAGTCCATTCTGAGGGAGATCAGCCCTGGGATTTCTTTGGAAGGAATGATACTGAAGCTGAAACTCCAATACTTTTGGCCACCTCATGTGAAGAGTTGACTCATTGGAAAAGACTCTGATGCTGGGAGGGATTGGGGGCAGGAGGAGAAGGGGACGGCAGAGGATGAGATGGCTGGATGGCATCACGGACTCGATGGATGTGAGTCTGAGTGAACTCCAGGAGATGGTGATGGACAGGGAGGCCTGGTGTGCTGCAGTTCATGGGGTCGCAAGGAGTCAGACACGACTGAACTGAACTGGAGTTGATTAAGCAATACTGCTTTCATCCGCTGATTCTTCAGTGTTAAATTCGCAATTAGGTTTTGTGTTGATGTTATTTCTCAATTCAAATTTCAAGATATTTGAGCCATTTCAGTATTTTTTAAAGGTATAAATTTTTTTTTTAGAATTTATCATAGCAATATCTATTTGTTATGCTGTTCCCTCAAAGCTTTGTACTGTAGTGATAAATTACCATTGCATATACCACCAAGGCTAATATTTATTTTTTTGAACTTATAATTTAATTGACTAAAAGGATGAGGCTAGATTTAGAACACTGAGATTCAAATAGCAAACTCTGGGAAGTCACTTTCATAAAATTCTATCATCAAAGAAAATATCTTTAAAAATTTGTAAGTAAGAAAGATGCATAAGATAGAATAATTCATATTTACAAAATGAATACCAATGCAACTATCATCAATATGCAGACTAGAACATCGCCAGTACTCCAGAAACCTGTCTTCTTGATTATGAAACTTCTTCTTTCACTTAGAATAATAATTTTTTAGATCACCGTTTCCTTGCTTTTGTTTATCATTTATATATGCAATCTAAAGAATGCCTTTAATTTTTCTGGCTTGATATTAAGCAGAATCATATTTTTATTTTTGGATCTTTCTTCTTTTCCTCAGTTTTTTGGTAAAAGATTCATTTAATTTTGTGTGTAGCATGCAGAGGGAATAATAATTTCCCTCTACAGTTCTGAGATTTTAGCTGAAACTCTAGTAATAAAAAACAGATTAACATGAGAAAAACAAGCTTATTAACATGTGTGATTTATGTATACATGGAAGAAACCCAGAGAAAAATGAGTAACTCTCCAAGATGGCTTAGAATTCAGGCTTAAATATCATCTTAACAGGGAAAGGGGAGAGGGGGATATAGGTCCCTCAGGGGAGAGAAATGATCTTTAGGAAGAGTGAATGGGCTTTCATAAGAACAGACGGGAGGTGTGATAGTTGGTGACAAAGCTTCCCTGGCTGTGTTGTCAACTTTTAGTCTCCTCCTCTGTGGTAAGAGTCAGTTTTCCTGATTGATGACATTCCTGGGGCAGGGAGGAAGGAACTCCCCAGCTGAGCTCCTTCTTGAGCGTATCTCTTTGGGCAGATGAGAGGAGTTCGGAGGGAGCTCCTCTGTGGGTTAGCTGTCTTTTCCAGTGCCTACAGCTCAAAATAATCTGTATACCAGAGTGACATATTTTAGGGTGGTGTACTCGGTCCTTCAGTAGCTGGTTAATCTCATCATTCCTTTCTTTGAATATACCACAATTTATTTTACCATTCCTTTGTTGGATGTTTGTTTCCATTTCAGTGTTAGAAATACCGCTGCTGTGAATATTTTGTTAACATGCATTCTGGTGCACATGTGCACAAGTTTCTTTAGGACGGTGTTAATCCAAAGTGTGGTCCTTTGACCAGCAGCATTGGTGTTATCTGTGAGCTTATCACAAATGCAAGTTGATGGGCCACACACTCACCTGCTGCATGAAAAACTCTGGTGTCCCGCAGACTGAAACAGGTGAATCTTAAGCACATTAAAGCTTGAGAATCACTATTCTGATATTTATACCTTGGAGTGGGTTGAGGAATTATATGCTGTGCATACCTTCAGCTTTATTTCACAGTTTTCCAGTGTAGTTGTATCAGTTTATACTTAGGCTGGCGGTGTTTCAGGACTTTGTTGTTGCTCTGTAAAAATGTTGTCAAAAGTTTTAGGGTTTTGTTTTCTTTTACATGTCAATATTTTCTTAGTTCACTTTTAATTGCAGTCGAATTTTGTCTTTTCAGATCTATTGGAAAAATTGACTTCTTAGATTTACTGAAGACTTTCTAAAAGTATTATTGAAAAGTTTTCAAACATTCTGAGAAATAGAAATAGTACAGCGAACTAATAAACTGCATCCCTATTTACCGGTTACTTATTTTTTTCCATATTTAGCTTTATCTCTTTTCTTTGAAATATTTTAAGCCAGATCCCAGATATTCTTGTCATTTCACCCCATATTCTCAAATGTGCATATTTGAAATAATACTACTTCTTTATATGATGAGAATATGTTTAGAAGACCTTTTTGTTTTAAAAAGTTAGACATCGTCATATTAAAAGCATGTACAAATTCTAAAGTAATGACAGAGCACAGTTTTTATTTATTTTACTTTACAATACTGTGTTGATTTTGCCATATATCAACATGAATCCACCACAGGTGTACATGAGTTCCTAATCCTGAACCCCCCCTCCCACATCCCTCCCCATACCATCTCTCCGGGTCATCCCAGTGCACCAGCCCCAAGCATCCTGTATCATGCATCGAACCTGGACTGGCGATTCATTTCTTATATTATACATGCTTCAATGCCATTCTCCCAAATCATCCCACCCTCTCCCTCTCCCACAGAGTCCAAAAGTCTGTTCTGTACATCTGCGTCTCTTTTGCTGTCTCGCATACAGGATTATCATTACCATCTTTCTAAATTCCATATATATGTGTTAGTATACTGTATTGGTGTTTTTCTTTCTGGCTTCTTCACTCTGTATAATCGGCTCCAGTTTCCTCCACCTCATTAGAACTGATTCAAATGTATTATTTTTAATGGCTGAGTAATACTCTATTGTGTATATGTTCCACAGCTTTCTTATCCGTTCATCTGCTGATGGACATCTAGGTTGCTTCCATGTCCTGGCTATTATAAACAGTGCTGTGATGAACATTGGGGTGCACGTGTCTCTTTCAATTCTGTTTTCCTCAGTGTGTTTGCCCAGCACTAAGATTGCTGGGCTGGAGAAGGCAATGGCATCCCACTCCAGTACTCTTGCCTGGAAAATCCTATGGATGGAGGAGCCCGGTAGGCTGCAGTCCATGGGGTCGCTAAGAGTCGGATACAACTGAGTGACTTCACTTTCACTTTTCACTTTCATGCATTGGAGAAGGAAATGGCAACCCACTCTAGTGTTTTTGCCTAGAGAATCCCAGGGACGGGGGAGCCTGGTGGGCTGCTGTCTATGGGGTCGCACAGAGTCAGACACGACTGAAGTGACTTAGCCAAGGCGGTTCTATTTCCAGTTTTTTAAGGAATCTCCACACTGTTCCCCATAGTGGCTGTACTAGTTTGCATTCCCACCAACAGTGTAAGAGGGTTTCCTTTTCTCCACACCCTCTCCAGCATTTATTGCTTGTAGACTTTTGGATCGCAGCCATTCTGACTGTGAAATGGTACCTCATTGTGGCATTTCTCTGATAATGAGTGATGTTGAGCATCTTTTCATGTGTTTGTTAGCCATTCATATGTCTTCTTTGGAGAAATGTCTATTTAGTTCTTTGGCCCATTTTTTGATTGGGTCGTTTATTTTTCTGGAGTTGAGCTGCAGGAGTTGCTTGTATATTTTTGAGATTAGTTGTTTGTCAGTTGCTTCATTTGCTATTATTTTCTCCCATTCCGAAGGCTGTCTTTTCATTTCACCTTGCTTATAGTTTCCTTTGTTGTAAAGTAATGACACAGCACAGTTTTTAAACATTTGGGACATTATGAGTGAGAGATTTTGACATTCAACATTCAAACATTCTCTGTACTCTTCTAATGTATTCAATTAGATAATTATACTGAATATTGTCTCTTTTACCAGTAGAGTCAGAAATTTAGCCTTCTTAAAATGATTAACTAGGTTTTACTTTTGGTATAATTTTTTTTTTTTTTTGAGTGCTTAGAAATTTATCACTTCTCTAATGCCTTACTTAATGACTTACTCCAGGGATCAGCAAACTTTCAGTAAAGGGCCAGATAGTAAATATTTTGGCTTTGCAGGCCATTGATCTCTGTTACTACTGGTGTAGTATGAAGCCAGCCATGGAAAATATGTAAGTGCATGTCCATGACTCTGTGTTGCAACAGAACTGTTAGTGGACACGGAAGAACTTTGAATTTCATATAATTTTCATGTATCACAAAAAATTCTTCTGGTTTCTTTCCCCAGGCATTTAAAAATGTAAAACTATTTTTGATTCAAGGGCTGTGCAAAGGCAGACTGCATTTAGCTCAAAGATTCAGTTTGCCAGTTACCCCAGATGCAGGTTCTTTACAAGAAAGTTTTAAGATAAACAGTAAATAGGCTGTAAGGTGTCAGTTCCTTTCAGTCCTAAGGATTTATAAATCCTTCAGTATGTAATGCTGTTATTTGATCCCTCCATTTGTAGGTTGAGGGTCCCCAAGAGACAGGAATACACATAAAAACAAGGATCTCCCAGCAAATTCTGTATAGCTGGGGAAATATTTAATGTAGAGTGAAGTCCCTGAAGAACTGAATCTTTCAGGAGGTAAGAAGTAGTTTCCAGAGGTCAGCCCCTATGGGAAAGAAAGTCAGTAACTTGGGACTAATTGCAGATGTGTTAAGAAAGTGGAGTTGGGTTATATTCTAGTAGTGAGGAATCTGATTTGTATGTGGAAGTTGGCATTTCTTTTAGGCCTTGCTCTACTCAGTTCAATTCAGTTGCTCAGTCATGTCTGACTCTTTGTGACCTCATGGACTGTAGCACGCCAGGCCTCCCTGTCCATCACCGACTCTCGGAGTTTACTCAGACTCATATCCATTGAGTTAGTGATATCATCCAACCATCTCATCCTCTGTAGTCCCCTTTTCCTCCCACCTTCAATCTTTCCCAGCATCAGGGTTTTTTCCAAGGAGTCAATTCTTGGCATCAGGTGGCCAAAGTAATGGAGTTTCAGCTTCAGCATCAGTCCTTCCAATGACTATTCAGGACTGATTTCCTTTAGGCCGGACTGATTGGATTTCCTTGCAGTCCAAGGAACTCTCAAGAGTCTTCTCCAACACCTCGGTTCAAAAGCATCAATTCTTCTGTGCTCAGCTTTCTCTATAGTCCAACTCTCACATCCATACATGACCACTGGAAAAACCATAGCCTTGACTAGACGGACCTTTGTCAGCAAAGTAATGTCTCTGCTTTTTAATAAGCTGTCTAGGTCAGTCATAACTTTTCCTCCAAGGAGCAAGCGTCTTTTAATTTCATGGCTGCAGTCACCATCTGCAGTGATTTTGGAGCCCCCCAAAATAATGTGTGTCACTGTTTCCATTGTTTCCCCATCTATTTGCCATGAAGTGATGGGACCAGATACCATGATCTTAGTTTTCTGAATGTTGAATTTTAAGCCAACTTTTTCACTCTCCTCTTTCACTTTCATCAAGAGGCTCTTTAGTTGTGCACTTTCTGCCATAAGGGTGGTATCATCTGCATATCTGAGGTTATTGGTATTTCTCCTGGCAATCTTGATTCCAGCTTGTGCTTCATCCAGCCCAATGTTTCTCATAATGACCTCTGCATATAACTTAAATAAGCAGGGTGACAGTATACAGCCTTGGTGTATTCCTTTCCCAATTTGGAACCAGGTCTACCAGCTCTACTATGAATACCATATACTAGTGATTTCACATCTCCTGCTAAACTTATATAAACTCTTACAGAACCAGCCTTTTATTTCTAAGTCAAATTTGATATGGTAAGTGAAAGTGAAGTCACTCAGTTGTGTCTGACTCTTTGCGACCCCATGGACTGTAACCTATCAGGCTCCTCTGTCCATGGGATTTTCCAGGCAATAGCACTAGAGTGGATTGCCATTTCCTTCTCCTTCGGATCTTCCCAACCCAGGGATCGAACCGAGGTCTCCTGCATTGTAGACAGATGCTTTACCGTCTGAGCCACCAGGGAAGCCCTTGATACGGTAAACCACGAGAATTAAATTATGTATACATGATATTAGGAAATACTGCCAACATTGAGTCAGATTATTTGAGTACAAATATAGTGGGCAGAGTTTTACCTAATTTGTTTTGTGTGTGTGTGTGTATGTGTCTGTGTGGCTTGTGGAGTCTCACAGTTCCCTAACCAGGATTGAACCAAAGCCATGGCAGTGAAAGCCTGGAATCGTCATGAGTAGGCCACCAGAGAATTCCTGATACTAAACTGTTAATGTATGTTTAGCTTTCATAATTAATTCTTTGTTGTAGTGGATGTAAAAAAATTATTGACAGTAACTGAAAATACTTTTAGTCAAACATATAAGATTTTAAAACCTCGGTTGCCAAAAGAGCATTTTTTAAAATCCTATCAAATTTTGTTAGGTATATTCTATATTTGATTGTGTATCTAAAAACAGTTATTTGGTAAAGAATTTAGTGTTTGTGATAGACATGTTAAATTTTCACACACTGGTGAATTGAATTATTTATTGTCTATAAGAAATCTCTAAACATCAAAGCCATATTGTTTTTTACAGAAAACAAAATATTTAAGATTTTAAAGTATCAGGTTTCTATTTAACTTGTAATTTTTGTTTTAATTATTTTATCTCCTCATATTTCAAGTTAGTACATTAGTACTAATGTACTACATGGGCAAAAGAGAATTTACTCATTCAAGTGTAAGCTATAACTAGAATGGCACAAATATAATTTAAATCTAATTCTAGAAGCTTAATAAATGTGAATATTTTGTATACTTTGTCCCTGCATAATCTTTGGCCTAGGATTTTTTCTTTCAATGTATATTTTTTTGCATTTCCAATTAAAACCTTTTTTCATTTTGTATAGGGTATAGTGAGAAAAGAAATATGAGTATAGAAGAGATGATATACTTTTATTCTTGGCTGTATCTTCCTGTTTCCTTACCTGTGTTCTAACAGCTCTGCTTTAGCCATTGCACCAGGTACTTGTACGTTCTCTTGCTCTTTCAGCCTTCCTGGTTGGATATTACCTTTTCTTCTTTCACTTCTTCAAATCTCTAATTCCATGAGAGTGAATGGAATCATTAAAGGTTTTAAAATTTAATCAGCATGATTGATAAAAGATTATCCCCCTTAGAGATAAAGTGCACACTAAACATTTTAGGATTTTATTAAAAAGTAAGTTCTCTAAGAATGCAATGTGCTTATCATTCCCTGATCTTTTTTGAAAAACATATTTTTTATGGTCGATGAGAGAGAATTTATACTGTGATTTTCAGAAGAACAGGTACCTCATTCTGTCTGCTTCTCCTTGTGTTTCTGTGGCTGAGTGGAACATTAAACCATTTAAATGTGTTTTTTTCTGTGAAACAACAACAGACAGGCACCAGCTATTGTTCACCAAATAACTATTGTATAGTTATTCCATGAACTATTGTTCATTCAGTCTTCTCCTACTTTCTAGAAAATTGTGTCACATATTTTGTGGTTTTTAATTTAGGTTTAATTCTGACAGTTGACAGCATGATAAAACATCGATGGTGTGTAGTGTGAGAGAGAGAGAGACAGACAGGCAGACAGAGGTGGGAGGAGGGGAGAGAAAGAGACATATAAATGAGCCATGCTTTAAAAATGTCATCTAGCTAGCTCTTCAGAGCTGCTATTGTTAACTTGAGCACTAAGGAGAGAATTGTGGAGAGAGAAAAAAAACTCCATACTTCATCACATTTGGGCACGAGGAGGGATATATTAGAGGGAGTACATCACTGTTCATTCATTCAATAAATATTTGAATGTCTACTTTACTTTGCCGTGGTATGCTGGGAAGTAGATACCCTGATACGAAACACGAAGAAGATATGTTTTAATCAGCTAAATATTTTGTATATTTTACATTTGTACTTGAAAGTTCTAAAGACATTTGACTTTAAGACTCTAATATGATTAGCTGCCTTGTAGTTCCTGAAAAAAATTTTAAGTCTAATGAAGTCTGGTTACTATACTAGTAGTAATTTTGTTCTCATTTACATTTTGAAAAGACTTCAGGAGCTTAAGTAAAATTGAACTGGACCTTTAGCAAATTGTTTTTGGAATAGCTAATAAGACAGCAAATATAAATATGATAGGGACAATACATGTGTCTTACAGAACCTGAAATGAAACAGGTGATAAACAATTATAAGGCTTGTGGGCTATATCCAGGTTGATACTTTGTTTCTACAGCTTTGGTCATATGATTTCTGCACTTCCAAGGGAATTGAAAACATGTCTGTTTACAAACAAATATTTTGGAACATTGAGCTTATTGAGAATTTCAGTTGTGTAAGTTTTTCATAGTATTTTGCTTTAAGCCAACAAGTGTGAAAAGTTAACTGTTGTGGTTAGAGTTCATTGTAATAATTCTGAAGGCTACTGTGTAAAAATTTCCCCTTGATTTTATTTCTTTGTTAATCTAGAGCCATGACAAAACTAACACTTAGCTTATTATATGTTACATATGAACCGGTAGACTTGTGGGCATTATTATGTAGCTGTACCGTGTGTGTCTTGGATGAGAAACTGGCTCAAAGATACTTTTCTCCATCTAGTATGTGAATTCCCAAAGTAAACGCCATTACTCTATCCTCTCCCTCTCCTCTTCCCTCAACTGAGAGAACATCCCAGAGCAGAGGTTGCTGCTGCTCAGTCGCCTCAGTCATGTCCGACTCTGTGTGACCCCATAGACGGCAGCCCACCAGGCTCCCCTATCCCTGGGATTCTCCAGGCAAGAACACTGGAGTGGGTTGCCATTTCCTTCTCCAGTGCATGAAAGTGAAAAGTGAAAGGGAAGTCGCTCAGTCATGTCTGACTCAGCGACCCCATGGACTGCAGCCCACCAGGCTCCTCCGTCCATGGGATTTTCCAGGCAAGAGTACTGGAGTGGGTTGCCATTGCCTTCTCCGGCAGAGGTTACTGTCCTTTATATAAAAATGAATTAACTGTGACTGTTGTTGAAGTTCAGTTTCAAAAATGCCTTGCATACTGTTGTGATTTGAATGTTTGTGCCCTGTCCCCAAATTAATATGTTGAAAACCTAACGGGCAAAGTGATGATGGTATTAGGAGATAGTGCCTTTGGGGTGGGATTTGGTCATGAAGGTAGAGCCCTCATGGAAGAAATTAGTGCCCTTGTAAAGAGGCTCCAGAGAGCTCCCTAGCCCCATCCGCTGTGTGAGGATACAGTGAGAAATCTGCAGCCAGGAAGGAGGGCCCTTGTGCGACCGTGCTGGCACCCTGACCTCCAGAACTATGAGAGAGAGAAAACTTCTGCTATTAGCTACCTTGTCTCTGGTGTTGTGTTACAGTAGCCTGAATGGACTAAACATGTCCCCAAAACGCAGAGACTGATTTACCCTTGGCACCGAGGCATTCTCCTCCTGTTCTAATAGTGAACTTGTTTCCATCAGTGAAGGATAAAAACTCATTCCTCTCGTTTGGCCTTTGTCTGTGTTTGGTCATTCAGTGCCCTGTCTCACTGCCCTCCTCCCGCTGTGGGGATATGTGGCCATTTTGAGGTTCACTGATGAAAGGAGGTGTTCAGTATATTGAATTTTACAGGACTCATTTGTTCTTGTTAAACTACTGATCCCTAGGTTCTTATACGATTATTGGCATACTCATTCATTATGAATTAAGGACATCTTGTTTGTATTACCATATGAAATTTAATTTTCCATGAGAGCTGACCTGTTGCATACTACTGTAGTTTACTTTTCTAACTGTTCCCCTTTTCCAAAAGTTTAATAAGAGCAATCAGTCATAGCCTATGGTTCTTCTGTTCCCCTTTTCCAACTGTTTAATAAGTGCAGTCAATCATATCCTACAGTTCTTCTGTTCCCCTTTTCCAACTGTTTAATAGGAGCAGTCTATCATATCCTATTTGACTTTCTTAAGTAAGATGGATTAATTTCTTAATTCAGTCATACAAGTTTAAGAAGGAAGATTTATCTTACTTGTTTTCCAGAGAAAAGATCCATGGTGCTGGGTCTTTGTCGCTGTGCACAGGCTTTCTCCAGTTGTGGCAAGTAGGGCTTTCTCTTTGTCACGGTGCGTTGGCTTCTCATTGTGGCGTTTCGTGGTAGGGCATGGGCTCTAGGGCGTGGGGCTTTGAGTAGTTGTGGCTCTCAGGTCTAGAGCACAGGCTCAATAGTTGTGGCACATGGCATGTGGGATCTTCCCGGTTCAGGGATTGAACCCATGTTTCCTGCATTGGCAGGCAGATTCTTTACCACTGAACCACCAGGAAAGCCCCAAGATCTTTAATTTTTAATGAACCTGTGATTTTCCATGTTAGAATTATCTTTCTTATATAATATGGGGCTCATACAAATTGCTGTGCCAGAGAAGCCTTCTGTCACTTGTGGCTCACTGTTAAGATCATTCCTTTATCACATTTGTCAGTTATATGTAATATTTTCAATAGTCAAGACAATAAAGAAGCCAAAATGTAGGATGAAAAATAAAGCTAATGGGATATTTAAGAGAGTTGGGTGGAGGAAAGAGAAAAAAGTTGACTTGGAGTTGATTGATAAACCAGAAGACAATAAAAAGAATAATAAAAAGAAACAGAAGTAAAAAGATGGGCATCTTTGCCATATTGTTTTCTAAGATTGTGAGTATGTCAAAGACAAAAACATTTCTACATGTTTTTCTTGCATTTTATGACTGCAGTTGCTTTTTGAATCAGTGAAGGAAAATTATTGAATCTCCAGTACCTAATCTTTCTGGGTTTCTGAACGGTTTCCCAGGCATGGGAAGTACATGTGTTAAGATGTACAGGAATGGGTCCTAGTACGGATTTTGATTTGCTTGTGGTTCCTGGTGTGTGTTCTTAATTCTGGCCATTCATTTTGTAGAATTTTGCCACTGTACACAAGGAATCTCACCTCTTCTTGAAAACAAGTTCAGAATAGATCTCCTATAATTGTTGTATGGTTGTTACATTAGGTTGGTGCAAAAGTAATTATGGTTTCGGACCCTGAGTTTAAATCGTTATAACTAGGCTCCAACACATCTTTGTTAATCAAAATAGGAACCATTATAGTCAACACAGTTTGGCCAGTGAGAAATAAAGTTTGCTTATTCCTGTAGCATAAAAATCCATGCTTCAGGATTCAGCGAACTCTTTCAAAACACTTTCTGCCTCCTGCTGGTTGTGGAAGCATTTTCTCTGCAAAAAGTTGTTAAGATGCTTGAAGAAGTGGTAGTTGGTTGGCGGGAGATCAGGTGAACATGGTGGCTGCGGCGAAACGTCATAGCCCAATTCATTCAACTTTTAAAGTGTTGGTTATGTGACGTCTGGTCGGATGTTGTTGTGGGGAAGAACTGGGCTCTTTCTCTTAAAAAGTTCTGGCTGCAGGTGTTGCAGTTTTTGGAGCATCTCATCAGTGTGCTTAGCATACTTCTCAGATGTACTGATTTTGCTGGGATTTAGAAAGCTGTGGTGGGTCAGAGTAGCAGCAAACCACCAAGCAGTGACCAGGACCCTTTTTTGGTGCCAGTATGGCTTTGGGAAGTGCTTTGGACCTTCTTCTCGGTCCAACCACTGAGCTAGTCATCGTATAAAATCCACTTTTCAACACACATCACAGTCTGATCAAGAAATGGTTCACTATTGTTCCAAATGGTTCATTATTGCATAGACTAAGAGATGATGACACTTCAGAACGACAATTTTCTTTTTTTTGAAACCAGCTCATGTGGCACCTACTTTTCGAGCTTTTTCCCCTTTCCAGTTTGCTTTAAATGCCAGACGACTGTAGGATGGTTGACGTAGAGCTCTTGGGCAGCTTCTTATGTAATTGTAAGAGGATAAGCTTCAATGATCCGCTCAGTTGATCGTTGACAACTTCTGATGGTCGGCCACTGCGCTCCTCATCTTCAAGGTCTTGAACCATCACTGCGCTGTATGTTCATTAGTAACTCCTGGGCCAAATGCATTGTTGATGTTACAAGTTGTCTCTTCTGCTTTATGACCCAGTTGCAACTTGAATAAGAAAATTACTTTTTGTCTAATATCATTTCCGTAGTCTAAAATGCATATAAAATATATAACAAGTAATAATTCATTTAGCAAAAAACATAAAGCAAGAAATGCTTATTAAAATGATGTATATTGTAAAGTAAAAATTAAAAATAAATAAATAAATTAAAAATAAATAAAATAAAATAAATACCAAAAAAAAATATAAAATGATGTATAACATAACCGCATTTAAGAACGTATTCCAATATTAAATGGCAAAGTTCAGTAATGCAAAACCGCATTTACTTTTGCACCAACCTACTAGCTTTTTTATGTAGATTGTATTATAAATTATTAGTTTAATTGGTTACAAATGCTTATGAGAGAGATCTCATGGTAGATGAATGAATTGGGTAATGTAGTGAGAAGAACCCTAGTTCTGGCCCTACTGCTGACTTGTTTTATAATTTCTGGCAAATTTTTTTACTTCTCTGGATTTTCTTATCTGTTGACATAGATTAGAATAGATACTCTCTTCAGACCCATTCACATTCTTAAAATTGTTTCTAAGTGGCATGGGAATGATTATAGTGAACATAGAAAAGTGGCTTTTTGAAAACAATACTGGAGGGCATTGCTTGAGCCTTGTTTGTTGTTACTCCGTCGCTCAGTCATGTCTGACTCTTTGGGACCCCATGAACTTACCTGCCCTTCACTGCCTCCCAGAGTTTGCGCAGACTTCGCCTAAGTCCATTGAGTTGGTGATGCCATTCAACCATCTCATCCTCTGTCACCGCATCCTCCTCCTGCCCTCAGTCTTTACCAGCATCAGGGTCTTTTCCAGTGAGTCAGTTCTTTGCATCAGGTGGCCAAAGAATTGGAGCTGGAGCTTCAGCTTCAGTCCTTGCAATGAATATTCAGGACTGATTTCTTTTAGGGTTGACTGATTTGATATCATTGCTGTCCAAGGGACTCTCAGGAGACTTCTGCAGCACCACAGTTCGAAAGCTTAGGGCTTCCCGGGTGGCACTAGTGGTAAAGGACCTGACTGCCAGTGCAGGAAATGTGAGAGAGTTGGGGTTGACCCTGGGTCCGGAAGATCCCCTGGAGAAGGAAATGGCAACCGACTCCTGTAGTGTTGCCTAGAAAATCCCGTGGACAGAGGAGCCTCATGGGCTATAGTCTGTAGGGTAGCAGAGAGTCAGACACAACTGTAACAACTTAGCACATACATAGCCTTGTTTATGGTCTAACTCTCACATCTATACATGACTACTGGAAAAACCATAGCTTTGACTATATATGGCCCTTTGTTGACAAAGTGATGTCTCTGCTTTTTAATACACTGTTTAGGTTTGTCATAGCTTTATTCCAAGGAGCAAACATATTTTAATATCATGGCTACCATGACCATCTGCAGTAATTTTGGAGCCCAGGAATATAAAACCTATGATGGTTTCCATCCCCCCTGCCCCCATCTCTTTGCCATGAAGTGATGGGATCGGATGCCATAATCTTAAGTTTTTTTAATGTTGAGTTTTAAGTCAGCTTTTCACTCTCTCTCACCTTCATCAAGAGGCTCTTTAGTTCCCTTTCTCTTTCTGCCATTGGGGTGGTGTCAGTGAAGCAGAAGTTGATGTTTTTCTATAATTCTCTTGGTTTTTCTGTGATCCAGCGGATGTTGGCAGTTTGATCTCTGGTTCCTCTGCCTTTTAGATCCAGCTTGTACATCTAGAATTTCTTGGTTGACGTACCTTCAAACCTAGCTTGAAGGATTTTGAGCATTATCTTGCTGGCATGTGACATGAAAACCTAGTATAAAGCATATAAAAATATTCAAACTATAAGTATTTTTGTCTTTTCTAAAACCAGGAGGCAGAAGAGACAAAATAAATTATACTCTTCCCCCACTTTAAACTACAAAGAAACTTTCAGGACATATTTAAAGCGCTTTTAGAACATTTTATGAATCATTTCAGTCTGCTCATGTAACTTGAAAAAATAAAACTTCTTTGGATAGGCTTTAGTTTATTCCATTATTTGAATGTCTATGGTGTGTCATAGTAGGCATACTAAAGGCTTTGTGACAAGAAAAATAGGTCATTTCACTTAAAATCATTTCATTTCCTTTTACCATTCTCATTGGAAATCATTCTTTTTAAAAAGATAATATATGAAAAAAGAATAATAGAATTGTTGCAAGTGGGTATGTGATAGAAAATAATGAGTTTTCCTAATGGACTTAAAATATAATCCTAACATAAACTAAGCTCTTCAGTAATGTTCATTATGCAAATTGATACACACTGATGTTACTTTGTAGGTTCTCAAGGATTGTTTTTGATGATTTTTAGGATTCAAGATTTAAACATTTACTCTGGTAAAAAATGCTTGTCGAGCAGAGTAAAAAATGTATTCTACTATCTTGTGTTGTGGAAACATTTGCTTTGCTGTCATTTAAATTTTGTTAGAGCTATTTTTGTCTTTTAAGTAGCTGTCATTTTTAAACAATATAGGTTTTACCTAAATGTTTCCCTTTGGCTTTTTGAGCATCTTTTTCTCTTGTAGTAGAAGTTTTGCCAGTTAGAAACCCATGATAGATAGAGGACAGTCTACAGCTCATCTTGTCTTTTTTTTTTTTTTTTTAAAGGTGAATTGCCTTGAATTTTCCGAGGAAATTTTTCAAATCAGATAATCCTGTATTTGCCAAGCTCTGAACAAGTCCTATTGGCAAATGAGATCTTGCTTTACTCCATACCTGTTCCTGAATGTCATGTATATTATGACACTTGCTTATGGAAGTTGCTCTGTTTACCTTTCTTTTTATTGCATGTTTTCTTTTTATTGGCATGTTTAGAATTTTATCTTTAAACTGAATTTCTAAGAAGACAAAATGCAGTTTATTCCTGCAAACGATGCTTCAGTCAGTTCAGTCGCTCAGTTATGTCTGACTCTTTGCGACCCCATGAATCTCAGCACACCAGGCCTCCCTGTCCATCACCATCTCCCGGAGTTCACTCAGACTCACGTCCATCGAGTCCGTGATGCCATCCAGCCATCTCATCCTCTGCTGTCCCCTTCTCCTCCTGCCCCCAATCCCTCCCAGCATCAGAGTCTTTTCCAATGAGTCAACTCTTCGAATGAGGTGGCCAAAGTACTGGAGTTTCAGCTTTAGCATCAGTCCTTCCAAAGAAATCCCAGGGCTGGTCTCCTTCAGGATGGACTGGTTGGATCTCCTTACAGTCCAAGGGACTCTCAAGAGTCTTCTCCTACACCACAGTTCAAAAGCATCAATTCTTCGGCACTCAGCTTTCTTCACAGTCCAACTCTCACATCCATACATGACCACTGGAAAAACCATAGCCTTGACTAGACAGTTACCAATAATTAGAATTTTCCTTATCTGCCTTTAATTGTGCCACTCTTGCCTTTTAGAACTCAGGTCACCTATACAGTTCATTCACACATGCATTTAGGTATTTACTGAGTCTTGACTCTAGATCTATCTAGATGTTGAGGCAGAGTGATTGAATAGAATATTTAGAAGAATATCCAACTTCTGCCCCACAGGTATTATCAAATTTGGGAGATTAAGTCTACATAGAAGAAATGTAGTAGCTGCATATATATATATATGAGTGTTAAAAATGGAATATAGTAGGACAGAGAAGGACATGGTTTCAGATTCTTTTAAAAGGTCTTATTGAGATAGAAAGACTTAATCTAGACTTAACCAATCTAGGCTTGAAGGGATGGGAGTAGATTTTTAATAAGAGAAAAGGCATTTGGATTTAAGAGCAAAGGCATAGAGGTATGAATGGGTGTATTCTATTGGAAGAAAGGATTAAATTGCCTTCACTAAGTTAGTATTAGGTTAATAGTGATTATGCAAAACATCTAGTGTAAGGGAAAATGTACATTAGTTCAGTAATGTAAAAGATGATCACAAGTCAGGGTGCTGTGGTAGAAAGCTTGATAGCTCAGGCATCAGAAGAGCTAAATTCTGTTACTTGATTTCTTTGCACTTAGGCTAGTCTCGTTAAATGAGCAGTTTAAACCAAGACAGTCTGTAGACTCCTTTAGGTTAATATTCTTGATGTCTGTTATTGAAGATAGGAGATGGCAACTACTGTTTTGTGTTACTGTACTGGAAGAGATTGATGTGGCAAGCTGAGGTTACCTGCTGTAAAAATCTCTTGACTACGTCCCTTTGTCATTGATTCATTTCACTGTTTGTCGCATTCAGTGCACATATACCTTAGAGAGTTTTAAACCTGTTGATCATTTCCTTCTGGAAATTTATATTAGTTAAATTACCTAATGGAGATTAGAAGGAATAGAGCTTTGTTTAAGGCAGTGTGTAGATAAATAGTTTTGACTTTGGGTAACTGGGGAGTGCCATCTTCAGGTAGAGAAATCCATACCCATGGGGTATTATAGAAGGGTGAGCACACCTTGGGAGGGGCAGACTATTTGGATTTTTATAAAGACTGAAGTAGAAGAGTCCTAAAGTCAGACATCTATTATATCTTCACAGCAGCCAGCGCAGTTGATCTTCCTGTTCTTTTTCCTCTGAATTCTGGTAGTGGTTGAGGATAGCTTTTCCACTGTGACCCTCTCTGATGTCTTTATTTTGTTTATGACTCAACTAATAAGCAAGTGCATTAGATGACTTGTTTGTTGTAGAGCTGACAATTTGATATGTAAATCTCATAATGGAACCTGATACTTTATAATCTTCTGTTTTGCCCAGCAAATTCTGATTGTGGAAACAGATTTTTCCTGCTGATTGCCGTACACTGTCTCCCCATGTCTGAAGCAAATTGTTTCTAGGACTCCCAAGGGCACCAAAATCCACCTATGCTCAAGTCTTTTGTATAAAAATTGGCGTATGTATATTTGTATATAACCTATGCACACTTTAAATCGTCTGTCTCTGCTGCTGCTGCTGCTGCTAAGTCGCTTCAGTCGTGTCTGACTCTGTGCGACCCCAGAGACGGCAGCCCACCAGGCTCCCCCGTCCCTGGGATTCTCTAGGCAAGAACACTGGAGTGGGTTGCCATTTCCTTCCCCAGTGCATGAGAGTGAAAAGTGAAAGTGTTACCTGTAATACATAATACAATATAAATGCTGTGTAAATAGTTAGCAGGGTATGGCAAATTCAAGTTTTATTTTCTGGAATATTTTCCTCCTCAGTATTTTGATCCCAATGGTTGGATCTGTGGCTGTGGAGCTTGCTTATACAGAGGGCCTACTGTGTTTAGCAGACTTGGGTGTAAGAGCAATCCTTTTTGCTTATAGAAGGAAACAATGTACAAATGTTAAGTAAATGTAGTGTTGGGCCAGAGAGGATACTGAAGAGTATAAAGAAGAACCTTTTTGCCTTAGTCATCAAAGTGGAAAAGGACAGGTATTCACAATTTACTGGTGCTGTTCATGTTTAATATATAAAGTAACTTTGATGTCACAGGTACATCTCTTTGAACTGTTGCAGGACATTTTCCTTTAGTCTGAAAGATCTGAATTTTACCATTAAAGAATGTCATTTTAGAACTGTACTGTTTTAAGAACTTCACGAAAAATAAGTGAATTGTCTTGAAGTTGAAAAAGAAACAATTTCAATAAGTAATAACCACTGTTTATTGAGTGGCTACTATGTTTTTTGGCACTTTACATACATTTTTGTAATCTTTAATCCTTAATCAATATGTAAGTGATACTAACATTTTATAGGGAAGAAATCAGACCTGGAGAACTTATGTATTATATGCCTTCCCTTGGGACACAGTTTGTAGTAGAAACTACATAGCCAGGTTTGTACCTGTGTCTTTGGGCTCCAAAGACTGTTTTCACTGGACCATTAAAGCTAGTAAGGAGGATAGACAAGCAAGTAAGTAACTAGAGTTCCATGTGCTATATTGCAGTATTGGAAGTATCATCAAAGTATAGAAGAAACACAAAGGGAGATGATGATTAAATCAGCTCTGAGGTGGAGCATTCTGTAGCCTTTAGAGAAAGACTCTTGGGAAAAGGATGATCCCTGAGTGTGGTTTTGATGACAGCCTCAAAGTTCTATAGGATAGAAGAGAGAGAATAATAACGTTAATGTTTCAGTACCTCTAGAGTTAGTGTTAGTTGCTCAGTTGTGTCCAACTCTGCCACCCTGTGACTGTAGCTCGTCCATGGAATTCTCCAGGCAAGAATACTGGAATAGCTTGCCATTTCCTCCTCCAGGGAATCTTCCCTATCCAGGGATCGAACCGGGTTTTTTGCATTGCAGGCAGATTCTTTACTGTCTGAGTCACCTTGGAAGCCCCAGTACCTCTATACTTAGTTTTAAAAGAACAGGGTGATCTGGATCATTTCTGCTGTTCATTTTCTTCTTGCATCCCAGTCTTTTCTGTCCCTTTTATTCACAGCAGGATCATGCCATTCTCATCTCAGTTTTTGCTAGTTGTGCGTTTTTGCGTTGTTGACATTTCTAATACTGTAGCAATAATTTCTACGATTGTTTTATACCTATTCAATTAAATGATAACGTGTAGTGTACTACCGTGTGTGTGTGTGTGTGTGTGTGTGTGTGTGTGTAAAACACCACAGCCTTTTCTGGTTAATCTCTTGGTTGAGTCTTGAGTCTTTGAACTTTTGAGGATATGAATTACTCGAGTCCTACTCCCCCCACCCCTACCCTTTTCAAGAGTTCTGAAGACATCTTTCCCATCCTTCCCCACACGTAAAATGTGTGTATTATTTTGTGGATGATTCTGAGACCAGTGTTATTTCTGCCATCCTCCCCCTTAATTGTAGACATCGTATGTTTTCTGTCTAGATATTCACTAGGATACTTGGTAATTTTGTTCTGTTCTTTTGATTCAAGTCTCTTTGAGAGAACCAGTTAGCCCCTTGTTTTCCATATATTTCATCTTTTTCTCAAATTACTGTCATCTGTTTTGTTTTTTATAAGTCTGCTTTCCATGTCAGTGATGTTACTGCTAGCTATTTCTGTCTAGTTCTGATTCTTCTGGTAGCAGTTATCGTTACAGGTTTATTATTTAGTTCATGAACTATGACAGCTGTTTTTTGAGTTAATTTTCTAAGTTGTCTAATTCATAGGCCTTTTAATTGTTTTTGTTTTCCTTAAATAGTAGATTTCAGTGGTTAGGTCCTGTAATAAATTCTTTCTTATAATTAATCACACAGTGGAGCCAATTCTAGTTGGCCCTGTTGTAAGTGAAGACAGCGTGGAGGTCGGGATAAGGTAGAGTGGGGAAATGGCCGAGGAAGAGACCTGAGGCAGCCTATAGCTTCAGCTAAGTTCCTGTGGAAACCTTTTTACTTGGCTTATATGTTCTATGCTCTTCTTCCTTTAAAATAGTTTAAAAAATTAAACTAATGTAAGATATGTGTATATTTTGAAAGTACAGAATACATCTAGTCTTAGAATAAAAGTAATCCTTTTCTTGCCTCAGCCTCCTCCAACTCCCAGTTTTTATTTTTTGCGGGACAGCTGTTTTCAACACCTGTAGGTGTTGCTTGTAAAATTACTTTGGTTGGTTATAAAGGCTGCTATTTTTATTACTACATATTACTAAGTAGTAAATATTACTATTTGTAAGAAATGTACCTGTATTCCTGGTTTTAATTTATTTTAAATGCTAGCTACCAACCGCTTGTTATGGAAGGTGAGGATTTTCACATCGCCTGTCTTTTTATCCTTCCACCTTTTGAATGTCGTTTTAAATGACAATTTGCTTGAATTGATCCTCATTGTTTCTGACTGTGGATTGCATTTCCTTTTATGTATTTTGTTTCATAATGAATAATTGCCTCATCTGTCTGCTTGCTTCATTTTTTAAGGTCCTATCGGTTTTTCCCAAACTTGCCCGAAGAATCATAAAACTGAGTGCAGTGCAGTTTCCACATGCTTGAGCACATCAAGGAGCCTCATCAGGCCACACCCTGCCCCTCCTCCCTGCATTTCCCTCTCTTTCCCGCCCCTCCCCTCTTTCCCCTTCTCTGTCCTCTGCCTTTTCTTCCCCCCTTGCTCCCCCTTCTTGACCAGCTACAGAACTATGCAAGGAGTTCCCTTCACCTTTCTCCTATGAGAGATCTTGGTGTCTTTCTCGTTTTCCTCTTCTGTTTACTCCCTTCTGTTTACTCCCTTATTTTAGTGGAGCATATGTGCTAAAAGTTTCTCAAGAATGCATATACGAAGGAAAGGTTTTGATGGGGTTTTTTTAAATCAGGGAAATATGTTTTTGTCAATCAAGTGTGAGTATGTATAGTTTTTGTATATAGTCTCAAGTGAAATAATTTTCTTTTAGAATTTTGAAGTTATTGCTTTACATGTCTTTTTTCAAGTGTTGCTGTTGACAACACTAGCGCCATTCTGATTCTGAAAAGTGGACTAGACGCTCCAAAAGTATTAGTTTCATGAAAGACAGAGTATAGAAGTTTGGAAAACTGTTTCAGATATTTCATACTGATCTTTTTCCATTTTCAGAACTTGGATTTGTTCTCTTTTCCTTGTGCTCTGTTATTTCGTGGTGATATACTTTGGTATGGCTCTTTATTTTCATTTGTTGTATGGATACATTCTTTCAGTCCGTATACTCATAAACTTCAGTTTGGGAAATTATGTCTTTGACAGTTTCTTTCTGTTTTCTCAATTGTATTTCTAGCTGATTAGATGTTAGGCCACCTGGATCAATCTTATGATTTTCTTTACTCTCCTGTTTGACTTTTGGTTTTACTTCCTGGGAGATTAAACAATGTATGTAGAGTAATGGTTAAGAATTAGGCTCTGGATCCAGAAGGCCTGTTTGAACTCTTCATTGCCAATTTCTAACTGATCTTATGTAAGTTAACTACCTTTTCTCTTTTTTATTTGTAAAAAAAGGATTAATAGTAGTGCTTAACTCAAGACTGTAAAGATAAATAAGTAAATTCATCTGAGTTGCTTAATTTCTTGTTATATAGTAAATGTTATTAACAGTTGGCATCATTATTACCTCGAAGTTAATACTTTAACCATCTATTTAAATTCTTAGTTTCTACCAAAAGTTTCAGTTTTCCAGAACTTTTGTTTGCTTCTCTGTTCCTAGTTTATAGCCTCCTGTTCTTGTTTCATGGATACAGTATCATCTTGAATTACTGGGACAGTTGAGGAAATTTGGAAAAAAAATCTCCAGTATGTAAGATGGACACCAAAACAATATGTAGAAACAAAATTAAATAGATAAAGCAAAAATAGAATCTTTTAATTATAAGGTTTTGGGGGGATCAGCAATGCTGAAGTTTGTTTTCTACATTGATTGTATTATCAGAGTTCCCTTTTCTATTAGTTTTGGTGTATATCTCATTAGAGGCTTTTTCTAAATTTCCTTGTTGTTGTTCAGCCACCAAGTCATATCCAACTCTCTTGACACCCACAGTATGTCATATCAGGGAGCACAGATGTCAGCTTACCCTTGTGTTGGTGATACTAAGTTTGGACTTTTAAGCTAATGTCAGCCAGTTTCTCCATTTTAAAAATACCTTTTAATCTTTGTTAATTAAGTGATTTCAGTTGATATTTCAGAATGTGTAATTATCCATCTGTACGTTTGCATTTTTTCAAATTTAAAATATTATAATTTATTATATCATCCATTTTGATGTTTAGATTGTCTGAATTTGACCAGGAGAAGCCCTTTCAAAGTGGCTGTGCCTTTTTGTGTCTGTATATCAGTTTCTTAACTCTTCCTTAATCTGGAACAAGATATTTGAGGTTCACTGTTTCTTGCTGCCCCAGACTTAAAACCAGCCATTTCTTCAAGGATCCTTGGTTCCTTTTTTTGGCCGCGGGGGGCAGGGTGGGGGGGTGCCAGGGGGCAGGGATATTTAAAAACCCAAGATCTGGGAGTAGGTCCTTTTTGGTATCAAGTATCATTGCTTCTAGGTCTTTTTAGAGAAATGAGCTAAATAAGTTTGTGTGTATATTTTTCTTTGTATCTGTTTATATACAGATGAGTTCATTTGTTTCCATTTATATTTGCATTTGAGCTTCCCTGATGGCTCAGACATCTTGGAATGTGAAGTCAAGTGGGCCTTAGAAAGCATCACTATGAACAAAGCTAGTGGAGGTGATGGAATTCCAGTTGAGCTATTTCAAATCCTGAAAGATGATGCTGTGAAAGTGCTGCACTCAATATGCCAGCAAATTTGGAAAACTCAGCAGTGGCCACAGGACTGGAAAATGTCAGTTTTTATTCCAATTCCAAAGAAAGGCAATGCCAAAGAATGCTCAAACTACCTCACAATTGCACTCATCTCACACACTAGTAAAGGCTAGCTTCAGCAATAAGGGAACTGGCTTTGCATAGAAATACAGCCATTGCATAGATGTGTAAATGCATAATTGTTTATTTACCAAATCTTTTATGTGTTTCCAATATTAGACTGTTTCAAAGAGTCACAGTAAATTACTATGTTTTAATTAAAAAATAAATGTATTATCTCTTTAGATTCTAGGATGAGTAAGCTGGGATCAGTAGATGGGCTTCCTATTTGGAGTCTCGCAAGCAGTTGCAGTTGGAAATTGAGATTGGAGTCATCTGAAAGTCCAAGTAACTCAACATCTAAGGAAACTCACTTAGTATGCCTGGCGATTGATACTGGTTGTTAACTTGGGCTGTCAGCTGGAGTACCTACCATGACCCCTCTGTGTGCCTCGAACTTCCAGAGCATGTCAGCTGGGTTCTGAAAAGAAATGTCCCCAAAGTGAACATTCTAAAAGGCTCAAATGGAATCTGCTAGACTTCTTGAGGTTTATCTCAGAAATCCCAGAGCATCAGTTATGTATTCCATTGATCAAGTTATTAAGGCTGACTGATACTCACGGGGAGGAAAATTGGACTCATTGTGAGGAACAGGATGCATGAAATTGAAAGCAACTATTCTTGGAGACTATATAGCATAGTCCAGTTAAAACTCAGCATTCAGAAAGCTAAAATCATGGCATCTGGTCCCATCACTTCATAGCAGATAGATAGGGAAACAGTGGAAACAGTGACAGACTTTGTTTTCTTGGGCTCCAAAATCACTGCAGATGGTGACTGCAGCCGTGCAATTAAAAGACGCTTGCTCCTTGGAAGAAAAGTTGTGACGAACCTAGACAGCATATTCAAAAGCAGAGACATTACTTTGCTGACAAAGGTCCATCTAGTCAAAGCTATGGTTTTTCCAGTAGTCATGTAGGGATGTGAGAGTTGGACTAGAAAGAAAGCTGGGTGCTGAAGAATTGATGCTTTTGAACTGTGGTATTGGAGAAGACTCTTGAGAGTCCTTTGGACTGCAAGGAGATCAAGCCAGTCCATCCTAAAGGAAATCAGTCCTGAATATTCATTGGAAGGACTGATGTTGGAGCTGAAGCTTCAATACTTTGGTTACCTAATGTGAAGAGCCAATCCATTAGAAAAGACCCTGATGCTGGGAAAGATTGAAGGCAGGAGGAGAAGGGGACAACAGAGGATGAGATAGTTGGGTGGCATCATCAACTCGGTGGACATGAGTTTGAGCAAGCTCCGGGAGTTGGTGGTGGACAGGGAAGCCTGCTGTGCTGCAGTCCATGGGGTTCCAAAGAGGTGGACACGACTGAGCAACTGAACAACAACAGCCTTGTTATCTAAGTCAGGTCCAGTTATAGTTGAAGCTTTTCAGGTGCAGTTCGTCCAGTATAGCACCTTGATAACAGTTTCCCTTGATCTAAAGATGTTTACTGAGATCTTTAGTCCTCCATATGGCTTTGAGTTACTGTCCAGTATCCTTTCATTTCTGCTTGTAGGACTCCATTGAGCATATCTGGTAGGGCATGTCAGTGATAACAAACTCCTTCAGCTTTTGTTTATTTGGGAATTTCATTTCTCCCTCACTTTTGAAGAAGTTTTGCTGGATATAAGATTTTTTTTCGCCTGAGGTAGGTCTTAGTTGCAGCATGTGGGATACACTTCCCTAACTAGGGATCGAACACTCATGGGGAGTGTGGAGTCTTAGCCACTGGACCACCTGAGAAGTCCCTGAATATAAGATTCTTAGTTAATGGTTTTTTCCTTTTCTCTACCTGCCAGCTGCTTTCTGGAATCCAAGTTTATCATGAGTAATCTGCTTATAATCATATTGAGGATCCCTGTTTTCAATACTTTTTCTTTGTCTTTTGAAAATTTGATTATAATATGACCTAGTGGGCCTCATCTTACAGGGAGGCTGTTGAGTGTCTCACATGTTTATATTCATGTTTTTCATCAAATTTGGGAAGATTTCAGCCATTATTCAAATATTTTCTCTACTCCCTTCTCTCTCCTCCTTCTGGGACTCCCAAATGTATATTTTGGTCTGCTTGTTGTCTCACAGGTCTCAGACCCTGTTCACTTTTTTCAGTCTGTTTTCCTTTCTGCTCCTAAGACATGATAACTTCATTGTCCTATCCTCACACTCATGTTTTCTTTCATCTTCTTGTCCAAATCTGCCTTTGAATCCCTGTAGCGAGTTTTTCATTTCAGTTATTATACTTTTCAGTCCTGGTGGCTTAGATGGTAAAGAATCTGCCCGTGATGTGGAAGACCTGAGTCGGGAAGGTCCCCTGGAGAAGGAAATGGCATCTCACTCCAGTATTCTTGCCTGGAGAATCCTATGGACAGAGGAGCCTAGTGGGCTACACACAGTCTGTGGGATCTCAGAGAGTTGGACATGACTGAGCTGCTAACACAGACATTATACTTTTCAGCTCCAGAAATTTTTGTTGGTTTTTATTTGTCCTCTATTGATAAATTGCTCATTTGTCATTTTCTTAACTTTCTGCACACCTTTCTTTATCGAGCATCTCTAAGACAGGCATTTTAAAGGTTTTTGCCTAGTATATCTGCTATCAGGTGTTTTTCAGGGACAGTTTCTGCTGGTTGTCCCCCCCCCCCCTTTGAATGGCCCTGTTCATTTGTATAACTTCTTTTTTTCTTCCTGAAAACTGAACATTTAAATCTAATGTGGTAACTCTGAAAATCAAATTTTGCCAGGAACAAGTGCACCACTGCCTGCCATGTAGAAATGGCAGGGAATGGAGGGGAAGGCTAACTGCCTCTGTGCTAAGAGCTGAAATTAACCACAGTGTATTGTCCAAACCTTCCTTCCCCGGAAGTTGCAAGCCTTCAGTAGGTTGCAGACTTCCAAAATATTTCCTTCAAACAAATTCCACCCATTCAGTTTTTGTCTAGGTGGGGAGGTAGATTCCCTGAGTGCATTCTACTTTGCCGACTTCCCATGGTCTTTTGTCCCTGCATGTGTTTTTTGGCATTTTGGCTGGTATACCCTCAGGGAGAGATCCTAGAAATGGGATTGCAGCATTAGTAGATTACACGTGTAATCTAGGTAGATATTCTGAAATTGCCCTCTGTAGAGGTTGCACACTTTAGTACTCTTACTAGCAATGTGTGAAAGTACCTGTTTCTCCACAGCCTCTCCGAGAATGAGTGCCAGTCTTTTGTGTTCTTGCCTGTCTGGGATGAGTAATGATATCAATGTAGAGATACAGAGCCCAAGAAGAGAAAACAGTATGTACAAAGAACCACCTGGATTTTTAATTAAGCAGTGAATTAAACACATACTTCTCTTTCCCCTCCTCAGTCCACTAAAATGAGAGTAAAGAAATAAACAGAACTTCTTGAGAGGAAAGCGCATCTTACATTCTGACACTGCTCAGTTTTTTGCTTGTTTAAGGGTTGGTTGCTTATCTTTCTTTTTGGTGAGATGTCTGTTTAACATTTTTGCCCATTTTTCTAACAGGTGTTTGGTTTTCCTCATTTTTAAAGAGTTCTTTGTATATTAAGGATATTGTCCTTTTGTGATAACGGTTATAAATATTTCATTAGCCGTTTCAAACTGTTTCTGCTATGTTTTAACTGCAATTTTTTTTGGTATTGTGTTATGTTTATGAGAAGAAAACCTGAAAAGCTGTTTGGTAGCTTTATATGTAAGACTTGACCTTATCAACAGACAAGGATCTTGATGTTTCATTCTGTGGAATTTCTCATTTAAGAGAAGAAGCTACCAGGTTTTTTGGTAGAGATAGAGAAAAGGAGATTTGTAGGAAGGGCCCTTTTCTGTACATAGATATTTATTTATTCAGTCCCTTGTTTTCTTTCCTTCTCCTCTGTACCTGGTGTCCTCAAGCCAATCTGTTTTGGGTCTTTTTTTTTTTCCTGTAGTGAACTCATTCTTCTACTCTCATTGCAAAGCTGTAGTTGCTTGGCTACATGACATGGGTTGGAGACTTGGGAATTTCTTTTATTCTGTTTATTAGTCCATTATTTTAACCTCATGGTTAACTTCATCACTGGTATGGAAAGTTATTGGAGGTATAGGTTCTTGAGTTTTTTGAGAATTATGTAGTGAGAATTGGCTTACTTCTGCAGACACTTAGTATGTCTGTTTTCTCAGTCCTGTCAGTTCCGCCCATCTTTTCATCTACTGCTGTCTCCTTTCAACTTCCTTACCTTATTTTATATTTATTCTCAATTTAGTGGGTTTTAGATGGAGGAGAAAGAAACACATCAATTTATTGTATTTAACTAGAAATATGGTGGTTCTGTACAGAGTTTTTTTCCTTAGGCTCTACTTTTTGGGCAGTTGGATGGCTCTCAGAGGTTCATGGTTGTGCACTTTTGTTTGATAATTTAGAGTTCATGTGCCAGTATGCATATGATTTTGATCAGTAGTTAGAGAATTAAGTAGTTAAAAAAATTTTTTTAATGTCCTGTTCAATTTCAAGGGAAGGATGTTTTTGCAATTCTAAGCAAAAGATTGCTAATGGTCCTGGAAATAGGAATGCTGCTTGAGAGTCTCTTTGTCTTCTCCCCGTTTGATGCATGTTTTGCCACACTGATGCAGTATTTGTGTCAGAATTGTTTGAGGGTTGTAGCTGTTTTTGTGGTTTCATTTTAGATTGATCCTCTTTTGCTTTTTTGGTGGTTTTTAAGAAGTGGGAATTAAATATACCTTTATTCCTTTCTTTTGAAATGTATTTAATACAATGTGAAAAACTGCTCAGAAACACATATTTCATTTAGGAAGTTGAGTTACATGGATTAAGTATGCATGCCAAAACCGTTTCCTATTCAACAGAGCTCTGCATGAGGTATGACTCGACTCTGTCTTGAGTTGCAGAGGGTTTCATGTCAAGACGAAAGGAGAAGAGTGTCTCTAAGAGCACACATATACTAGAAGTAGAAAGCTACCACAATCTGGGTCAGCTTTTAGGGACTTTTTTTTTTCTTTCCCACCACCCTTACTTCTTGTTGTTTCTCACAGCACTTTGCTCCTCTCTGCAGATCTGCTCTAAGATCTCCATGTGAGCTGTTTTCCTGTGCTTGCTGATAGTTTTTCTCCTGTAAGTTCAGCCTACACATAACCCAGAATAAGATACCCCACGGCAGTCGCTTAACTTCACATGCCCTTTTTGCTTCAGCTGTCTACAGCTGACCCATGACCCTCTTGCTGTTTCTCAGTCTGATTTTCAAGAAAAACGAATTGGCTCAGGCCATCTTTTTGTGCCACTTCGGACTAGTTGTTCCTCACCAGACTATAAATGGACTTTATCAGTTCACTGCTTATGCAGGTTGGGGATGTTGGAGGAGAGAGCACTAAGTAAGTCTACAGGGAAACAGCAAGGACCCATGGATGAACAGTTACTCTTGGTAAATGAGGGAGCAGGATAGAGCTGAATTTATAACATATTCCCTCCTTCAGTCTACCAGTTTAGTTTTAATAGAGTACTGCTGGCAAGTACTTAGTGCAAATTGAATATTGTAGGAAAGTAATATTTGTGTCTATTTTCTGTTTGCCTTGTGACTTGTGGTATGGCAATAAGTCCAATATAGTAGGAGTCAGGAGTCTTAGATTCTAGACCTGATTTTGCTGTTCCATGAAAGGCTTCACTTCATCAGATAAATCTTTAAAAGGTCAGTGGAATAGAATAGTTTGTAAGGTACTATCTAGCTATAAAACCTTGCAACTCAAATTGTACTGTACCAACCTGGGAAAGGTACTGTCAGGAAAGATGGTCAGAATACAAAGCTATTGTAACAAAATCATAAGTTCAGATTAATGAAAAAATAAGAAATGAAAATGATTGGACCCATACATTAGAAGAGGATATGAGAGTTTTGTAGTGAGTCAGATTTTCTTCATTGAAATTGGATGATGTTCATAAACTGATTTAAGTCAGACACTATAGTCACAAACTCTTTTCCCAACTTAAGCTGTGCATTGGTAGTGTATTAATGTACATGTAATACTGAAGTTTAAAATGCTTTTTCTTCCTTGCTTTTTTAAAGAGCAAGGCTGGATATTTAAAATTGTTAAGTAACATGGATTTCTTTTATTTTTTAGGATTTAAGTGCCCTGTATGCTCAAAATTTGTACCCTCAGATGAAATGGATTTACATCTCGTGATGTGTTTAACAAAGCCAAGAATAACCTATAATGGTAAGTCCAGTGCTTTAAAATGATACTTTAAATTATCATTGTCGTTATATTTCATAAAATGTGTTATGAATTTCTTGTTTCAGGTAGAAAAGGCCAGGAGGGACTGTCTCAGAGCCCTGAGCTAAATGATACCCTGATTAGGTCTGGTACTTTGGCCGTGCCATTCTTACCTGGCCACAATCTCCAGATATTCAAAATCATAGGAGAAATTTTCAGTGTAGTCTTAGTACATTTTGAAGTAGACTTGGGAAAAAAAGAGTAGTTCATTTGTGACTTTAGATGAATAGAGTGAAATAAAGGAAAAATGAGAGCTTTTTTCAAAATTTTACTGATAAAAAGAGAGACTTCAAAATCCGTGGAGAAATTTTAGATTTTTCAAATGTAAAATTTGGTTTGAAATAGAATGAGTAAGAAGAGTACCAGTAAACAGTGAAATTGAAAGACTGACTGACTGACTAGCAAATGTTTTTTGAGCACCTGTCACCTATGAGGCATTTAATGTTAGAAACTTGGGATATACCAGCAAATAAAGCAGACGGATCCTACAGCACAGGACCAACCAAAAGGTTTAGTCAGTGTAGTAACACTTTGTCAGTAATCGGAGACTTCTCCTCAGATCATAGACACTTGTAGGAGTACAATTCAGTATTGGAATGAGCATGTTATTTTGAGTCGCTTTTTTGCAAAGTGATTTAGGAATGTCTCTCTTGATAAGGTAGTGCTTCAGCCCCACCCTTATAGTAGTAATTGAGCACTTTCCCCCATTTTCCAGTGAATAAATAAAAATAGCTTTCAGCATTTTCTTTGAATAGTATATGTACCTGTTGATTATATATAAACCTTTTTGCATTAGGAAATTGAGTTGGCTACTTTGCATAATCTAATTGAAATTTAGTTACTTAAGAAACAAAAGACAGGTTCAAAGTTTGAGATAAAACTGATTGGGCTTATTTCTCATACTTTATTATCTTATTCTCCTCCATAATTATTATGTTTATTATAAGTGTTTTTAAAATGAATAGCCTTAAATGTTAAGACTCTTGCCTTGAATTTTAAAAGACAAGTGTATTTCCTTTTACCATATAATATATTTGCACATAATCTTAGTATTCTGTTTATTTTTTGTGCAGTATATTTGGATTTAGTCTTCTTACGTGTTGATATTTGGCAGTTTTTAATTTCCTGGTTGAGCTGTGCCTGGTCATTAAAGTGTTCTGATAGATCACTTATTTGGTGGCTTAAAGAGCAGTATATAACCTGTTTGGGGATACCTTGATCCAAGAATTCAGGTTTTAAATATTTGACAGTATTCCAGTATAGACATTAGTAAACTTAATAGAAAAAGTGAAGTTTCAGCCACTTTTAAGAAGAGCTACCTACTGTAAGGTAGGTAGGCCTGAAAAGTTTTAAATTGTTAATTATATATGGGTATCTATAGAAATTCACAACAAGAAGCAAAAACAACTTCTTTATAAACATGTATGATTCTTGAATTTTTAAAATGTGGACAGTGGTCAACTATGAGTGAAAAGGAAGAACTGTGACTGAGTGGTTTAGGTTAGATAGAGGTAGCAGATTGGTAGTGTACTCTCCCCTCACAGGCTGTGGGAATTCTAAGGCAAAGGCCTGTAGGGGAAGGAAAAAATGATCCCCTTACCCTTGAGTTCTTGGCTGAGACCTCTGTAATAGAAAACAGATTAATAAGAGGAAAACAAAAGTTTATTAACATGTAGACCTCCTGGGTTCATAGGAGGTATTCCTGAGAAAATGAGATCTCCAGGGAGGCTTATAATGTGGGCTTAATAACATCTTCAGCTGCAGACAAAGAAGAAAGTGAGGATGGGGAGGCCAGTTGTGGAGGATTACCACGAAAATCATGGTAAACGAGGTTTGTTAGGCAGGTATAAGTTAGTGCCGGCTCCTTCTCTTGTAATCTTTTGTGATTTAGAGCTCTCATTCTTTTCCTGGAACTGAGGAGACATCCTGGCAAATGAAGAGTTCCTCTGCTCAATCTTATGTAACAGCCTAAATGGGAAAAGAATTTGAAAATGCTTCTTGTTTTGTGTAGTAATTTTAAAATTTAGCATGTATTTACTTTATAAATAAGATGATGGATCAGAAGTGGTCATACAAGAAACAGTCTTACCCAGTTACCAGAATTGTATGCCTATTTTATGTGGCACTAAATTCAGTTTTATTGCCCTTCTTTTAGCATTTAGCTGCTCAAAAGCAGTACCAGTTTGCAATTAAAATGTTATAAAGAACAACGATACTTATTACAAACTAATCTTTAAGTTCAGCTTGCTGAGTTCAGACCTCTGTTTTAATACTTAATTCCAGTGTGAAATCTTGGTTTTGATTTTCTCTCCTGTAAACTTAGGACTGGAAGTAGTGCCTGTCTTCACAGAGTTACTGTGAAAATCATACATACTTCTTTGTAGGTTTCGTAGTGAGTGTTAAGTAAACAAGAACTGTTGTTATAAATATTACCTTTGACTTTAAGAGGTAAAGATATAGTGGATACCATATTTAATGTGCTGACAAGTCTAAATTTCTTTTGCTGTTTTAAAAGCTCATAGTAACTTAATTCCAAATTAGATGTCTAAAAGTCTTACATAGCAATAATAGTTCCTATAATATATGGAGAAGCAAGGGGATAATTAGAGCACTACCTGTTCTCACCTGATGTGATAAATTTACAACTGCAATTCAAGGAAAGAAATACTTTTTCTGCTTTCTGTAAGGAATATGGTGGCCGGCACAGCTGAAATCTGAGGTCTAAACTTGATGATAGGCAGTTTGCTTACTCTTTGAAGAAGCATAAATCCTTTCATATTCAGTACAGAAATAAAATATTGTAAAAAACTAACTGTAAATGGATATGTGTTTCTGTTACCTTTTTTTCTTATGGCCTATTATAAAAGAAGATAGGTAGAATAGAAGTTGAAATTAAAAAACATATTTCAGTGAGAAGGAAGTTCTGTAGATATCTAAAGCATAAAGTAGGTTTCAGATTTCTGTTTCTGATTTCTTCAATAAAATTTGAGAAGGAAAATTACATATTTTTTTAATTTATAGATTCTTATTTTGTTTCATGATTTTATAAATCATTGTCTTGCCTTTTTTTGTGTTCTTATCATATCACTTTTATAACACTGATTTTTAAAAAATTAATCCAACATTCAAGGTAAGCTTTCCTGAATCATAAGAAATCTGAAGAAACAGAACAGAGACAATGAAAAGACCTTTCTTGGAGTGCAAGAAAACCGAGTAAACCTACAGAGCTGTCCTCAGAGGGAAAGTTTTTCCTCTGGTCACAGTTCTTACTTTGTTTAGAATGTAGTATAGGCAGACTCATTTTAAACAAATTTTAATGCAAATTTATACAATACCTTTCTAAATTTGTCTCATTTTTATGTTTCTTCTTTATTGGAGCAAAGATACGAATCATCTCATGTCTATCAACAGTTTTGCTCTTTCAAAATTATTGTATACGTATATAAATTAGTCTGTTATTAATAAGATTTGGAGAGAAATGGAAGATATACTTGTAAATAACAACTAGGTAGGTATAGTTTGGGGCAACAGAATGATAAGAGAATTGTAGGTGAAAAGATAAATAAGGGCTGAATAATGAAGTTTTTAAATAAATTACGTGTAATTATTTGTATTCATGTGCAAAAATATTTGTAAGGAAAATAATTTCTTTAAAGACTGATTGTAAGAATGGTATGGTATTTCATGTATGAAATGGTCAGATGATTGTTAGGTAGAGAAAGAGATGAAGAAAGAATGAATTGAGTTCAGTGATTGCTAGAAATGGGAAAGGAGGAGCCACAGGTGACTTGAGGATTGGCACTGGAGGACTCAAATTGGGGTAAAAAGGCTGTAAAAGTACCTAGCTGCTCTCAACGTTGTTGATCTTTGCAAAATGTGAAAATTGTGAATTTTTTTTTTTTAGGATTTTTCCAAAATGAGTAAGGGATTAAGGTCATTGTATATTTTAAGGTAAAAAAATAATAAAAATATTCTAGATAGTCTCACTCCTTTGGTATCTAAATATTTATGATACTTGTGATTTGCTTGATTTCTTCCATTTTTTGCTAGGCAGACTTTGGGATCTCCAAGGCTTTTTGACCTCTCAGTACCTCATAGGTTATTGTTACTTTGGATTCTTTTTATCTTAATCCCTTTAAACTGTACTTCTTGGTATTCAGTTCTTAGACCTTTCCTTGTAATGCTTTTTGGTGTGAGAGATCTTTTTACAGCTGGAAAATCTTTGACACCCAGTACCCAAATTTTGGTTTCTAAATACCATTCTCATGTAAAAAGAAAACAGGATTCCTTGGAGAAATAGCTGATTCCAGGACTGGAGCAGCGAAAGAAATACCTGAAGATACTGTATTTGAATGCAAGGAAGTGCTCAAAAATCAGAAAAGATGAAGGACACAGGAGGAGCAAACCTGAATGAGCTCCCAGTAAACAACTGGAGCAACAGAATTAATACAGCATGGAGATGGTAGTTTAGTCGTTGTGTCTGCCTCTTGTGACCGCTTGGACTATAGCCCTCCAGGCTCCTGTATCCATGGATTTTTCCAGGCAGTAATCCTGGAGTGGGTTGCCATTTCCTTCTCCAGGGGATCTTCCCGACCCAGGGATCGAACTTGGGTTTCCTGCATTGCAGGTGGATTCTTCATCAACTGATCCACCAGGGAAGCCC
Organism: Oryx dammah; assembly: GCF_014754425.2. NCBI lineage: Eukaryota > Metazoa > Chordata > Mammalia > Artiodactyla > Bovidae > Oryx > Oryx dammah. The sequence goes on along the minus strand of NW_024070202.1, from coordinate 66,294,409 downwards.
TGTAGCGTGGTATTGGATTATAACTCAGTGTATAAAATAAATATATCTGGTTCCACCAATCAATCAGTAAATTAATACAGAAAAGTGGAAGTTTAACCTGGATATTAATTCTAAGAGACAGACCATTTCTTTAAAAAAAAAATTTTTTTTAAGATTTTTAACATTCTCATTTGTGGTTATTTAAAATAATATTTTTCCAAAAATTTTTAATGGTCCATATGTGCTCTCTGATTTTAAGTATCCCCAAGACACACTAAAATGTATAATGGCACATATATAATTTGAAATACCTAATCTTAGTTTATTATTATCATTACAGTGGTGGATGAAAGAGATTTTTAGGTGGATGAGAGCTACTGTTGTAAGCCCCAGCAACAAAAACTTTATAATTTTCTCTTTCTTAGGGAAAACATGATTTAATTTTGTTAGGTTTCATATTGTGACATTCTCACAGTGAAGGACTCCTATTGTGAAGTCTTACTTTCTAGTTTCAGACATTTTATGTTTATTATATACAGAATACAGATGAGTGACTATAGAATAGCCTATTATTCGTTATTCATTAACATAAGACTGAACTGGACTCTACATGTTTTATACTTTATTAAATCTTACTAAGGAAAAGTTCACTATCTTCCTCAGTGCTGGTTTTTTTAAGATTGTCAGTTTACCTATTAAGGAACGTGCTTTGTCTCTACATTTGATTGACTGAGAACCTATACTTCATTGTTAAACTTGTAAAATTTGTGCCTACTATTTTATAGTTCTGCTACTGTTATGGGTGAGATTTGCATACTCTTTGAATATCAGATAGGTTTTGCTGGTTATAAAGAGAAGCTAGGTTTTAGGCAAGTCTTTGGGTTTTCTAGATTTACGACATACCTGCAAATGAAGATAACATTTTCAAGCATTTAGGCACATTTGTTGTTTTCTTTGTATTCCTGCATTAGTTTGAAGCTTAAAAATGATGTTGATAATAACGGTGCCAGTGGACATACCTGTCTTATGTGTCTTTAGTGTTCCATTGTTTCATAGATGCTGGCTAAGAGTTATGGTTAATCATCCTCATTGTATATATGTCATTCTCATTTCATTCTCTTTTATTTAAGGCAAAAAACAGCCTAATTTTATTAATTGCTTTGTTCCTTTATTTGTTGATAAATTACATTGGTAGATTTTATAATGTTTCAATTGAATTGTGTTGATTTCTAATATTAACTGGATTTAACTGTTTGATCATAGATAATTCTTGTAAAGCAATGTTACCAAGTTTGTGCTAACTAAAGATTATGCTAATAAAATGAGTGGGAAAGCTTTCCGTCTTTGCTCTGGAATAATTTGATAAACCCTGGAAGGACTATTATTTTCATATTATATATATATAATTTGACTGCAAAACCGTATAGCCCCCCCCACTTTTAAAATCTTTGACAGTCCTTATAACTTCCCTGATTATTAGTATATTCATGTTCTTTGACGTCCTTAGTCAATTATGGGAATTTTTATTTTGTTAGAAAATATTTTTCTTCTGAATTTCCTAATTAATTGCCACAGCATTGCATTGCATATGCTATTTTCTTACAAATATTATAATTTTTATTTTTTGTTATATTGGCCTTTTCATTCTAATGTTGTATATCTTTGTACTTTTGAACCTTAGGCTATTTGACAGAGCTTATATTTAGTTTGTATTTTCAAAAAAGCTTCTTTAGAGTTGTCAACAAAGCTAATAATGAGTACTGTGGACTGGATAAAGCTACTTTCTTTTCAGTTTTTTAATTTTAATAGAAGTATTTTAGAAATAGAAATATTTTTCCTACAAGAGGCTTTAGTTGTATCTGAGGTTTTAATATGTATCTGAGAAGAAAATGCTTCTTCAGTTTGAAGATAAATTTTTTTATGACAGGAGGAGTATGTGTGATGGGAAGTCATTCTGATCTTGTTATTAGAGAATGCTGCCCATAATAACTGTTTTTAATAACTATGTGACCACATACATCATTGATTTCTATAGATCATGAATATAAGAGAAGCATATATGTTCTCTGTAGAGTAAAAAAATTACTTATATTATTCTTTTAAAAACATATGTATGCATATACTTCCAGTAAACTGAGTTTGGTTGTGTTATTGAGTTACTCTGTATTCTTGCCTATGTTTGGTTTACATAGTCTGACAAATTTGGAAAGAGTTTATTAGTGTCCCCTCTGTGGCCATAGTTCCATTAATTTTTTTCTTACACTGTTATAAGTTCCTTTTGGTGATAGTTGCCTTGCAGCAGTCTTTTTCTGGCTTTATGTATTTCATGATATGTTGTTTACACAAATATGGCTTATTTTCCTTTTCTATTGAATCCTTTTATGTTATAAACCATACTTCTCTCTATTCTGCTTTCTCTAAAGTTATTTGACTTAGGCTTACCAGAAACCATGCAGGGTCTTAGATTTTTACCTTGTTTTTGTTGTTCAGTCAGAGTCATGTCCAACTCTTTGTGACCCCATGAACTATAGCACACCAGGCTTCTCTGTCCTTCACTGTTTCCTGGAGTTTACTTAAATTCATGTCCATTGAGTTGGTGATGCCATCCAACCATCTCATCCTCTGTAGCCCCCTTCTTCTCCTGCCCTCAGTCTTTCCCAGAATCAGGATCTCTTCCAGTGAGGTGGCTCTTTGCATCAGGTGGCCATAGTATTACAGGTTAAATATCTGTCTTTCCAATGAATATTCAGGGTTGATTTCTTTTAGGATTGACTGGTTTGAACTTTTTGCTGTCCAACGGTCTTTCAAGAGTCTTCTCCAACACTACGGTTTGAAAGCGTCAATTCTTTGGTGCTTAGTCTTCCTTATGGTCCAACTCTCACATCTGTACATGACCACTGGAAAAACCATAGCTTTGACTATATGTACCTTTTGTCAGCAAAGTAATGTCTCTGCTTTGTAATATGCTGTCTAGGTTTGTCATAGTTTTTCTTCCAAGGAGTAGGCCTCTTTTAATTTCATGGCTGAAGTATACCCTCGACAGTGATTTTGGAGCCCTAGAAAATAAAATCTGTCACTGTTTCCACTTTTCCCCACCTACATGCTATGAAGTGATGAGACTGGATGCCATGATCTTCTTTTTTTGAATGTTGTGTTTTAAGCTAGCTTTTCCCCTCTCCTCTTTCACCTTCATCAAGAGGCTCTTTAGTTCCTCCTCACTTTCTGCCATTAGAGTGATATCATCTGTATATCTGAGGTTATTGATGTTTCTTCTGGTAATCTTGATTCCAGTTTGTACTTCATCCAGCCTAGGGTTTCTCATGATGTACTCTGCATGTAAGTTAAATATGCAGGGTGATAGTATACAGCCTTGACGTACTCCTTTCCTAATTTTGAACCAATCCATTGTTCCATGTCTGATTCTAACTGATGCGTCTTGACCTGCATACAGGTTTCTCAGGAGGCAGGTAAAAATGTGGTCTAGTATTCCCATCTCTTGAAGAATTTCCCACAGTTTGTTGGATCCACACAGCCAAAGGCTTTAACATAGTCAGTGAAGCAGAGGTAGATGTTTTTTTGGCATTCCCTTGCTTTTTCTGTGATACAACAGATGTTGACAATTTGATCTCTGGTTCCTCTGCCTTTTGTAAATCCAACTTGTACATCTGGAAGTTCTTGGTTCACATAATGCTGAAACCTAGCTTGAAGGATTTTGAACATAACCTTGCTAGCATGTGAAATGAGCTTTATTGTATGATAGTTGGAACATTCTTTGGCATTGCCTTTCTTTAGGATTGGAATGAGAACTGACCTTTTCCAGTCCTGTGGCCACTGTTGGGTTTTCCAAATTTGCTGGCATATTGAGTGCAGCACTTTAACAGCATAATCTTTTAGGATTTGAATTAGCTCAGCTGGAATTCCATCACTTCTACTAGCTTTGTTTGTAGTAATGCTCCCTAAGGCCCACTCGACTTCACACATGCAGAGTATATCATGAGAAACGCTGGGCTGGAAGGAACACAAGCTGGAGTCAAGATTGCTGGGAGAAATATCAATAACGTCAGATATGCAGATGACACCACCCTTATGGCAGAAAGTGAAGAGGAACTAAAATGCCTCTTGATGAAAGTGAAAGAGGAGAGTGAAAAAGTTGGCTTAAAGCTCAACATTCAGAAAACGAAGATCATGGCATCCGATCCCATCACTCATGGGAAATAGATGGGGAAACAGTGAAAACAGTGTCAGACTTTATTTTTTTGAGCTCCAAAATCACTGCAGATGGTGATTGCAGCCATGAAATTAAAAGACGCTTACTCCTTGGAAGAAAAGTTATGACCAACCTAGATAGCATATTCAAAAGCAGAGACATTACTTTGCCAACTAAGGTCCGTCTAGTCAAGGCTATGGTTTTTCCATTGGTCATGTATGGATATGAGAGTTGGACTGTGAAGAAAGCTGAGGACCGAAGAATTGATGCTTTTGAACTGTGGTGTTGGAGAAGACTCTTGAGAGTCCCTTGGACTGCAAGGAGATCCGCCCTGGGATTTCTTTGGAAGGAATGATGCTAAAGCTGAAACTCCAGTACTTTGGCACCTCATGTGAAGAGTTAACTCATTAGAAAAGACTCTGATGCTGGGAGGGATTGGAGGCAGGAGGAGAAGGGGACGACAGAGGATGAGATGGCTGGATGGCATCACCGACTCAATGGAGGGGAGTCTGAGTGAACTCCGGGAGATGGTGATGGACAGGGAGGCCTGGAGTGCTGCGATTCATGGGGTCACAAAGAGTCAGACACAACTGAGCAACTGAACTGAACTGGACTGAAACTATAAAAATCCGAACTTTTTTGTATAGTTCTTCTGTGTATTCTTTCTTCCTCTTCTTAATATCTTCTGCTTCTGTTAGGTCCTTGCCATTTCTGTCCTTTATTGTGCCCATCTTTGCATGAAATATTCCCTTGGTATCTCCAGTTTTCTTTAGTCTTTCCAATTCTATTATTTTTCTCTGTTTCTTTGCATTGTTCACGTGAGAAGGCTTTCTTATCTCTCTTTACTGTTGTCTGAAACTGCATTCAGTTTGGTAAATCTTCCCATTTCTCCATTCCCTTTCTCTCATATTCTTTTCTCAACTGTTGCTAAAGCTTCGTCAGACAACCACTTTGCCTTCCTGTGTTTCTTTCTCTTAAGGGCAGTTTTGGTCTCTGCCTCCTGTACAGTGTTATGAGCTTTCATCCATAGTTCTTCAGGCTCTCAGACCTGATCCCTTGAATCTACTTGTCACCTTCACTGTATAATCGTAAGGGATTAGGTTTAGGTTATACCTGCAGGGCCTAGTGGTTTTCCTTACTGTCTTCAATTTGTATATTGAGGGTTTTCTTCTTATTTTAATTTTCTTTTTCATTAAAAGCATTTTTGTGAATAATTTCTTTAGTCTTTCATGGATGATATACTTAATGAGCCGTTGGGTTCCCAGGTGTTTCTTGTTTGCTTTCACATATGATTACTATCTTAGCTAAATATAGGATATTTTAGTTTTTTCCCCCTTTAAGTCTGTAAAATTGTAGTATTCTCTTATTCCCAGTATTACAGATGTGAGGTCTTGCTGGGTCTCATTTTTCTTTCATCTTAATTTGCCTGTTCTTTCAGTTTGGAAGCTTACAGATTAATTTCTTTTTTTTGAAGGTTGAAACTTCTCTTTTTGTTCCCAGGATGCATCTATCTGTTTGTTCACTCTGCTCCCATCTCTAATTGAGACTTTATAAGACTTTTCAGTCTAGAAATGCAGATCTTTAGTCAGCTCGGGGATTATTTTCTTCTAGTATTTCTTTGATTATTATTTCTTTCTCTGTTCCTTTTTCTGTTCTTGTGACTCCTGTGATTTCAATACAAGAGCTCCTGGATTTATCCTCTGTTTCTTATGTCTTTGTTAATGATTTTTGTTTTTTATTTACATGATGTTTATTGTAGATTACTGACTTAGTTTTCTGCCTTGACCTTCCTTTCCCCTTCCTCTGAAATATTAATCCTTCTAGGAATTTCTGCTTGTAAAGTCATCATCTGCCTTACTTCCATTCATTCGTTCGTTCTGATTTTATGGTAAGTGTCTATTTCAGGGTTTTAGCTTGGTTCACCTTCATTCACATTGTTGTGTATACTTAGTTTATGAATTTTCTGTTATATAATGTTAGCGTGCACACAGATCATACTTATTTGTTTCTCAAATAGAAGAGGATAGAATGCAAGATACTTTCCTCTTGTGAACCTTGTGGTCATAAGCCTGGTGCACACCAGCCCTTTTTGTTCAAAACAGTTTCCCTGTTCTTGGGTGCAGAGAGAGTTCTGTCCTCAGCCCAACTCAGTAGCTTCTTTTCTTTGAGTAGTACTTTCACCATTGGAGCAGCCTTCTCCCCTTGTTCTAATGGATTCACTCAGGTAGTGAAGTTGCCTTGGGCAACTGAAGGATTAGTGAAATTTGAGCAGAAAGAAATAAACCTCGTTCAGAATCAGTGTGTTTCCCCTCTCCTTAAAACAATTTTTTGAAGAAAGCATTTTACATTTGCCCTTTCTTGATTTTCATGAGATTTCATTACATGAATTTTCAGATGAATCTAGATTTAGTTTCTCCAGGGTTTTTCTCACCGGGTTGTTTTTTTTTTTTTTTTTTTTAAGTAATTTAGTCGCAATATTTAGTCGCAATATTCAGTCATTTAGTAGCAGAGTATAAGGGGATCAAGAAAGAACTCTGAGTTGTTAGTATTGCATGACTGTTATTGTGAGAAATACTGGTTCTCACCTTCCTTTTTCCTCCAGGTACATGTGAGTTTCATACTTTGCTTTATTATCTTGGTGGAGTGGACATTTAAAATATCTCTCCTGTGTATACATAGTACTTAAAACTCTTTACCTATAATTTTAATCAACTTATTATTATTTATTGTCAAGCTCTGCATATATTAGTGCTTTCTGGTTGATTGGCTGATAGGAACCACTTGGATAAAGAAGTCAATACACTTAAAAAAAAAAAAAAAGTCTGAGCTCAGCTGAGTCACCAGACTGCAAACTAAGTGCCCGAGTCACCGAAACTCCAGCCCTCTGACTTTGTGGTGTTTTCTCTCTCCATTGGTTCATTTGTTGCTTGGTGCTTTCTTTAGTCTTCTGAGATCTTCTGTTTTCTTAGCTGTTCAAAAAATATTTTTCAAGCAGTAACTGTGCAAAACACCATGCTGCATGCTGGAGTAAGCAGAATCTACAAGGTTCCCTTCCTCATGGAATTTATTGTTTCTTGAATACAGAGATTGCAAAGTATTGGCCACCTCCTTCTCAGAGACTCTATTTTTGTTTGTATCAAAAATGTTTGGCCAATGAAAAATAAAACAAATGAAAACAAAAAAAAACAAGGAACTTCCCTGGCAGTCTAGTGGTTAAGACTCCACCTTCTAATTCCTTCCTCCTCATAGACTCAGGAGGAGGCAGAAGGGAAGGAGCATCACACTCCAGCCTCAGTTAATAAAAGCAGTACATACACATACACATTGTAACACTCATTCTCAAATCTATTCTAACAGAATGATAGAAACACTCCTACTTCATAAATCTGATAATAGTTCTGACATATGTTTTTTTATAAGCCATTTGAGTTGACATTTTTCAGTTTCAATATGATAGTAAATGGAATTTTGTTTAATTTAACCAACATTTAGAGTTAAGCATTTTTACATTAGCTCTTCAATTTTTAATTATCAATATTAAAGAGTATATGAGATATAACTATTGAGACTTACAATTTATTTGAAGAAAATGAAGCTCAAACAATTTTGTGTGTTGTCCAAAGTTCAGGTCTTCCATTTGCATTCTCATTGAATCTCCATAATACTCTTAAGAGACCCGTCTAGCAGGTTTCATAATTTCTTTCAGTTGGAGATAACAGGCTCAGAGGAAGAGTCCCTTCTTCTCAGTAGTCCTATAACTAGTATTCAGAACATACCTGCTCCTTGCTAGGTACAATTCTAGACATTTAACAGGTGTATTTTAAATTCTTACCATTGCCCTATGGAGTAGGTATTGTTATCCCCATTATGTACCTAGATCTGTTGCAGTGTTGGAATTTTATCTTATTTAATTCCTACCACTGCCCTGTGAAGTAGGTATTGTTATCCCCATTATTCCTAGATCCATTGCAGAGTTGGGATTTGAACCTAGAACTGTCTGTAACATCTGTTTTTAAAACTTGCTACATTATATTACCCAGATTGTTTGACTTCTGTTATTGCCGTTAAAGCCTACTTTATAATTGAATACATTAATATAATTTGAAAGTATACAATCATAAAATAAGTTTGAAAATAAGCTTTTTTGTTTTTTTTTTAGGACTGATGTTTTTCTCTTTGCATTGATTCAAAGCAAAAATGAACTTGAAACTTTAGTTCAAAGTGTATTTTATTCTATTTTTATATATTCAGCAGTTTTTTTCTTTTCTGTGTTCCCCCCCCCTTTTGATTGTGGATAACTCATTTATATGATCTGAAGAGAAACCAGGGTATTAATGTGGACAACTCATTTAAGTAAACATTTATTTAGAGTTAGCAAGTCAGCGATTTGTGATAGGGAGAGAGTAAAGGAAAGTCATCTTAATTTGATATGAAGATTGGGAAGTAATTTGGTTATTTAGAAATTTCTTAGGTGACTTGTAATACTTCTTAGAGCTTATTAGGTATCTGGTTTTATAGAATACTTAATCCTGAGCTTTTTTCTTAGGCAAGTTAGAAACAAAAATGCCCATGAAAACTGAATTTATAAGTATTTAGTTAGTGTTGTTTTTGTCTATTTCACTTTTTAGAGTATATAGTTTGGGTTCTTTTTTATTTTGCTTATGTTTTCTTGGACAAGGATCCAAATGTCAATTTCCAGAAAATCCCAAGAGTATACATTTTTCCAAGTCATCAGAAGATTTGCAGATTTTGTCTCTTGAAGAATAGTCTTAATTTTAAAGTAAGTTTCTAACAATGCAAATGAAAAGCAACTAGGTGTTTAGTCATTTCTCAATTATATTTAAAGAAACCATTGACATTTATGTCAACGGCATCTAGGCAGAGGAAGCCAGCAATTGCTCCTTGAACCAGAAAAGTAAATTTCTAAAAAGGATAAAAGTTGACCCTGACCATGAATTTTGAGTTTTAGACAGTTTAGTGAAGGTTACTCCTATGTTTTTATTGATATATTAATTTTACAGTGAAAATGACTGTTTCCCTTTGTTAAATATAATTTCTAATTCCCTTTATGGTATTTGAGTTCAGTAACAGCTCATGGATCTATAATCTAGAATGTTAATGTTAAAGTCTTCAAAGTCCATTAGATATAACTTTATATCTGAAAGTACTTATTAATAAACCCTGTGAGCCCCAGTTTTTCATTCTTTGAGTAATTGCTTCTTACTAATGTTGTGAATTTTTTTAATTCTTGATTTTTCTAGGGATTATTTCACATTTCAGCTGCTTTTGTTTTCTACTGCTATCATTGAGGGTTCAAGAACAAAAAATAAGTCTTCAGGTAAAATGCCTGACCCATAATAGTGCTTGGCATTGTATTTTGCTGAAAAGATCATGTACCTTTGGATGCTTAATCTGAAAATAAAGTTGTGATGATTATAACTTTTTCGCATGGAGTTTTGTTGGCTGGCTCTAACAAATTTGGTCTTATTTGTTGTTTTTTCCCCCCTCCCCTTAAAGGATTTTGGCTGTGTGCTTTTTTTCATGTTGTCTTGATCTGCAATAACTATATGGATATGTGCTTGTACTTGCTACATATTTTAATTTTGCATATTTGGCTGCTTGAATTTTAAGTAATTTCTTTGGGCAATGCAAATTAAGAGCTTGAGGCTATAAGTAAAATAACAATTAACAGAAAATTTTAGTTTATAAATGTATGTTCCTTATCTACTATATTGAAATACATAGGTTTCACATTTTGCACTGGCCACATTTAAAGTGCTATTTTCAGGCCATATGTGGCTAGTAGCTACTGTTTCGGACAACATAGATAAAAGACTATTTTTGTCATCATAGAAAGTTATATTGGACAGAGCTGTTTTTGTATTCTGTAAAGAAAGTAAATAGTAAAGTGTAAGCTCATTTCTGATAACAGTTTTTATGGCAGTTTATTAATTCCAGAAGATAAAGCATATGATCAGTCTTGAGCGTGCTTCCTCTAATCTAAATAGGTAGCCACACTAATCTTTAGTACTTCTAACCTAAAGTTGTCTAACATAGTTTGCTTCTGTATGTATACTCTTAAAGTGAAATTGTTTCTTGTACCAAAACTGATGAAGTTGTAAAAAAAAAAAAAAGTGAAAGTGAAGTTGCTCAGTCGTGTCTGACTCTTTGTGACCCCATGGACTGTAGCCTATCAGGCTCCTCTGTCCATGGGATTTTCCAGGCAAGAGTGCTGGAGTGGATTGCCATTTCCATCGAACCCGGGTCTCCCGCATTGTAGGCAGACGCTTTACTGTCTGAGCCACCAGGGAAGCCCAACATAGTTTGCTTCTGTATCTATACTCTTTTTTTTTTTTTGTATCTATACTCTTCAAGTGAAATTGTTTCTTGTACCAAAACTGAAGTTGTAAAAAGGCCAGATAGCCTAAATTTGAATCCTGACCCCAGGACTTACTAGTTAAGTAAATTATGGTAAATTAATTCATTTGAGCCTCATCTGTAAAATGGAGGTAATTTTAGTTACCTAATAGGATTAATAAAAGACTTATGTCTAAAAGCATGTAATAAAGTAGACATTTATAGTACTTTCAAATATAGAATGAAGCCAAGACAGTTAAAAAATTAATTAGGCAATATTGTTTGTATGGAGTTGTCCCCAGCCTTGAGTTATAAAAGGTCTTTCTTTAGAAATGACTAGGTCTAGAGTATCTGGTAGAAGTTTCTGTTGGCCATGGGATTATTTATAACATTTTATAAATTTGAAACAATTGGGATACCAGAATGGGGAGAAAAAGAAAAATAACCAACTTTGTTTTTGGAGAAGTCCATTAAGTTTTTTCTGATAATATTTTATATAGTGTTTTTATAACTTAAAATTTTTATGTAAGATTCTTTAAAGCTTCATCTCTATAATATTTTGGATACCCAAAAGGAAACTCAGGGTTGACCAACATTTTGGGGAGATTATGTACCTAATAGTGAGAATGGAAATTCATATTATTTGCAACTTTAAGTCTTAACGTTCTTTCTACTTCAGCATGGTGTTTCCTTGATAGCAGTTGTTTTTCTGAAGCAGTTGTACATTTCAGAATCTCTAGGGATGGGGCCCAGATATATATAATCCTTTTTTTTTTTTTCCCTGTGTTGAGATGGAATACAAACCCAAGTAATTTTGGTGCCCACTTCTTTGATAAAATCATTGCTGTCTTCCTGGTTTAATTCTTCTTTTCCAGTATCAGTATCTCTAAATTAATGCACAGACCACGTGAATAAATCAAAGAATTTGACTGATAAGCAGTACACTGACTCGAGATGTCAGGTTGAACATTGACAACACTTTTGGAAAAGCAACATAAATTTAATTTCATGTTCACAATCTTGAGTATCTCTCCCCTGATCAGTGCTGTGGAGAGGGGGATTACACAAGCAAACCATGGTAGTTAAGTCTGTGTTCCCTTCTCTGCTTTCCTCATTTTAATTTTGGTTGGTTAGTCTGCCCTTAAGATATTCTAGTCCTAAAACATTGATTCCTTATTTTTTGAGATGGTTTTTTCATGAATGTTTTCAGTTGACTGGTTAAAGACTTTTAATAATCTTTTCCCAGCTTAAATGCACTTCAGTCTCCTGGATTTAATAGTATTTCTAGGCTCTAATTAACTCTGCATGTGTCTCATTGCTAAGCTGAAAAATTCTCTTTTAATGAAAATAGAATGTCATAATGGGGTAGGACAGGCGAATACTGTAGAAAACCTCCAGATGTTGCATAATGAATTTTCAAAAATGAAAAATGCTTTCAAATATATAAAGACAGATTCTATTGGAAATAAGTCTTTCAAATTTGAAAATTAAGTATTTGTTACTTGAGGCAATAACTGTGAGGTTTTGCAGTGAGAGTGAACTCGGAGTGACTTATCAAAATGCAGTTGAGCAGTGGCTGTAGCGTGTTAACAGCTTTTAATTTTCTGAGCAGGTATCATTTCATTAGAAGCCATTTACATTGGGTATTGGGCTGCTTCTGCATTGAAATTAATGTGTTTGGAATGTTCTTGTATGTACAGGTATACCTTTCTTAACATAGAGAATATAGTTGTGCGTATTTTTTATTACTTGGGCTTAGAGACCTTTGATTAAAATAACTGATGTTAATATTTCATTGTAAATTGAAGTAAAAAGATTTTTTTAACTTAGTAACTGCAAAGCATATCATCATATTCTTAAAATATATATTATTCTGTTAATTATATGAATATTGGATTTGTCTTTGTTGCACTGTAAATAAATTTTCTTGTAAGCAGGATAGCCAAGGCCTTTTAAGATACTAAAATTTTCCCAACTCAAAGATTTTTAACACCTGTTGCAATTAATGAGAGTTGGTAGTCATAGGTCTGCATAAAAGGATTGTAAGACATTTGTATTTGTGTGAACAATGAATTTGGAAGCTTGCAGCTAGTGGATTTCTACTTACTTTTATTTGGTGCTGAGAATATGTTACAGAGATTTAGATGGAAAAAATGTGACAATACATTTTATTTTTTAAAAGCTGGTCTAATTTATGTTAATTGAGTTTTTGGTTCATTTATACTTAAATCTAGATGTGTTGTTAATGTATTCTAGAAGGTAGAAAATTTTACACCCTAGTCCATCAAATCTAAGACATACTTTTAAAAAATAAATTGTACAGTTCTGAAAAAGGTGTATCTTAAAATTGATTTATATCACAGTTTAGTGGGAGCATTTTTTACTCACTCAGTGAAATATAAAACCCATGGTGCATTTTTATATAATGTCTTATGCTTGATAAAAAGAAATGGTTAATTTTTTGAAGTTAGTTGTGAGATGTAGATTCATTTTACGACATGGTTATCCCTGTGGTGGAAAAAAAAAAATCTTAAGTGGTGAGAATATACATTCATTTGGAATTACACAATTGTACAGTGATCTTCTAGTGTTTCCTTCAGATCTTTTTCTCTTTGTTTTCATTGCTGTCATCCTCATGTCAAATGGCAAAACTAAAAAAGTTAGTAACAAGTTTGATGTCCTTTTACTCAAGGGAAAACAGTCCGTAGACTGGGGTCTACAATACCTAGCAAGCACCTCCTCAGGGGATTTAGGGTAAGAGTGACTTTTATGGGGTCTTAAAAGAGGCACTGCAGAAATAGGACGTGATTGGCTAGAAAGATGGGACTTTCCTTATAAAACTAGAAGGTCTTATTTTCCAGGACAAGGTAGGCTAGCTAAAGCTGAATTGGACAGTTGTGGTTGATGTTGGGTTTCTTGAGAGTGAGATAATTTCTATAGTGCAGGCTGACTTAACATACAGGTTTGTCATGTCGTCTGAGCCACTGGGATGGCTTTTATGAGTTCTGATATAGCAGTTAACATTAGCTGGGTGCTTTCCACTAAACTGGTTCCCTGTTTGTGGAAAGCTATTCAGAACAATAAAGGAAAACCAGATCAAGAGGAGGAACAAAGAATTGGGGTTGCACTTGAGGGCAGGGCAGTGGTTAGGACTTCAGGGCTCAAGAAAGAAACTTGAGAAGACTCTTGTTCAGTTGCCACGTTGTGGCCGACTCTTAGAAACCCCATGAACTGTAGCATACCAGGCTCCTCTGTCCTCTGCTATCTCCCCGAGTTTGCTCACATTCATGTCCGTTGAGTCAGTGACGCCATCCAGCCATCTCATCCTCTGCCACCCCTTTCTCCTTTGCCTTCAGTCTTTCTCAGCATCAGGGGCTTTTCCAGTGAGTCAACTCTTCATATCAGGTGGCTGAAGTATTAGAGCTTCAGTGTCAGTCCTTCCAGTGAATATTCAGGACTGATTTCCTTTAGGATGGACTGGTTTGATCTCCTTGTACTCCAAGGGACTCTCAAGAGTCTTCTCCAGCACCAAGTTCAGAAGCATCAATTCTTCAGTGCTTAGCTTTCTTTATGGTCCAACTGTCACATCTGTGCATGACTACTGGAAAAGCCATGGCTTTGATTATATGGACCTTAGTCGGCAAAGTGATGTCTCTACTCTTTAATACACTGTCTAGTTTTGTCATACCTGTGGGCTTCCCTGGTGGCTCAGATGGTAAAGAATCTGCCTGCAATGCAGGAGGCCCGGCTTCGATCCCTGAGTTGGGAAGATCTCCTGGAGAAGGAAATGGCAACCCACTCCAGTATTCTTGCCTGGAGAATCCTATGGACAGAGAAACCTGGTGGGCTATACAGTCCATGGGGTTGCAAAAGAGTCAGACAGGACTGAGCAACTAACACTTTCAGTTTCACTTTTCTTCAAAGAGCAAACATCTTTTATTTTCATGGCTGCAGTCACCATCCGCAGTGATTTTAGAGCCCAAGAAAATAAAATCTGTCATTGCTTCCACTTTTTCCCCTTTTATTTGCCATGAAGTGATGGGAACAGATGCCATGGTTTTAGTTCTCTTAATGCTGAGTTTTAAGCCCGCTTTTTCACTCCTCTCTTTCACCCTCAAAAGGCTCTTTATTTCCTCTTCACTTTGTGCCATTAGAGTGATATCATCTGCATATCTGAGGTTGTTGATATTTCTCCCACAGTCTTGATCCCAGCTCGTGCTTTATCCAGCCTGGCATCTTGCATGATGTACTCTGCATATGTTAAAAATAGGCAGGGTGACAGCATACAGCCTTGACATAGTCCTTTTCCAATTTTGAACCACTGAGTTGTTCCGTAACGGCTCTGACTATTGTTTCTTGACCTACACACAGATTTCTCCGGAGACAGGTAAGGTGGACTGGTATTCCCGTCTTTTTAAGAATTTTGTGCAGTTTTTGTGATCCACACAGTCAAAAGCTTTAGCATAGTCAATGAAGCAGAAGTAAATGTTTTTCTGGAACTCCTGAATATCTGAAAGTTCTCGGTTCACATGCTGCTGAAGCCTAGCTTGAAGGATTTTGAGCATTACCTTGCTTGTATATGAAATGAGCTAAATTGCATGGCAGTTTGAACATTCTTTGGCCTTGGAATGTAAACTGACACTTTTCCAGCCCCGTAGCCACTGCTGAGTTTTCCAAATTTGCTGACATATTGAATGCAGCACTTTTACAGTATCATCTTTTAGGATTTTAAATAGCTCAACTGGAATTCTGTCACCTCCACCAAGTTTGTTTGTAGGAGTGCTTCCTAAAGGCTCACTTGATGTCACACTCCAGTATGTCCAGCTGTAGGTGAGTGGCCACACCATCGTAATTATTCAGGTCATTAAGACCTTTTTTGTATAGTTCTTCTCTGTATTCTTGCCACCTCTTCTTAATCTCTTAGGTCCCTTCATCTGTTAGGTCCTTGCCATTTCTGTCCATTGCATGCAATGTTCCTTTGTTATCACCAGTTTTCTTGAAGAGGTCTCTAGTCTTTCCCATCCTATTGTTTTCTTCTATTTCTTTGCATAGTTCGTGTAAGAAGGCCTTCTTATCTCTCCTTGCTATTGTCTGAAATTCTGCATTCAGTTAGGTATATCTTTCCCTTTCTCCCTTTTCACTTTTCTTCTTTCCTCAGCTGTTTAAGTCTCCTCAGACAACCATTTTGCCTTCTTGCATTTCTTTTTCTTTGGGTTGGTTTTGGTCACCCCCTTCATTACAGTGTTACAAACCTCTGTCCATAGTTCTTCAGTCACTGTCTACCAGATCTAATCCCTTGAATCTGTTTGTCACTTCCACTGTATAATCATAAGGGATTTGATGTTTGTCATATTTGAATGACAGTGGTTTTCCCACTTTCTTCAATTTAAGTCTGAATTTTGCAATAAGAAGCTCATGATCTGAGCCACGGTCAGCTCCATCTTGTTTTAATTGACTGTAAAGTGCTTCGACTGCACAGAACATAGGCTGATTTCAGAATTGACAACTCAGTGCTGCCCATGTGTAGAACTATCTCCTGTGTTGTTGGAAAAGGGTGTCTGTTACGACCAGCGTGTTCTCTTGACAAAACTGTTAGCCTTTGCCTTGTCTGTTTTGTCTTCCAAGGCGAAACATGCCTGTTGTTCTGGCTATCTCTTGACTTAATACATTGCGTCCCAATCCCAGATGATGAAAAGGACATCTTTTTTTGGTGTTAGTTCCAGAAGGTATTGTAGGTCTTTATAGGGGGGTGTTAATTAGCATTTTTCCATTTACCCGGTTCCACTTGCCGAAAACTCTTTTTCTGGTTAAATCTTTGATGTGATGTATTAGTTTGTGAGCTACCCAGTAGTTAGCTAAAATTGCCTCGGTCATATTCCCTAAATTCTGAGAGCATAGACCTTCTTACCAAGGCCTCTCCTTTTGCTGTGGAAGTTGCCCTCTTGCCCTCTCTAGCCTAATGGGTAAATCATCTGCTAGTACCTTCCTTTCTACAGACCAAACAGAGCTGTATTTCCTCTTAATGTGCTGTCTCAAAATGAATCACTAAAGGGGAAACTATTTATAGAATGGATTTTTGTAAAAGGAACTATTGGGAAACTTACCTACATTGGTCTGTGTTAAGCATTTAGGGAGAGATTAATGCAGCTTTTACCTTTTAGCTTGTTTGAGTTTTATTTCCAAAGCAGTAATTTATCTATTTGTGATATAAATTTATATTGCATGTTCCTGCTTTTGCTTTCTGTTCTCTAAACTTAAGTTTCTCCATATTCTAAAGTAATGGCATGTTTTAGTTATTCCTTGTTTAAAAAGAGTCACAAAGCATATACTAATATACTTTTAGGCAGAATCCTTTTAAAAATTAAAATTTAATGTTAAAATATGTTAAATTTTCAGTATACAACATAAATTGAGAAAACCTTTCAAAAAGGTTTTTCAAACCTTTTTGTTTGTTTGTTTGCTTTTCTTTCTCTTTTTTTCAAAAGGAAACTTTGCTTTATAAAGGGTTTCACCACAGTAGTATTTGTGTTTAAAATACCCTGCAGGGCCTTTTGCAAGTGAATCTAATTGGTGTCTGGGATAAACTTCCCGTAGTTGCAGAAAAGGATTAAGAATTGTTGAGCCCAGTGTCTGAAATCCTCATTTCTAAAAATCCCTTTCAGAATCTACACAGAAGCTTTGATCTCCCTCGTTTTGTATGTTCTTGAATTAAGCATATTTTTTTAAAGTCCTGTATTCAAGGTGATTTCTTTAACTTATGAAATTTTGTTACTTTAGAATTTTGAAAATTATAATAGTATTTTAATGTTTTTTCTGCCATGTTACACTCTCTATACTTTTTGACCTAGCTTGGTGGTGGTTTAGTCTCTCGGTTGTGTCCAACTCTTTGTGATGCCGTAGACTGTAGCCCATCAGGCTCCTCTCCTTTGTCCGTGGGATTTCCCAGCAAGAATACTGGAGTGGGTTGCCATTTCCTTCTCCAGGGGATCTTCCTGACTCAGGGGTCATACCCAGATCCCCTGAATTGCAGGCAGTCTCCTGCATTGCAGTCAGATTCCTTACTGACTGAACCACCAGGGAAGGATCTTTGCTGCTAAGTCGTTTCAGTCGTGTCCAACTCTGTGCGACCCCATAGACAGCAGCCCACCAGGCTCCCCCATCCCTGGGATTCTCCAGGCAAGAACACTGGAGTGGATTGCCATTTCCTTCTCCAATGCATGAAAGTGAAAAGTGAAAGTGAAGTCACTCAGTCGTGTCTGACTCTCAGTGACCCCATGGACTGCAGCCTACCGGGCTCCTCCATCCATGGGATTTCCCAGGCAAGAGTACTAGAGTGGGTTGCCATTGCCTTCTCTGGAAGGATCTTTGGGCACGAGATTAATATTGGTTAGTAGGATGAATTCTAAATTACAAATAACAGACTTACTGATAAAATCTTATAGCAAAGTTGTTTGCGAGTTGGAAGATTGTATACTGTGTTTGTATTAACTGTAATGCCTCAGTGAAATCTAAATGAAATTCAGAGACACTGTAAGTAAAGGTAAACATTGTTTAGTGAATTACAAACAGTATTTCAAATATAGGTGCTGAATTTTATGTGCTTCTGACAAAAATATGCCAGACACCACTCTGTATAAGTTAGCATTCACATAATTCTTTCAGTTCTATTGTCCTAAATGCATTTTCTTTTTTCTCAGAGGACGTACTGAGTAAAGATGCTGGGGAATGTGCAATATGCCTTGAAGAACTGCAGCAGGGAGATACTATAGCACGACTGCCTTGTCTATGCATATATCATAAAGGGTGAGTTTATTTTTATGTTAGCCAAATTGATATTGGACTAAAAGACTTTTCTCAAAGTTTCAAATTTTGTAGTTAGGGATGAAAGGTTTCTTCTTCATTGAAACTCCCTTCCCCCATTTCTTTAAAAAAAATAAAAAAGGCCTTTTTTCCCTTGTTGGTAATAAAAATCTGCATCTCAAAGTCTACCATTTGTTAAGCTTTACTATGACCCAGGTATTGTCCATAGCTTCTTGAATAGGTTATCTTATGTAAGCATTATAGCAGTCTCATTGTACCATTGAGGAAATAAGCTGGGGGGCATGGTCACATGGCTAGTAATAAATGAAAGAACTGAGATTCCAGCCATGTCTGTTTGACTCCAAAGCCCATCTGGTTTCTGATAAAGTGTTTCGGTTTTAGGGCAACAAGGAAAATTTTGATTTAAGATGATTTAAAGTAAACTACAAAAAGAACAGAAAACTATAACTTTAAAAGCAATAGTGGAAATAACCTGGAATTTTATATAAAAGCAGGGTGTGGAGGTTGGAGAAAATAGTGAATAGTACCAAAACAAAGGGGCAAAAATAAATCCAATATCAGGAATTATAATAAATCCAAATGGTCAAACTAACCAGGTGAAAACAAATGAAAAGGTTGGAATATACTGTTGATGAGCAGCACACTTAAACATAAGGGTACAGAACAATATGGACATAAAGGGATAGAAGACTATATCCAGGCAAATATTAAATAAATAAAACTGACAAAGCTAAATTAATACTGGAGAAAATTAACTTTATTGAAAAAAGTATTACTAGTATTATATGATGATCCATGAATGAAGTTGCTCAGTCGTGTCTGACTCTTTGAGACCCCCATAGACTGTAGCCCACCAGGCTCCTCCATCCATGGGATTTTCTACGCAAGAATACTAGAGTGGGTTGCCATTTCCTTCTCCAGGGGATCTTTCCGACCTGGGGATCGAACCCGGGTCTCCCGCATTGTGGGCATACACTTTACTGTCTGAGCCACTGGGGAATCCCTCCATTATCATTATCAATCCCTCCATATCATTATATGATGATAATAGTATATAAAAACTCCATTCTTTCCTGCATCAAAGAACACAGTCTCAAAGTAAAATATTTGTAGAATGGTCAGAAAAAATTGAGAAATCATGGTAATTGAAAATTTGAATATACTTCTCATTGAGTCAAACAGGCGTACACATAACTAGTTAAGACCTAGAAAAATTGAGCAATACAGTGAACAGATTTGATCTAATGAGTATTAATGGGTCTGTCTACACTCAGCAATTTAGAGAATACATTTTCTTTCCAGGGACATACAAAATATTATAGAAATTGGTCATGTGCTAGGCCACAAGGCAGATCTTAGTAAACCACAAAAAGCTGGTACCATACAGAAAGCTGTTCTGTTCTCTGAGCACAGTTAGATGTCAATGACAAAAGATAAATGATCTTCACAAATACTCTTAAGTAACTTATAGATCAAAGAAGAAATCATAATAGAACTTAGAAAATATTCTGAATAATAATGAAAACCTTTTCAGCATTTTTCTAGAGTGATCCTTGCAAGATTTGTGTTACTGTGGAGAGAAAGACTGGAAATCAATAGTCCAAGTTTTTAACTGAATTAGAAAATTGATAGGATAAACAGAAAGGAAACAAAGATCAGAGAAGAAAAAATTGAATGAAAAAATTACACACTAGAATAGAGACTAACAAAGTCAAAAGTTGATTATTTGAAAAGAATAATAAAATAGGTTAGCCACTGGCAAGATTGTGTCTAGAAGGAAAAAATAAACAGTGTTGGAATGAAAAGGAACACATAACTTTAGATATAACAGGAATTAAAATAGTTGGAAAATTCTGTGAAAAATTTATACTTTTCACCTAAAAATTTTAAAACAGGTAATTTCCTTAGAAATATAATATTGTCCAAAATGACTGGAAAAGAAATAGGAAATCCAAATAAAGTAGTAACTATCCTAAGTAGTTATTAAGACTAACCCCCAAAAGTAACAAATATTTTTTAAAAAGCCGAAACAAAAACTAAAGACAGGCCTACCATGACAGTTTGACAACAAGTTTACCGTGTAGCCAAAACATTGTATGGGCTTCCGTGATGGCTCAGTGGTAAAGAATCTGACTATAATGCAGGAGACGCCGGATCTGTCCCTAGGTTGGGAAGTTCCCCTGGAGAAGGAAATGGCAACCCACTCTAGTATTTCTTGCGTGGGAAACCCCATGGACAGAGGAGTCAGGAGGAGGAAGGGGGCGACAGGATGAGATGGTTGGATGGCATCACTGACTTAATGGACATGAATTTGAGCAAGCTTCAGGAATTGGTGATGGACAGGGAATCCTGGCGTGCTGCAGGGTCACAAAGAGTCAAACATGACTTAGCAACTAAACAGCAACAACAAAACACTGTGTTAATAATCATAAATTCCTCCAAAAAGTAGATAATGATGGAAGGTTCTCCCACTTATTTTATGAGTATGGTATATACTTGATACCCATATCAGACAAGAATAGTATAAGAAAGAAAACTAAAAGACACTCTCATTTATGAACATAAATGTAAAATCTGAAAACATAGTAGCAAACCAGGTTCATCAGTATATATGTAAAATAAAACCTCTTGACCAAATTGGATTTATGTTATTAATAGTGATGTAAAAACACTATATGATTAGAAAATTTGTGTTTATAATTTACCACATTAGCAAAGGAAGAAGACTATATTAATTTAATAAACTCTATTTACTATTAATTTAAAATCAAAAGCAAAAAATAAGAGATAATATGTTAAAATTAATAAGAATTTATCTAGGTTGTCTGATAGGAGCTCAACATATGAAATCAGTTGCATTCATATCCCAGTAAAAATAAAAAATATATATATATATAACTTTTTTAGGATAATAAACTTAATAGCAACAGAAACTGTAACAGGAATAAGATTTATTAAGAATAAATCGTACAAAAAGATATTCAAGATTTTAAAACATTCCTCGAAGATATTATAGAAGGTCTAAAATAAATATGTGGCATACGATTTTGTGGATGGGAAAACTTAATATCATAAAGATGTCACTGCCCCCAAATCTATGTAGTTAATACTATTTCAATCAAATCTCAACTAGTTTTTTCAGATAGCTTGACAAGTTGTTTCTTACATATATATGGACAAAAGAGCAAAGAGTCAGGAATAGTCAAGACAATCATGAAGAAGTAAGTGATGCTGGGTGGTGGTGATGGGGTACTTATCCTATACAGATTCACTGTAAGACTCTTAATTAAGGTGGTGTGGAAAGAATAGAGACAAGTAACTAGAAAAGAATAGAGTCCATAAACACCCATGCATATAAAATGGAGATTCAGCATTGCATGGAGGTAAAGAACATGGCCAGTACTCCAATACTTGGTCACCTGATGTGAAGAACTGACTCACTGGAAAAGACCCTGATGCTGGGAAAGATTGAAGGCAGGAGGAGAAGGGGGCAACAGGATGAGATGGTTGGATGGCATCACTGACTTGATGGACATGAATTTGAGCAAGCTTCAGGAATTGGTGATAGACAGGGAATCCTGGCGTGCTGCAGTCCATGGAGTTGCAAAGAGTCAGACAGGACTGAGCGACTGAACTGAACTGAAAGAACATGGACTGTTCAGAGTCAAGATTCCTAAAATTTGAATCCCAGCCCCTCTGCTAATTCATTGTGTCATCTTGGTCAAGTTACTTCCTGTGCCTTAATCTGTAAAATGAAGCACTGGTATTAACTTCGTAGAGTAGTTCTGAGGTTTTAAATGAGTTAATTTTAGAAAGTGTTAGCAAATAATAGATGCTATATAAGTGTTTAACATGAATAAATGGAAAAATTGGTTTACCAAGGTGTTATTACAGTATAGTAAAGATAATAAGGAATAAACTATTCATTGAATGGCACTGGAATCAGTTATTGACATGAAAAACTAATTGAATCTCTATTTTACTTTTGAAATAAGAATTAATTCTAGATTAACTGCCTATGGAAACTAAAGTGTTGGAAAGAATATAGAGAGATGTTCTTAACCTCATGGCAAGGAATTATTTTGGGGCCAAGATAACCTCTCCACAAAAAGTTAAAAAGAAAAGTTGAAGTATTTGACTACAGTAAAATTCAGAACTGTTTTTTGAATCACGAAAAGGAGTACATCAAGGCTGTGTATTGTCACTCTGCTTATTTAACTTATATGCAGAGTACATCATGAGAAACGCTGGACTGGAAGAAACACAAGCTGGAGTCAAGATTGCTGGGAGAAATATCAAGAACCTCAGATATGCAGATGACACCACCCTTATGGCAGAAAGTGAAGAGGAACTAAAAAGCCTCTTGATGAAAGTGAAAGTGGAGAGCGAAAAAGTTGGCTTAAAGCTCAACATTCAGAAGACGAAGATCATGGCATCCGGTCCCATCACTTCATGGGAAATAGATGGGGAAACAGTGGAAACAGTGTCAGACTTTATTTTTTTGGGCTCCAAAATCACTGCAGATGGTGACTGCAGCCATGAAATTAAAAGACGCTTATTCCTTGGAAGGAAAGTTATGACCAACCTAGATAGCATATTGAAAAGCAGAGACATTACTTTGCCAACAAGGGTCCGTCTAGTCAAGGCTATGGTTCTTCCAGTGGTCATGTATGGATGTGAGAGTTGGACTGTGAAGAAGGCTGAGTGCCGAAGAATTGATGCCTTTGAACTGTGGTGTTGGAGAAGACTCTTGAGAGTCCCTTGGACTGCAAGGAGATCCAACCAGTCCATCCTAAAGATCAGCCCTGGGATTTCTTTGGAAGGAATGATGCTAAAGCTGAAACTCCAGTACTTTGGCCACCTCAAGCGAAGAGTTAACTCATCAGAAAAGACTCTGATGGTGGGAGGGATTGGGGGCAGGAGGAGAAGGAGACGACAGAGGATGAGATGGCTGGATGGCATCACGGACTCGATGGACGTGAGTCTGAGTGAACTCCGGGAGTTGGTGATAAACAGGGAGGCCTGGTGTGCTGAGATTCATGGGGTCACGAAGAGTCGGACACAACTGAGCGACTGAACTGAACTCACCTATAAAAAATTTAAAAACTAGATGTCAGTATGTTTTCAGTACGTATAACAAAGGTTTGATATGTAAAACATGGATGCAGTACTATATGTTATTTTGGAATACATACATACAGTTTTAGAGTACAGGAGAGTGATTTCCTGCTGGATCTTGGGAGGGGAATATAATGTTTTAAATAACATGGGTTCATAGCAGTTTATCTAAGAAGGGGGGATTTTAAATGCCTTCTTTGTCTACATGAACTAAAATCGCATGGTTATAAAATAGGAAGTACCCATTTTAGATCACAGAACTGTACATTCAGATGTACTGAGAATTGTTAACGCATCTGGCGTATTTTGTTCAGTTCTCAGTATTTTGTTGTTAAGAGGCATTCTCGTAGACCAGAAGTGAGTCAAACAGCAAGTTGAAAACAGTGTCATAAGTCAAATGGGCATATTTATTTAGACAGCAAAAGTCTTAATGGCAACAAATTGTTTTAAAATATTTGTAAGAATATCGTGTGGATGGGATCTTCTTTTTACCTTCTTTCCTTTTAAATTTATCTATTGGTTTTACCTATCAAACCAACCTGTGAGGATGGATAACTATTAATTTTGCCCTTCAGCATATTAGTCAAGCCATCTGGCTTTGTGGCATATATTAATTTGCACTGTTAACTGTGAGAATGTTTGACACTTTAAAAGCAATCTGCTTGGGTAATTTCCTAGCTGTTGGGCAAGTTACTTAAGTTCTTAAGGCCTTGAGTTTATCGTTAGAACTTTCTGCATAGAACTTTCTGTTCTATGTCTGTTTTATCTAGTAGAGTAGCCACTAGCCATGTGGTTGTTGAGTGCTTGAAATGTGGCTAGTGTGACTAAGCAAGTGGATTTTTCTTTAATTTTAATGAATTTAAATAGCCATATGTGGCTCGTGGCTTACTGCATTGAACAATGCCGATCTATAATGATAATTATATATGCACCCTGATATTTAACTTCCTATCATTTTGTAAGATAGTTTATAAATGGATGATGGTATATTTATTTGTATCTGTACATGTATTGTCAGAAGAAAAGGACAGAATTAGGTTTTCAATACTCCCATATAAATATAGTCTTTTAAAATGTAATATATAGTATTGTCAAGAATTAAAGTTTAAAAGCTTGATTTGTGGTTGACATTTGCATAAATTTGAACAACTATTTTGGAGACATATATCTATCCAGATTTGGCCTTTAACTTTGAATATCGGTCAAGTGGTAGTTCTTCAGGTTCTCTTTTGGGAATGGTGGTTCTGTTTAAACCTTAAAGTACTTTATAGCATAATTTTGGAAAGATTTATTTCCTTCTTAGAATAATCAGAATGTAATAAAAATATCCTTTTACTTATATATGCCAAATATTGTTAAAAATATCAAATTCTTTTTCTATAGAGATATTAATATCAATAAGCATTTTTATTATAACTATTATATAGATAATTAAACATGTTTCAATTTTTCTTTTTTTTTCTTTTCTAGCTGCATAGATGAATGGTTTGAAGTAAATAGATCTTGTCCTGAGCACCCTTCAGACTAAGCATCACCTTCCTGTCTTATAGGTAATTTTCCCTTTTTTAAAAAAATGGCTTTTTAAACTGTTACCTGAGTCATCCATTCTCAACCACCGTTTTTATTCATTGATTTAGTCACTGAGGTGTGTATGTGTTCCAGACATTGTATTAGGCTGCTGTATAGAAAACTCACGTGAAAAGTTACACAGAAACAACTTTCTTGATTTCCTGAAGAGAATCATGTATTAAGTAAACTCTACAATTTTGGTACTTTAAGGCACTTTAACTTATTTTAGTTTAATGCTTTCAAAAACACCATGAACTACTATCCTGACCCCATTTTACCGATGAGAAACCCAAGGGTCAGAGTAAATAAGTTCCATAACATTAAGAAGCGTGTTGTCCCAACAATCCAAGGTTATATAGTTAGCAACAGAATCAAATTCCACACTCTTCTTCTAACTTCCCAGGTATGTTTTTTAGGTAATGCAATATATTATAGTTCTTCAGTCATAATTAGTTAACATTTATATTGCGTTATTATATTAAAAATCAGAGACATTACTTTGCCAACAAAGGTCCGTCTAGTCAAGGCTATGGTTTTTCCGGTAGTCATGTATGGATGTGAGAGTTGGACTATAAAGAAAGCTGAGCGCCGAAGAATTGATGCTTTTGAACTGTGGTGTTGGAGAAGACTTGAGAGTCCCTAGGACTGCAAGGAGATCCAACCAGTCCATCGTAAAGGAGATCAGTCCTAGGGGTTCATTGGAGGGACTGATGTTGAAGCTGAAACTCCAATACCTGATGCAGAGAGCTGACTCATTAGAAAAGACCCTGATGCCGGGAAAGATTGAGGGTAGGAGGAGAAGGGGACGACAGAGGATGATATGGTTGGATGGCATCACCGACACAATGGACATGGGTGTGGGTGGACTCCGGGAGTTGGTGATGGACAGGGAGGCCTGGTGTGCTTCGGTTCATGGGGTCGCAAAGAGTCGGACATGACTGAACATCTGAACTGATTATGTACCAGGCATTGATCTAAACATTTTACATCTGTTAATAACTCATCTAATTGTTATAACAATTCTTTGAGCTCAGTACTCTTAACTACTCCCATAATGCAGATGAGGAAACTAAGTTTTAGAGAGGGTAAGAAACTTGACTTGTCAAGGTCACAGGGCTAGTTCCTTAGTAGAGCTGGGAATTGAACCCAAAGATTGTGTTGTCTGCTGTTTTGCTGTTATTAGTGAGAACATTTTCTTCAGAAAGCTGTTTTTATAGTCATTCATTCAGTTTTAT
Source organism: Oryx dammah (assembly GCF_014754425.2). Taxonomy (NCBI): domain Eukaryota; kingdom Metazoa; phylum Chordata; class Mammalia; order Artiodactyla; family Bovidae; genus Oryx; species Oryx dammah. The sequence continues at coordinate 66,268,123 of NW_024070202.1, read as the reverse complement.
CTTTCACTTGTGTATCCTATCTACACAGTAGACAGAAGAAAAGAATTCTTAAACTAGATACAGAATTTGTATTGCACTGTTGACATAGCTTATTCATGATTCTGCATTTTCTGAAAATGTATAGTGAATTGAATGAAAACCTCAAAACCTCACTTGTGTATTCTTTTTTTTGAGTTCCATGAAGTGAATTGAATGACATCATTTAGCTTTGAAATGTTAATTGCTAACTTCATTTGTATGAAAAGCTTTTTATTTGTATCACTTCAGAATGGTATAAAGTATTGTGTTTTACATGAAAGCAGAATATTTTAGCCAATCTTGAAATTGTTTTGGAAGGAGTTACTGCCTCTGTGTTCAGAGGCTCAAGGTAGTCACAGAACCATCTTTTCTGAATGTCTGTGATCGCAGGCAGGAAACTAGAGCAGATAGTATCCTAAGTTCTAGTTCTGTGCTGTCCCCCCAACTTCCTTTTATTTCAGTAACTCCTGGTCTTAAATATGAAGTGTTGTGATAATAAACACATTCGAGGAATTCTGTTGTTCTTAATGAGGATCATTTAATAGCGACAGATTAGAATATTGACAAAGGAGATTTGAGGTAACTTAATAACAGCTATTGCAGCTGGAATAAGAGCTGCACCTTTGAGACCTCTGTATTAATTAATAACAGTAGGGTTACACATGTGAAATATGAAGTCCTGGCTGAACTATCAGCTTTTGAACCTTTTCACTATGAGTTGATTCAGATCATACCTTGACACATTTAAGTATGAGTTGGAATTAGGTTACTGTATAAGATAAGGTGATGGGAGTGATATTTTGAGGATGCATGCATGTATACTTTTATCTCACTTTGTTAAAGGGATTTTGAAGAGGAAGATGCTTTGGAACGTCTTCAGTGTCACCTTACATCTGGGTCACTAAAATAAAGCTATGGTTAAATTATAGAAGCTTTTTAAGAGAAGTACTAACACCAGTGCTAATAGAATGAAATATAGTATTTTATGGACCAAAAACAATATGTCTAAGTCTTTCACCCATAGGTAAAATTTGTCTTTTTAGTCAATAAACTTTTTTGTGTGTAAGTGGAGTCTTATGATATAAAATCTGTTATTACCTGGTCTAATCAGCTAAATCTTTGTTTTAGTGTCACAGTGAGCTTATGGGGTGTATGGGAACATGGCATCTCATCTTATGGGCAACATCGTGTGTGTTGGTTTTAAACAGCATTTCAGTTTCCTTACCCTGTGTATCAGTGTTATCTTCTATCTTCTTTAGTTTTTTTTTTTTTTTTTTTCCCCCAATGTGGAACCTGGGTTTGGATGTGAATCGATGGAATCTGTCTCTATGGGTCTTTTCAAATGATGAGTCATTTCTAAGAATATATATACATGGGATTTCTCAACTCATATTTTATCTTTGTTCTGACTGCCTTTGTCAAATGATGAATCCTCCTGTCTCTTTAGCTGTCCTAGATTAAAAGTGTATGGGTTTGAAGAGGATTCGGTGTTAAAACTTTTTTTTTTTTAAGGCAACATGTACTGATACTCTTCAGCATATGAATTTAGTAGTCAGCCTAAAATAGAGATACATGAATATCTAAGGTCTTGATTAGTTTGGAAATAATTTACTACTCTTAATTTGAGATTTTGAGCAACTTGGAAAAGGATTAATGAATTGTGCATATGTGTATGTGTTTGTACTTTCTGTACTCTATTGTAGTCTTTATTGTGGAGGGGGAAGGACTGTTTTGGGGGGTTTTTTGGGTAACATTTTTAAGCTTTAATTTGTTCTTTGGTGTCCTTGATTTTTTCTTTTGCAGAACATAGATTTTATCAGCTTTTTAAAATGCTAAGTGTATGAAAATTTACAGTCTAAAGCAATGTTCATGGGGAAATAGGTGTTTAATTTTGATTTGTGTTACTATCACGGACCATTGCTTAAGCTGAATGTATTTGCTTTTACACAGGTTTCCTTGACTTCAAGATGCTTGAAAAACCAAGAGGATACGAAGATCTGTCTCTGGAAAAACAAAAACAAAATGCAGGCACACTCAGCCAGATATCTAAGTTCTGTGAGACTCAATAATGCAGAGATGGACAATCATATAGGAAAAAAATCCTGCTGGAGAGAGGACAATTGCCACAGAACTCAGTGTACCAGACATGCATATAAAGGACACACAGGGATTTTGAAAATGCTGCACATCCCTTAGTAGTCATCTACATAGGTAATACTGGTGAACATTTTGTATGCAGACGCCAAAGTTAACTGATTTACAAGTTGATTTTCTTTTTATTAAGTTCTCTAGGGCTGCACAACTACTTGTGTTTGATTTGTTTTGGTTTTTAGTTTGGGGACCCTTTATTTTCCCAACATGATGTTCCTGCATTCATCAGCTCTTAAATTGAAGACCACGTAATTTACTTCTTAAAAATTAAAGTCTTAAATGTGAAACCAAGAAATGTAATCAAGCAGTAAAACATTCTCTGAATGTAGACCATGATCTCAAGTTCTTCGATTTTTTTCTCCCCCGAGAGTAGAAAATAGGCTTCTACATAGGAAAGCTACAGTATATTACTATTTTAAATTAAAGGTTTAACATTATCAGGATGCAGTCCAAAGAATAAAAAATCAAGTTACATATTATATTCTAATTAATAAAATCTAGGATTATCTACTGAATTGCAATTTATTAAATATGTTATTTCCTTTTTAAATAAAACTGCTCAACAGGTAATCAGCAATGAATCATCTTGCAGCTATGCAACTTAAAAAAAAAATTACCAATTTTAAGTGCTGCCAGCTATAATAACTTTGTTTTAACGGGTATTTTTATGTGTTCTTTTCATGTAATGTGCTTTGCATCTCCAGGCAGTTTTCCTACATTTAGGTAAAATGTTTAGCAGGTTGTAATACTTTAATAACTTATGAAAAGGGTAAAATAAAATTTTCTTGAGTGGAACTTGGAATAATTTGAGGGACATTTTTATATACTTTTAAAAATCAGAATTTAATTGGGATGCCAGATTTATAGCAATTTGCATCTTTAATTTTCCAGATAATCTGGAGTTTAGCATTTGATAAATGATTTTTTAAAGCAGACATGAAGATTTTGTTAATTTATAATTTATTAATGTGTTATTACTATAATTAAAATGTTAGAGAGTTTTAAATTCAGTCTTGTATAGAAAGAAATGTATTAAGCAAAATTATGTGAATAAATATTCCCACAAAATACATCTGAATGGTTACAAAGTACTGGAAGAGAGCTATCAGGGCTGCAACAATGAATGTCTTTTTTTTTTTTTTTTAGTATCAAAAATACCAATTCATAAATTTCATGTTTTCAACATAGGGAAAATGTTATCAGAGGACGATTTAAGCAGTGCACTTTACTCAGAATAATTAAGAGTTACACAGTACTGTTTCCTTCTTTTAAGCTTTCTTTAATGTATTTAAGTATTTGCTTTTCTTTTTTACTGCTGCTCTTATCCTTCTCGATTTTCTTCCCTTGTTCTGTTGCTTCTGTTTCATATTTTTTTTTAAGGGCACGTGCAGGAGCAACTGCTGCTACCCAGAAAAATTTGTGTGTTATAAACAATTTTTAAAAAGAGTTTTTAATTGTCATTTGTGTGATTGTAGAGCAGATAACATTTTCCCTAAAGTTATGCTGTGAAATGCCTTCTGTTATGGTGCAGTTGATTAAGGAATCCTAAACCTCCATTGTGACAAGCTGACAGCACAGTTTCATAGGTGCTTTTTTAACCAGTTGTGGAAAATATTCTTCAAGGAAAATATTCTCTTCTTAAATGTTTTGTTATCATGAAATCTTAATATGAATGCATTTTAGTTCACATTTTCAGTTTTGTAAGTTCTCCCTCTCTTGCTCTCGCGTGCGTGCTCTCTTAATCTGTCACTCACTCACACACACCCACACACACACACAGAGCAAGAAGAACCTCTTAGAATGTGAATGATTTTTTTTTTCTACTGGTATGTTGTCATGGTAAGAATTACTTTGTACTCCATTCTTAAAGGAAAAGATGTACTATAGCTGTGGTAGCTAGCTGTTGATATTTTCTTGGAAGTTGATTTTCTGGTATAATTTACTCATTGACTTTTAAAGTTTATTGGCCTAAATTCCCTTTTCCTTCTTTATCCAGTACCATACTCTCGCAGTCTCATTCACTTAGCCTTTGTTTGTCACAAGGTTCTGTGCTGCAGCTCCTACAATAGAAGCTCCTGTGGTTGAAAGGAAAGTTCACTGTTTGCCAGTGTCGAGTGCCACTTGATATTTGTTTAGAACAGTATTTACTTATTAATAAATCTGTTCATAGTGATCCCTTTTTGTTAAAATTTACAAAAAGTAGCATTTTTTTTACCTTTAAATTCAGTCTCCATCAGTGACTTCTTAAAAAGAAGAATCTAGAAATTGAAAAAATTTTAAAGCCCAAATGCTCCAGTTTTTATTTAAAGTCATCTGGAAAATATTATAAGTAATATTGTGCATAATGTCACTTATAATATTTATAAATTTATATAAAGATACCGAATAAAATCACATTAGATGTTTAAGTGTGTAGCTGAAACTGCTGACAGCTGAATATTATGGAGACAAAATAAAGATTGAAACCCTAGTTATCAAGTTGGTTCTAGTTTTCTAGAAACTTTGTAAATACTTGTTTTTAAGTTAGGTGTATAGAAAGCAGTATATTCTGAAATTTCACTTTAGTGCCACTCTTCGTTTTAATGGGTTTATTGCCAATTTTGACTCATGCTGATCTGATTTTTTTTTTCCCCCAGAATGTATAAAAGAGTGTAAGGATGTATATGAGTACAATTATTCTGTCTTCTTTTGGCTCTTTCCCAGAGAAATAAACTAAGAATAATCTTAATCTGTATTTCAGATCTGGTCCTAAATCAGATATAGAGTGCGTTTTAAGAGTAATGTTTGTGATTGAAATATAGATAATGGTTTCTCTAACTCATTTTTTTTGTAGTAGCCAAAGCAACTAAAAAGTCACGTTGTTAACTGTTGGATACTGTGTAGGTTTTGATTGATTCTTAGTGCAAGTTTTCTATTTCTTTTAAATATTATACAGTTATTTCAGTTTTTACCTACTAAACAGTCTACTGGAATGTAGCCCCGAAATGCCTGAGCGAGCATATTTGCAGTATGTATCTTGACTTAATGAAAATACCAGATTTTTTTCAAAGTTTAGTTTGCTTTCTAAATTTGGATTTAGTGGAGTTTAAAAGCAGTTGTTTAACATTACAGCAAGACACAAGGATATTCGTTTAGTTGAAAAAGGACTTTAATGTAAATATTACCTAATTTAATTTACTAACAGAATTGAAGAAGGGAAATTACATTTGAACAAAACATGAAACATTTTTAAAATTCAAGAATAATTGACTTAACCATCTGATTGACATCCATGTTATTATACATTGATATTAATAGTCATCTTACATTTCCACAGAGAAAGTTTCCAGGTAAGTCAGATTATTAAGAATTTTATAAAAGTGCATAGAGATACATATTGCTCTAAATACAGTACAACCTGTTAGTTGCAGGAAGCTTTTCAGTTCATTTGGGCTATTTTCTTGCATTCTGATTTATCTTGAGGTTAACTCAGAACATACTGACAGTGGATGGTTAAATGTGACGTGTCCCTTGTTCATGTACAGATATTTTCTAAGTTTAAAAAAAAAATCTAGCATGCCAGTGTTTTGTCTTTGGCCCATTCCCCTTTATTTCTGAAGTATGTAACTTCTGATCTTTTTCTTTGCTGTATTATGAGAAATATTATGGTAGTTACATCATCTGTGTTATTGTCCCCTTTTCTTCTCTACCCAGATTTTTTCATTCTGAAACTCAGTTGTTACTTGATTTATATGTATATGTATATAGGAAATTGCTACTTAGTATAGTAGTGATCCTTATTCAGGAACAGCTGGTAAAAATTTTTATGTAATAATAGATAATACTTGACTTCCCTGGTGGCTTAGCTGGTAAAGAATCTGTCTGCAATGTGGGAGACCTGGGTTCGATTCCTGGGTTGGGAAGATCCCCTGGAGAAGGGAATGGCAACCCACTCCAGTATTCTGACCTGGAGAATTGCATGGACTGTATAGTCCATGGGGTTGCAAAGAGTCAGACATGACTGAGCAACTTTCACTAGACAGTACTACAAATAAACCATATTCTATGAATGCTCTGCTTAAGCTAGGGATATTCTTTTCAAATCACAGAATTCCTGTATTGAATCAGAAATACCTTGTCTTTTAAGTTGTCTGATTCTCTATGGAAAGTAAAAGACATCAAAGAAAATCAGATTTGATAATGTTTAGTTTTAGTCAAAAATGCAACATTACTATACTTAGGGGAGACCAATAGCTAATAAGATAAATTGTTGGTTGCTTGTTGCTTGCATGGCATAAACTCACATCCCAGAAAGAAATGAAATTTTAAAAAGTGATATTATAGTATCTGTTAACCAGCTTTGTGGTTCTTAACTCTGCTTTGGACTGTGTGGCATCTTCCAGGATTGCAAGTCTTATAATCAGAAGTGACTAATTTCTTCTGTCACTAGATTCTCATGACTTCCTTTTTCATTTAGTATGCTGAGATTGGTAAGTACTAATGATTTCTGTTTATAAACTTAAAGAGTTCTCTGGGCAACCTGTTACCAGTGAATCTGGTGCCAGCATCTTGAAAAGGTTCTGTTGTTAGTCAAAAGCATTTTGAGCATCTGTGTGCATTTAATACAATTAGCAGATCCTATAGAGAGATACAAGAGATTTGGGGATTTGATGATGATATTGATCTCCATTACATTTTATTGCTTTGTAATGACTGTGTGAGTTTCCTTATTTGAAAATCATGATAATAATGAATATTTACCTCTACTGCTCTAGAGGTTCATGGTTTCCTCAGCTCTTCTGTAATACTTTTTAATTTCCTCTGTTAGGGTTTTCCTGGTATCAAAAACATCAATCACAAGAAATAGAGAAAATGTTTTGGGAACAACTTGTATGCTGTAAAGTGGAACAATTCATTATTAATATTTTAATAAATAAGACTTCCAAATGATCTTGCCCAATTATCCCACTATTGAGAAGTAGAAAATAAGAGAAGAATTCTTTCAGGGAACTTTGTGTCATATCCACCTAATGTCTAGAAGTTGATAATACATTACAATAAAACAGAATTATCTGAATTCTGAAAGGTTACCATGAATTAACTTATGTCACAATTTTCTTTATTTTTGTATACTCATTGCCACAAAAATTGAATAAAATATTAAAATTCTGCAATAGCTTAAGAAGCAACTGTTTGTAGTGGTAGTGGACAAAGAGGCCTTTCTTCACTACTGTAACCATAAGGAAAGAGACGTACTGTGAAATTTGTAATGTAAAACCTACTTTGTAAATTTGTAATTGAAATGTGATTGGAGAGCTATTATATTTTAGGGAGGGATGATGGTCTGCCACTGCACAATCATAACTTAAAATGTAGATTGTATTTTAGTAACATTCCATTATGTTTTTAAAAGGAGAGTAATTAATCTTTTGAAGCACAGTTTTCATGATGGAAGAGGTATTGAATTTTTTAGCATAGTGGTTAACAACATGGATTTTGGAGCCACAGTGCCTAGTTTTGCCATCTTCTTAATGTTGGCAATACACTTTTCTGTGCCTCGCTTTTGCCTATAAAAACAGGTAATACTACTGCCTACCTCAAGGTTGTTGGAGGATTAAATGGAAAGTACGTGTATGCACCAGACAGAGTAAGCACTTAATAATGTTAGTAGTTTTTATAAATAAAAATATTTTTGCCCATCTGTGAATAAATTTTGTTATTCTCTTCATTCATGAAGTATAGGAGTAATTCATAGACCTTGATTTAAGAAACGTAAGTGTAATAGAGGACAGGGTGGATTCTGATCTTCCCTCTTGCTGAAATCTGAAGATTATTTCAGCAGTTACATATTAAGCACTACTTGGTTCTGTGGACTGTTAGGGAACTAAGAATATAGAAATGAAGAATAACTGATCTGCAGGAATTTAATCTTTAGTATGTGATGCAGATAAGTAAACAAACATATAATAAGGAGTAAAGGCTCTTGTGGAGGTAGGGAGAAGGGCCATTAAGCTCAGACTAGGCAAGAGAATCACCTTAAGTCTTTAAGAAGAAATAGATCATAGCTCTAGGGTATATGGATTAAAAGGAAATGGGAAGCAGGAGGTTGGGAAGAGTATTCTCAGGCAGAAAACATAGCACATAGAATCATAACCCTCTTGGACATTTGCTGTGTCTAGAGAGGTAAGCAGGTGACAAATATCGAAGGGATGTATGTGCCAAACTAAGATTGAAGGATTTTTAGCAGGAAAAACACAATCAGATCCACCCGTCAGATTAGAGAGGAATGAGACTAGTGGCAGACATGTTGGAAAGTTTATATTAATTCAGGCAAGATGATGAGCAAAACTAAAGCAATGATAATAGAGCAAAAATGGAAGAGCTTAAAAGATGTAAAGAGTAGAATTAACTCATCTTGGTAGTCACTTAGATGTAAAGGATGACAGGTAAGACCAAGACAACTCCCAGCTAGTACTTTTCCCACATCTTGAAGGGTGGAATCTTAAGGACAGAATATCTTTCCCTTGGGAAAGCCAATTATGCTGAAGAATCTGCTGGAGAACCAGAGATAAAGAGCACCAGTTCCGACCTGCAGGATCTTAAATGAGAGAGTCTTGAGAGAACCAGACAGGAACAGCTGGTGTGTGTGTGTGTGTCTGTTTTTAGTGTTTAGGGAGCATCTAGACAAAAATGTGGCCAACGCTATTACAAGTATATGGTAAGTGGGCTTCACTGAACTAGGTTATCGACATCTAGGTTGGGTGACTTGGACTCCTCCACCACTAATCTTCCCCTTAACCTCAGATACCTGTTGGAGTAGGGCCATGCTTTCCTAGGTGTGTTTAGTGAAATCCTGAGACACACACTGAAGCCTTCTTGAAGTTTTCTCTTTGAGTCATTTGTCCCTTACCCTTTCTGTGTACCAGTCTTCTACTCTTGGAAGAAGAGTATTTTTAGAAATAGACAGGAAGGATGAATCCTGCTGTCCTAATGGATGCTGCTGTTGGGATGAGTAGGTTAGGCTGTGCAAGAGGACCAGAAGAGGACCAGTTCCCGGAAGACTGTGGAGTGCTGCTGGCTGCATTTTGATCTTTATTAGCAATTGTTAAATTCAGTCACACAGTGCTTTATTTCTATGGTTCTTTCCATATAAACTTATGAATCCAGTGTTCATTATTTTATGAGATTTTAAAAAGTACATGACACAAAAAATATCTTCCCAACAAAGTCAGTTTGAGATTTAAATGCTTTTGGATCACCTTGATCATTTTGTAGCTGGATAACTGAAAGCAGTTGTAATTGTACAGTATTAGCAATGTGAATTTGTATTTCAGAAAAATATCAAGTTATTGTATCTCATGAACTTTTCAAAGTAAATCATTAATAATTCAAATGTTGTTAAATCTGTAAATGTTAAAAGGATTCATGTTCAAGTTTTCAGAGGATAGCCATCAATGAAGTTAAACGGTATATGGTTCAACCATTGTTAGAATTCAAACACTGCAAAAGGTAAAGGCCTTGCTAGGGTATTTCAGTATGTAAACTATTATCACTTTAGTATATAATCAGTGTAAAAACTATCAGTGAAGTATTTTGCATTCTTTTTCAGTCTTTAAAATTGGGTATATATTTTATATTTATAGCACATCTGTATTCAGAACTAGCCTTATTTTAAGTGCTCAAGAGCCACATGTGACCATTGGCTACTGTGTTAGTTAGACACACAGGTCCAGATGACTAGGAGGTTGTTTTTCTACTCTATCCTTAACGTGAATATTTTTGAAAGCCTTGTAATTCTAACTTTGGAGACCTGAGTTTCTCAAAGTTGATGAGCTACCATGCATGAGCAGAGCTGGTCTTATTTTGTTACTAAATGGAAATAGAATTTCCGGCCTTTTTTTTTTTTTTAACAAGAAAGGCTAGAAATGTCTTGAAAAGGTTGATGGCCTAACGAGCTCTCTTTGTGTGCTCTCATAAATGTCACTTTTTTTTTTTGGCCAATTTATTTTTTTAATTGAAGGATAATTCAGTTCAGTTCAGTCGCTCAGTCGTGTCCGACTCTTTGTGACCCCATGAATTGCAGCACGCCAGGCCTCCCTGTTCATCACCATCTCCCAGAGTTCACTCAGACTCATGTCCATTGAGTCCGTGATGCCATCCAACCATCTCATTCTCTGTCGTCCTCTTCTCCTCCTGCCCCCAATCCCTCCCACCATCAGAGTCTTTTCCAATGAGTCAGCTCTTCTCATGAGGTGGCCAAAGTACTGGAGTTTCAGCTTTAGCATCATTCCTTCCAAAGAAATCCCAGGGCGGATCTCCTTCAGAATGGACTGGTTGGATCTCCTTGCAGTCCAAGGGACTCTCAAGAGTCTTCTCCAACACCACAGTTCAAAAGCATCAATTCTTCGGCGCTCAGCCATCTTCACAGTCCAACTCTCACATCCATACATGACCACAGGAAAAACCATAGCCTTGACTACACGGACCTTAGTCGGCAAAGTAATGTCTCTGCTTTTGAATATACTATCTAGGTTGGTCATAACTTTTCTTCCAAGGAGTAAGCGTCTTTTAATTTCATGGCTGCAGTCACCATCTGCAGTGATTTTGGAGCCCAAAAAAATAAAGTCTGACACTGTTTCCACTGTTTCCCCATCTATTTCCCATGGAGTGATGGGACCGGATGCCATGATCTTCGTTTTCTGAATGTTGAGCTTTAAGCCAACTTTTTCACTCTCCTCTTTCACTTTCATCAAGAGGCTTTTTAGTTCCTCTTCACCTTCTGCCATAAGGGTGGTGTCATCTGCATATCTGAGGTTCTTGATATTCCTCCCGGCAATCTTGATTCACAGAATTTTGTGGTTTTCTCCATCATCAACAAGAATCATCCATAGGTGCACCCATGTCCTCTCCCTCCCGTCTCCCTCCCCATCCCACTTTGCTGGATTGTCACAGAGCCCCTATTTGAGTTCTCCTGAGTCATGCAGAAAATTCCCCTTGGCTATCTATTTTCCATATGGTATTGTAAATTTCCATGTTACTCTTCATTCTCTCACCCTCCCCCACACCCACCCTCTGTCCATAAGTCTGTTCTCTGTGTCTGTTTCTTCATTGGTGTCCTGAAAATAAGTTCATCAGTCCCATCTTTCTAGATTCCATATATATGCATCACTATATGATATGTATATTTCTCTTTCTGACTTACTTCACTCTACGAATAATAAGGTCTAGGTCGATCCACCTCATTAGAACTGACTCAAATGTGTTCCTTTTTATGCTTGCATAGTATTCCATTGTATATATGTACTAACAGCTTCTTTATCCATTTATCTGTCAATGGACATCTAGGTTACTACCATGTTCTAGCTGTTGTAAATAGTGCTGCAGTGAATATTGGGGTACATGTGTCTTTTTCAGTTTTGGTTTTCTTGGGGTATATGCCTAATAGTGGTATGGCTGGGTCATATGGTGGTTTTATTCATGTTTTCTTTTTTTTTTAATAAATTTATTTTAATTGGAAGTTAATTACAATATTGTGTTGGTTTTGCCATACATCAACATGAATCTGCCACAGGTATACATGTGTTCCCCATCCTGAACCCCCCTCCCGCCTCCCTCCCTGTACCATCCCTCTGGTTCATCCCAGTGCACCAGCCCCAAGCATCCTGTATCATGCATCGAACCTGGACTGGCGATTCATTTCATATATGATATTATACATGTTTCAATGCCATTCTCCCAAATCATCCCACCCTCTCCCTCTCCCACAGAGTCCAAAAGACTGTTCTATACATCTGTGTCTCTTGCTGTCTCGTATACAGGGTTATCATTACCATCTTTCTAAATTCCATATGTATGTGTTAGTATACTGGATTGGTGTTTTTCTTTCTGGCTTACTTCACTCTGTATAATAGGCTCCAGTTTCATCCACCTCATTAGAACTGACGCAAATGTATTCTTTTTAATGGGCGAGTAATACTCTACTGTGTATATGTACCACAGCTTTCTTATCCATTCATCTGCTGATGGACATCTAGGCTGTTTCCATGTCCTGGCTATTATAAACAGTGCTGCGATGAACATTGGGGTACACGTCTCAGTTCTGGTTTCTTCCGTGTGTATGCCCAGCAGTGGGATTGCTGGGTCATAAGGCAGTTCTATTTCCAGTTTTTTAAGGAATCTCCACACTGTTCTCCATAGTGACTGTACTAGTTTGCATTCCCACCAACAGTGTAAGAGGGTTCCCTTTTTTCCACACCCTCTCCAGCATTTATTGCTTGTAGACTTTTGGATCGCAGCCATTCTGACTGGCGTGAAATGGTACCTCATTGTGGTTTTGATTTGCATTTCTCTGATAACGAGTGATGTTGAGCATCTTTTCATGTGTTTGTTAGCCATCTGTATGTCTTCTTTGGAGAAATGTCTGTTTAATTTTTTGGCCCATTTTTTGATTGGGTCGTTTATTTTTCTAGAGTTGAGCTGCAGGAGTTGCTTGTATATTTTTGAGATTAGTTGTCAGTTGCTTCATTTGCTATTATTTTCTCCCATTCTGAAGGCTGTCTTTTCACCTTGCTTATAGGTTCCTTTGTTGTGCAGAAGCTTTTAAGTTTAATTAGGTCACATTTTATTCATAGTTTTCTAAGGAATCTCCATACTGTCTTCCATAGTGTCACTGACTTTTGCTGTGATTAGTGTTTTGGTGAGCACACATAGGCTCTGAATAACTGGTCAATTGATAGTTAGGAATGAGTGTCTTGTGTTTTAGCCAAGTGACCAATGGGAATTGTTAGCAGTGCTGATGAATAGCACTTGTCTTGAGTTGTCCCCTGTGTCGAGCTCTGCGGGGACAGTTTTGTGAGTTTCAGGCCTTAGCCAGTGGTTAACTTTTTACCACATCCATGCTTAAACTTCTAAGCTTGTTCACCTGATTCTCATTCACAAAACTGAGTCTTCAAAATCCAGCTTGAGAGTCACCAGTAGTTAATTCTAAGCTCTCTTCAATAAGATATTCTCCAGTTGGTGTGGGGATCCTATGCTCTTAGTGAGCTGTTGTACTTCCTTGGTGGCTCAGCAGTAAAGAATCTGCCTGCAGTGTAGGAGACCTGGGTTCAATCCCTGGGTCAGGAAGATCCCCTGGAGAAGGGCATGGCAACCCACTCCAGTATTCTTGCCTGGAGAATCCATGAACAGAGGAGCCTGGCTGGCTACAGTCCATAGGGTCACAAAGCGTTGTTCAAGACTGAAGCAGCTTAGTGAGCTGTTGAAAGGAGTTAGAGGGTGGGATTGTGAGTGGGTTCTCTACAAGGATGGACCACATCCAGCGAAGACATACTACGCTCTTCTGCTTCAACATCCCCATAAGCCAGTGATTCTCAACACTTGACTAAACATGAGATCAACTCAGAAGGTAGGAAGGGAAGGCGGAGGCAGCTCTTTAAAGATCCCACTGCAAAGATTCTTGAGTTGATTGTTCTGGTGTGATACTGTTGGGTAGCCAGTGTACACCCCTTATCTAGGGTTTTCTCACACCCCCAAAATAAGGGGTCAGCCCTTGAGGAGGAGAATGCCTAGCATATTGCAGACCTCTGCAACTAAGCTGTAGCTTCATCCTCTCCAATTCTTTTTCCTGCTTGACTGAACTCTTGACTCTAAACTAGAAAGCTGCTCCTTTATCATGCATTCTTCCCAACTCTGTGGTTCATAGAATAAGCTACCTTTTTCAGTGAGGCTCACGTCCTTGATTTGCACAGCAGAGTTTCTGGATTCTTGAAAGCCCTTTCTGCCTCCAGGACATGGCTGTGACAGATCAAAACAGGCACTTGTCTTTTCTTTGGGCTCTTAAGAAGTCGACTTTGACATTCGAAATTGAGCAACAATGCCTTTGTTTTAATCCTTATTGTCTCTCCCTACTGAAGCAGCAGCTGCCAGTGAGTCACTAAGTTGCCATAAGCAACTGGGAATGCAAGGAATGAAAAATGTAGCAGTTAATAATTCAAAAATAGCATTTTCTTACACTCGAGTCAATCACTGGAAAGCCCCTGTGGTAACAATGTGGGCATATGAGTAGCTATAGTCTTGTATAGTCTTGGTTCTTAATGTTGGTAATCTTCAGTCTTTTCACCATGAAGAAGAATGTGTGGGAATAAATTGAATGCAGGGTAAATTGAAGTGGTTCATTCATTTAGCACATATTTAGTGAATATTTGATAGATACAAGATACTGTGCATATATTGAAATAGTTCCTACCCTTAGGCAGTTATATGGTTCTGTATTCCTGTTAAAAGTTGGTAATCAGCTTTGGTGTAGCAGATATATGACTATAACATGGATGCTTAAAACCTAGTTCTTTTTCTTTGCAGTTTTATGAAGCACGTGTAAGTTTAAGGTGTACAACATGATAATTTGACTTACATGCATCACAAAATGACTAGTAAGCTCATTAAGTATTTATCATCTCATAGAGATACAAAATAAAAAGGAAAAATAATTGTGATGAGAACTCTTAGAATTTACTTTCTTATATAATACATCAACATTAATTATATTTTTCATGTTGTATATAACACCCCTAATACCTATTAATCTTATGACTGGAAGTTTCAGATCTTTCAAAGCATAAGATTATTAAAGTTATTAGAAAACACTTGTGCATCTGGTAAGTTTTGTACCTGTGCCTGACCCGAGTGTGTGTCAGTGCTGCTAAAAGAAAAGTGAAAACAGATGAAAGTGCTGTAAACTCTTTGTTTGCAGTAAAGACAACCACATAGATTTGTTAACTCATTTCCATTTTTAGAGATCTGTTTCCTCAATGAGGACAGTGTTATATTTCTAATCCATTTTTTTCTTCTCACCTTATTAAAGCAACTAATGTAATGTTACATAATAACATGTTTTGTACAGTCTGATGAGTTTGAAACCATCACTGCAACCAACATGAATATATTTCCATCCCCCTCAAGAGTCTCCGTCCTCAAGCCCCTTTACAGTCAGTGTCCCCCATCCACGCTCGGGCCTGGACAGCCGTTAATCTACTTGATGCTGCTATAGATTAGACAAAAACGTCCAGCATGGGCTTTGTGTCAGGCTTGCTTGGCTTAGCATATTTGTGAGAGGCATCAGTGTTGTTACTTGAATCAGTTTTTTCTTATTGCTGAGTAGTATTCTATTATATGAATATGACTATCTTAGTAGTGTGTTATCTATTCTATTGGTGAGAGCTATTTCTAGTTTGGGGCTATTATGAATAAAGTTGCTATGAACATTTATATATAAATCTTTATGTGGACATGTGATTTAATGTCTCTTTAATAAATACCTAGGAGTGGATTTACTGAGTTGTATGCTAAATATTTAACTTCATAAGATACTACCAAACCATTTCCGGAGTTGGCTGTACCATTTTACATTTCCTCCAGTAACGTGAGGGTTTATCATGTCACTGTCAGCACATGTATTTGTCAGTCTTTTAAATTTAGACCATTCTAGTGGATATGTTGAAAGTGAGCGACTTCCCTTTCACTTTTCACTTTCATGCATTGGAGAAGGAAATGGCAACCCACTCCAGTATTCTTGCCTGGAGAATCCCAGGGACGGGGGAGCCTGGTAGGAGGCTGTCTATGGGGTCGCACAGAGTCGGACACGACTGACGCGATTAAGCAGCAGCAGCAGCAGTGGATATGTTGTATCTTGTAGTTTAGTTTGAACTGACCCAACCACTAATCATGTTAAGCATCTTTTTATGTGCTCATTTGCCCCACTTATATTTTTTTGGTGAAAGGTCTGCTCAAATATTCATCCTGTCTCAACAGTTTTGTTGAAGTATAATTTACAGAACCATAAAAATCTAACCGTTTGAAGTGTACGAGTCCATGGCTTTTTAGTATATTTACAAAGTTGTACAATCCTCATCATACCTAATTCTGTAATATTTTCATCACCATAAAGAAAATTTTATACCGATTAGCAATCACTCCTCGTTTCTCCCTCCTCCAGCAGTTAAGCAACCACTAATATATTCTGTCTCCATCATTTCCCTTTTCTAGCTATTTCATATAAGAGGGGCATCATACAAAATACAATCTTTTGCACCTAGCTTCTTTCACCTAACATGTTTCTGGGGTTCACCCACGTTTAGGAGGTGTGAGTAACTCTGCCTAATTTTGCTGAATAGTACTCTATTGTATGTATATACACACATTTGTTCATTTACTAATTGATAAAATTTGGATTGCTCCCACTCCTTTGGCTGTTATGAATAATGCTGTTAGAAACATTTGCCTTCAGGTCTTTGCATGAACATACATTTTTTGTCTTAGGTAAGTACTTAGAAGTAAAATTGCTGGATTAGATGCATGCAGCCTTCCATCCCATCCAGCCTGAGATATGTTGGAGGCTTACTGTTATCTCATCCCCATATCACCATGTTAAGTTTCTGCTGTTCTGTTCACCTGTTGCTTGCCACAGCCAGTATCTCATCATCAGGTTAGCTGGAATGTTGGCCTTCTCTGGTTGCCCCCAAGATGATACTGTTTCAGCAGCACTCCTGAGCAGGAGTTTTCTCAGCATGATTTTGCCCCAAATCAGTTCAGTGCCCTCCAGCAGATGCAGCCTGCTCCACTCTGGTAGCACTACAGTGCCACCAACTTGGGAGATTTCTGGGGGCAGGTGGAGCTCCCGCAGGCTGAAGTGCTGGGCTCCCACTCATTTTGCCAAGATTCAATAGGTTTCCTTAAGTAAACGTCTCTGTTTGTTGCATATCTTGGGTCAGTTTCCAATTTTGAAATGACTCTTTTGATACTTTTGTCAAATTTTATTATTTTGTCGAGACAAAGTGTGCTGTACTCCTGACACACTTATTCCTGAGGTCTACAGGGCTGCTTATTTTTAAATTGTGAAAGTGTTAAGTTGCTCTGTTGTGTCTGACTCTGCGATCCCCTGGACTATAACCCCCTGGCTCCTCTGTCCATGGGATTTTCCAGGCAAGAATTCTGTAGTGGGTTACCATTCCCTTCTCCAGGAGATCTTCCCGACCCAGGGGTTGAACCTGGGTCTCCTGCATTGCAGGCAGATTCTTTACCATCTGAGCCATGAAGAGATTATTTTAAATTGGGTCATGCATAATCTTCTTATTGAGTTGTCAAGGTTCTTTATATGTTCTGCATACAAGACTTTAATCAGATATATGATTTGCAAATACTTTCAGCCTGTGACTTGTTGTCTTGTCTTAACAGTATCTTTGAAAGAGCAACAGTTTTCAGTTTTGATTGAAGTTCAGTTTATTTAAGAAATCCTTGCTTAATACAAAGCCACCGAAGTTTTCCATTTAGATCTATGATACAGTTTGAAATGATTTTTGTATATGTTGTGAAGGTAAGTATTGAGGTTTATATTTATCCAGATGACTCTCCAGCTTGTTTTTGTTGATTCTCTTTTCCCTGTGGAATTAACTTTCCATTTTGTTGAAAATCTGGAGTCTCTTCTGTTGCATTGAACTATATGTCTTTATTTATGCCATTATTACACTGTCTTGATTATTATAGATTTATAGTAAGTCTTATATCACTGCCTTCAGTTTTGAAAAAAATTTTGCTGGTCATAGAATTGTACATTGTCTTCTTTTGTTTTCCTTCAGTACTTAAAGATACTGCTTCATTACCTTCTGTCTTACATAGCTCAGGCAAGGAGTTTGCATCATTATTTAAAAAAAGTTTTTTTTAATTGAGACATAATTTGTATACCATAAAATTCACCATTTTGAAGTATACTGTTACATGTTTTTGATACATTCACAAGGTTCTGCGACCATGACGACTGTCTAATTTCAGAACGTTTGCATGACTCCAAAAGGAAACCCCATGCCCATCAGTAGTCATACCTCATTGTTCCCTTACCCCTGCTCTCTGTGGAGCTGCCTGTTCTGGACATTTCATTAAACCCAGTCATAGAATATGTGTTCTTTGGTATTTGGTTTCTTTCACTTAGCATGGTGTTCTCAAAGTTCATTCTGCTGTGACAGGTGGCAGTACTTTTTATGGTTGAACACTGTTCTGTTGTATGAATATACGACATTTTTTTTTTGGTGGACAATGGATTGTTTCCGTTTTTCACTATCTTGAATTGTGTCACTGCAAGCATTCATGTACAAGTCATTTTGTAAAAGTCTGTTTTATCTTTGGTATGTACCTTGTAGAGTTGCCAGGTTGTGTGTCAACATATGGCAACCCTGTGATTAACTTACTGTCAGCTACCAAACTTTTTCCAAAATGGCTGTGTCATTTTACATTCCCACCAAAAATATATAAAGTTTCCAATTTCTTCACATCCTCGCCAACACCTGTTATTGTTCATCTGTATTAATATAGCCATCCCTAGAGACTTTGTGAAGTGGTATTTCACTGTGGCTTTGATTTGCATTTCCATATCTGTGTTCACCATCTTTTCATGTGCTTATTGGCCATTTCTATTAATATGTCTTCTTTGGAGAAATGTCTTCAGATCCTTTCCCCATCTTTAAATTAATTGTCTTTTTATTGTTGAGTTTCAAGAATTCTTTTTAATATGTTCTGGATTCCTAGACCCTTATCAGATATATGATTTGTAAAGCTTTGAATATTTTCTCCTGTTTTTTGAGTTGTCTTTTCACTTTTTTGATAGTGACTTTTGTAGCACAAAAAATTTTAATTTTGATGAAGTTCCGTTTTGTCTTTTTCTTTGGCTTCTAGTGCGTAGGTGTCATCTGTGAAACTATTATCTGATCTAAAGTTAGAAAGAATTACACCTCTGTTTTCTTCTAAGAACTTTACAATGTTAGCCCTTATATTTAGGCCTTTGATCCATTGGGAGTTAACTTTTATGTGTACTAGGAGGTGTCAGCGTCCACGTTCATTCTGTGTGTATGTATCCAGTTGTTCCAGCACTATTTGTTGAAAAGACTGTGCTTTCCTCCATCTTTCTTTTTTTGAAAATCAATTGACTGTCAATATATGGATTAATTTCTGTTTTATTCCATTGATCTGTGTCTATCCTTGGGCCAGTATCACACAGTCTTGATAACTATATGTTTGTAATATGTTTTGAAACTGGGAATTGTTCTTGGTAAAGAAATGTTGGAAGTTTTCCCTGGCACTTGACCTAAAGATAAGGAGATACCAGTTTGTAAGTATTCGCATAGCTTTACATTTTTGCACATAGTAAATGATGCTGTAATCCAAATGATAGGAAGATCCTTAATTGGGCATTCTTCCACTATTAAAATTGACGAATCTTCGCTTGATAGGATTTTCATAAATATTGTACTATACCTTGTCTAGCAAGGTGAGACCTCAAACCATGTTGAGAATTGCTAGTGTTTGAATTGTTAGCTAACAGTCAAGTCAGAACAGCTTGTAAAAAATCTTCCTTTGGAGCTTTCCTGAGAGTTTGTTCCATGTTTGCAGAATCTGTAGCCACTGGAGAAGTGGAGTTTCCCTGAATGTAGCCACCTTCCTCTCTCCTGGGTTCCATCTGGGTTACATCTCTTGTGGGTCGTAGAGGCCCTGGAGGAGTCAAAGGGCCTCAGGGGTCCAGGCCCACTCCAGAGTAAGGTGAGGCCGGGCTGGAGGACCTTTGAAGAGAAGACTCACCCAGCTCCCTGCCCCGCCCAGACCCTAAAGTAACCCAACATGACCTCCACGTGAGGGAGCATGGAACATTGGCTTGCGACACTTCCCGGAGTCCCCAGGGGTTTGTCTCCTAACTAACTGACCAAGAGGTGCTTGCTGCCATTCTGGGAAACCAGCTCGCCGACATTGCTCCCTCCCAGATCCTTTGTGTGGAGGAGTATTTCTCAGACGTCCATGACTTTCATTGTAAAAGTCTGGGGAGTAAGCACTTCTTTAAAGTTGCTGGAGTGAAATACCAAGAAGGCCTGGTGGTTGTGAAGGTCTTTGCAGTTCAGGATCCCACGTTGCCTCTAACCAGCTCTAACAAGAGCTTGAGGAACTGAAAATCTGGCTTCGTTGTGCACAGAACTGTCTGTCTTTCTAGAAAGCAGCAGAAAAATCATCTGAGAAGGCAGCCATGCTCTTCAAGCAGTATGTGCAAGACAACCTCTCTGATCACATCAACACTCGTCCATTCTGAAATAACATTGAGAACAGGCGGGTGCTGATAGGATCATAGAGGTTGTCTAGATCCTCACAGCTGTGGACGAAGCACACAAATCTGGAGTCGGTCATGGGGACGTTGGGACTGAGAACGTGATGGGTCCTTCTCACTGGTTTTGCCAGTTTTAAATCCACTTATCTTTCAGAGGACAACCCAGCAGATGTCAACAATTTTTTTGATACTTTACAGAGGAGAACTTGTTACATTGCTTAACCCACTATGATGCTGCTATTGTTAGACTAGCCTGTGCTGGTTAGAGCTTGTGTGTGTGTGCTCAGTAGCTTCAGTCGTGTCCGGCTCTTTGCACTCATATGGACTGTAGCCCACCAGACTCCTCTGTCCATGGAATCTCCAGGTGAGAATACTAGAGTGGGTTGCCATGCCCTCCTCCAGAGGATCTTCCCAACCCAGGAATTGAACCCATGTCTCTTGCATTGCAGGCGGATTCTTTACCCACTGAGCCACCTTATTGTCCATGTAATAACAATGCATAGTTTTGAAGTTAGTGACTATAGTATCCCTTATTTTTCTCATATCTTTGAGAATTCCAAGGGTAAACTTTGTTCCTTCAACTATTTGTGTACATTTTAATAATATTTATAGCTGATCTGTTGCTGGGACTCAAGCTTTGTGGGTACCCTCATTCTTGAAGTGACCAGAATTAAAGGAAAAGTATATAATACAGAATCTGTGGTTTTACTGAGTGTATAATTTGGAGTAAGACCTAACTACACTTGTGTGAATATCAGTGTATAAGTCTATTGCTGTTGACAAAAATAATATTGCTGGTAGTTTGATGTTGAAAGAAACTAGCCTCTTACGTTACTGAATCTTATAAGGTCCTTTCAGCTACTAGGATGTTTAGGATATGTGATGAGGTAGGGGTGTTATGTGACTCACCCATCTGTTTTATTTGTAATTCTCACTCAAAATCAGTTGATACAGATTCATATTTTTAGCTTCCCAAATTAATTTGAGTGCTTAATTCTGCATGGAAAATTTCATTGAAATATCTACATTATTTCTAAAATGTAATTTGTTGGGAATCACAGATTCGGAAGTCTATAAATAGTGCATATATGTGGTGATAGTGTCACCTTTTTTCAAAGATACTGGCTTATTAGTTCAGTATGATTTACTTGTCATCATTTTAATTGAGTGTGAAAAATGCTCTTTGAACTGTGTCTTTATGACTAGGCACATCCACAAAGTGATTGATGGTTGACTTTCTTAAAAATACATATTTTTTATATTAAAAAGAAAACTTTCTTTGAAGATAGCCCATGCTCTTGGATTGGAAAAATTATATTGTTAAAATGGTCTTACTGCCCAAAGCAATCTCAGATATGTAATCTCTATCAAATCACCCATGTTGTTTTTCACAGAACTAGTTCAAGTAATCCTTATATGGAACCATAAAAGACCCAGAATTGCCAAAGAAATCCTGAGGAAAAAGGACAAAGCTCAAGGCATATCCCTCCCAGACTTAAGAAAATACTACAGTTACAGTAATCAAAATAGCATGGTATAAAAACAGACAAATGGGTTAATAGAGTAGAATAGAGAACCTAGAAATAAACACACACACCCAAGGTCAATTAATTTTTGACAAAGGCAAGAATATACAATGGAGAAAAGACAGTCTCATCAGCAAGTGGTGCTGGGAAAGCTGGAGAGCCCCATGTAAATCAATGAAGCTAGAAGACTCCCTCACACCCTCAGAAAACAATCTCAAAATGGCTTAAAGACTTAAATGTAATTCACAACATTATAAAGCTCCTAGAAGAACATAGGCAAAACATGCTCTGGAATAAATAGTAGCAATGTTTTCTTAGGTCAGCTTCCCAAAACAATAGAAACAAAAGCAAGCAAGAAAAAAAAGGGGTGGCGGGGGGTGGTTAATCAAACTCATAGTCTTCCTTTGCACAGCAAAAGAAATCATAAACAAAATGAAAAGACAACTTATAGACTGAGACGATGGCCAAAGTAAATATGTAAAACTACTGTTAATAGCTGCTGAATACATCACTTACTGTCCACTATTGTTCTGTATCCTCTTCCCTGTTTAATTTTCTTTAAGATGTGTGAAAGCAGTTGATTTATCCACCAGTATCTCTCGAGATTACAAATTGAAAAGAAGGTAACTGAAGAATACAGTTTAGTATATAGTGAAACTGTGGTGTCATCTCATTCCAGGGCATAGGTTAGCCACACATGATGATGGTAAAAATAAGACTATTAATTAAGCTATTGACATCAGCCCTTTGATACTTCTTTTATCCGGCTTTTGCCTAATGAGCTTATGCTAATAAAAGCCATATCTTGTATCTTGTAGCACTCACTGTCTGCCACCCATCATGCTAAGTACAGATATCTCATTTAATCTGTACAACAGCCTTTCAGGAAGGAATTTTCAACCTCATCTTCACTGACAGGAAACTTGAGGAAGCTAAGTGATTTGACCAAGGGAAAACCACTGGTAGTTGACTGAACCAAAATTGTGAGTATGAATATCAGAGAAATAGCAAACCCTTTTTGTCTCAACACAGCTGATCACTGAAGCTATATTATAAGGAGGTTGCTTGGTCAGTCATGGAATGCCACGGTAGAGGTTAAAACAGAGAGGACAGATGTGTAAAAACCTTGGGGATCCTCTGTCTCCAAAGGCAGAGTGAGTGGAAACCTCAAAGTCCAGATAAAGAGGAGTAGGACTTAAGTTGTAGGGCTAAATGTTGACACATTTATTTAGGCTCTTAATTCGTAGTTGAGCATAAGTCCCCCTCTTAAACCTCACCTGAGTGTGCCTGGGAGTTTTAACACCTCATATTTGAAACACAGTACTTTAACTCTGTAACCAAATTCTATCTTTTCAACCACATATACTATTTTTGCCATGTACCTTAGTTCAGTTGCTCCGTCGTGTCCGACTCTTTGTGACCCCATGAACTGCATGCCAGACTTCCCTGTCCATCACCAACTCCCGGAGTCTACCCAAACTCATGACCACTGAGTCGGTGATGCCATCCAACCATCTCATCCTCTGTCATCCCCTTCTCCTCCTGCCCTCAATCTTTCCAAGCATCAGAGTCCTTTCAAATGAGTCAGCTCTTCACATCAAGTGGCCAAAGTATTGGAGTTTCAGCTTCAACATCAGTCCCTCCAATGAACACCCAAGACTGATCTCCTTTAGGATGGACTGGTTGGATGTCCTTGCAGTCCCAGGGACTCTCAAGAGTCTTCTCCAACACCACAGTTCAAAAGCATCAGTTCTTCGGTGCTCAGCTTTCTTCACAGTCCAACTCTCAGATCCATACATGACTACTGGAAAAATCATAGCCTTGACTAGACGGACCTTTGTTGACAAAGTAATGACTCTGCTTTTTAATATGCTGTCTAGGTTGGTCCTAACCTTCCAAGGAGTAAGCGTCTTTTAATTTCACGGCTCCAATCACCATTTGCAGTGATTTTGGAGCCCCTCAAAATAGCCACTGTTTCCACTGTTTCCCCATCTATTTGCCATGAAGTGATGGGACCAGATGGCACAATCTTCATTTTCTAAATGTTGAGCTTTAAGCCAACTTTTTCACTCTCCTCTTTCACTTTCATCAAGAGGCTTTTCAGTTCCTCTTCACTTTCTGCCATAAGGGTGGTGTCATCCGCATATCTGAGGTTATTGATATTTCTCCCAGCAATCTTGATTCCAGCTTGTGCTTCTTCCAGTCCAGCGTTTCTCATGATGTACTCTGCATAGAAGTTAAATAAGCAGGGTGACAATATACAGCCTTGACGTACTCCTTTTCCTATTTGGAACCAGTCCGTTGTTCCATGTCCAGTTCTAACTGTTGCTTCCTGACCTGCATACAGATTTCTCAAGAGGCAGGTCAGGGGGTCTGGTATTCCCATCTCTTTCAGAACTTTCCACGGTTTATTGTGATCCACACAGTCAAAGGCTTTGGCGTAGTCAATAAAGCAGAAATAGATGTTTTTCTGGAACTCTCTTGCTTTTTCGATGATCCCAGCTGATGCTGGCGATTTGATCTCTGGTTCCTCTGCCTTTTCTAAAACCAGCTTGAACATCTGGAAGTTCATGGTTCACATATTCCTTAAGCCCCAGTTAAAATCATTTGCTGCATCTTCTATAGACCTCTGTGGCAATCCAAAGAAGTGGATGTCTAGGTTACTTTTTCCTTACATCCTTGCTTATAAATATTCTACCATTCTATCGGTTCAGTTCAGTCGCTCAGTCATGTCCGACTCTGCGACCCCATGAACTGCAGCACGCCAGGCCTCCCTGTCCATCACCATCTCCCGGAGTTCACTCAGACTCCCGTCCATCGAGTCAGTGATGCCATCCAGCCATCTTATCCTCTGTCGTCCCCTTGTCCTGCCCCCAATCCCTCCCAGCATCAGAGTCTTTTCCAATGAGTCAACTCTTCGCATGAGGTGGCCAAAGTACTGGAGTTTCAGCTTTAGCATCATTCCTTCCAAAGAAATCCCAGGGCGGATCTCCTTGCAGTCCAAGGGACTCTCAAGAGTCTTCTCCAACACCACAGTTCAAAAGCATCAATTCTTTGGTGCTTAGCCTTCTTCACAGTCCAACTCTCACATCCATACATGACCACAGGAAAAACCATAGTCTTGACTAAACAGACCTTAGTTGGCCAAGTAATGTCTCTGCTTCTGAATATACTATCTGTAAGACCTTTCAAAATGCCCTTTCTTAGAGAAAGCTGCCTCTGATTGTGCTAACCTATTACGAACCACATTCTGTAATTTGTACATACTTCATCACACTTAGCCTAATGCCTTTTATTGGTTATTTATTTTCTTATCTGATTCCATCTAGTAGAGGTGAGGTGAGATGAAGTCGCTCAGTCACGTCTGATTCTTGCGACCCCATGGACTGTATGTAACCTACGTCCATGGGATGCTCCAGGCAAGAATACTGGAGTGGATTGCCATTTCCTTCTCCAGGGGATCTTCCCGACCCAGGGATCGAACCTGGGTCTCCTGCATTGGAGGCAGATGCTTTAACCTCTGAGCCACCAGGGAGGCCAAAGGGTGGACTTAGTTTTAAATCATATCCACAAATTCTTTGGTGTTTCCTCAATCAAGAGGTAAAAATCAACTTCATTTGTCTTGAGTGTGGGCTGGCCCTACTAATTCTAACTAATACAGCAGGAGTGATGTTGAATGCCTTCCGAGTCTTGGTTAGAAAAGGGAATACTGCTTCTCTCTGGCTCTCTCAGGACGTTTCTATGCTCTGAGGAAGCCCAGGCCACATCAGTTGCCAGATAGGAAGCCTTTGAGATGACCCCAGCCCCAGCTAC